>NC_081414.1:637732407-638049907 GCF_030272615.1 Cryptomeria japonica
ACTTGGGAGAATAATGTGCAACTTAAATACCTTGAGTAGTTTCTACAACCTATTCAATGATTCTTTCAAACTCCTGATTTTCAATTTTCTCAATTATTACGTCCCACTTCTTCACAACCAATTATGTTAATCAATCTAAATTGGTATCATTGTGTTTAGTCACTCCTTCCTCCTCGACTACCTTCATTTCCATTTCTTGTTCACCCACATCTTACACCTTAGTTTTGTTGGCATTTTGGATATGTTGATATGGTTTTGTCATTGATGTCAACACCTATTAACACTTATCAACTCTGGCACTTTGGAGAATTGGTTATGTTCACCGACAAGCAAGTGACTTATGCACAGTCACCGGTATCTGGTACGCTGGTAGGATATATTGTTCACCAGCACGTAGAATGACATGGAAAACACTTGGTTATGTTGAAGACATTGTTTGGACACTTTGTCTTGGAGATTTGTTCATTGGTATATTCGTATTTGTATATTTGTTGTGACCGGCAAATAGGTCCAGAATAAGCACCAGCAGGCTTATCTATTCTAGATCAGCACGACACACTTTGGAGATGATTTTTTTGTTATTGTAAATGCATTAAGCCAACATGTTGAATTGGATATTGCATCGGTTATTGATTTACTTGTAATTGATTTTATTATAATATCTTTTAGAGCCGACCTACTAAAATTGGTCTTAGGTTATGGTATATATGTAAGATCTTATTTGTAAGATCGATATGCGATTGGGAAAAGGAATTGTAAGAAGGTATATGTGAGAATAAGCAGAGTTATACACACAGACATCATTTGAACGTGAAGCAAGGTTTTTGTGAAGGCATATCAGAACTGAACCGGTACTGAATCCAGCATATGAAGATGCTATTTTGAGTAGTACATCATTATTGGATTTAACCATCCAATTGTAGTTAGTGTGGCTCCTATTTGTGTTTGAGCAGTATGTATTGTTTCAAGATTTTAGAGTAATCCTAAAGAAAATCATGAATCAACAGTAAAAAGGATTTTCTGATACTTACAAGGCACTACAATTCTTGGCTTATGGTATCCTAGAGATGAAAACTTTGAATTATGTGCATACACAGATGCAAATTGGGTAGGAGATGTGGATGACAGAAAATGCACCACCAGTGGAGCATTTTTTTTTGGAAGTAGATTAATTTCTTGGTTGAGTAAGAAACAAAGTTGCACATATTTATCAATAGCAGAATCAGAATATGTTGCAGCAGCAACTAACTGTACACAGGTATTATGGCTTAAGCAAATGTTGAAGGACATAAAGGTAAAATGCAAGGAACCTATAACTATCTATTTTGATAACACAATAGCAATTGATATATCTAAGAATCCGGTACTACATTCTAAAACTAAACATCTTTCTATCAAATTGAATTTTCTAAAAGAGAATGTTGAAGCAAAAGAAGTAAAACTAGTTTATGTGAATACTAAAGAGCAGATTGCAGATATTTTCACTAAGCCTTCACCTAAGGAGACTTTTGAATATCTCAGAGATCATCTTGGGGTCATACCCCCACCGGTAGAGACTTAGACAGTTGATTTTTGTCATCAACTGGCAGAATTAACAGAGAAATCTTTTACTTCGGCTTTGATGAGGAGAGCTACTTCTCAGGGGGAGTAGTTGGTATACTGAATTGGTTGGTATTTTGTATTTGAATCTGGTTTTGTTATTGGCTTTGGCATTTGATGTCAAAGGGGGAGAGATTGTTACTTTGGGAGAGATTGATTACTATCTGTATTTGAATTTTGATTTCTGGTTATGATCTCTTTTTGGGAGATTGTTGGTTTTTGGTATTTGGTATTTCTGTTTTGGCACTTTGATGGTTTTTCCATCTTGTGTTTCCATCAATGCCAAAGGGGGAGATTGTTGGTATTTTGGATATGTTGATATGGTTTTGTCATTGATGTCAACACCTATTAACACTTATCAACTCTGGCACTTTGGAGGATTGGCAATGTTCACCGGCAAGCAAGTGACTTTATGCACAGTCGACGGTATCTGGTACACCGACATGATATATTGTTCACCGGCACTTGGAATAATATGGAAAACACTTGGTTATGTCGAAAGACATCGTTTGGACACTTTTTCTTGGATATTTGTTCATTGGTATATTTGTGTTTGCATATTTGTTGTTACTAGCAAATAGGTCCAGAATAAGCACCGGCAGGCTTATCTATTCTAGATCAGCACGGCACACTTTGGAGATGATTTTGTTGTTATTGTAAATACATTAAGCCAAAATGTTGAATCGGATATTGCATCGGTTATTGATTTACTTGTAATTGATTTTATTGTAATATCTTTTAGAGCCGACCTACTAAAATTGGTCTGAGGTTATGGTATATATGTAAGATCGATATGCGATTGGGAAAAGGAATTGTAAGAAGGTATATGAGAGAATAAGAAGATCTATACACGCGGACATCATTTGAAGGTGAAGAAAGGTTTTTGTAAAGGCATATCAGAACTGAATCAGTACTCAATCCAGCATATGAAGATGCTATTTTGATCAGTACATCATTATTGGATTTAACCATCCAATTATAGTCAGTGTGACTCCTATTTGTGTTTGAGCAGTGAGCTCTAGGCGCTTAGCCTTTCTGCATGTGCAGACCCCATTTGTATACACATACTATCTGCAATAGTATCATCTAATTGTGGGTAAGATTTCCCACTGTGGTTTTTCCCCTTATAGGGTTTCCATGTACAAATATTGGTGTTATGTTTTGTGGATGTTATTGTCTTTCTGTTTCATGCATTAATCTTTATCGGTAGTGCAATTAACTGATAAACTGTCTACCGGCATAAAGTTTGGTTTACTGGTATTAAGCATTAAGGCTGGTTAAGTTGTTTTTGGTTTGAATTTATTTGACAACTAATTCACCCCCCCCCTCCTAGTTGTCTCCGGGACCTAACAAGTTTCTCTTTTTTTTTGCTTCTTCTTTTATCACATTATTTACCTCAATCTTCATCATTTCCATTTCTTCTTATGCACCTTGGGGTTGCATTATCTCTACTCAAGCCTCAATTTTTCCTTATGGCCAATCATCTATAAGGTTTTTAAAAGACTCCAAATAGGTCTCTAAATTGGCTTCTTACGCTCCTATAATAAGTGATCTCGTCTTGAACTATTATTATTGTCCACTGCTAGTATCATAGGTGACATCCAACCCTATCTGTGTTTCTTTTACCCTTCTTAACACCCCATTTAGTTTTTCCTTTATATGATTTTTCTCCTTACCCTCGTTCCATTTTTCCTTTGAATGCTTCTCAGTTTTCTTAGTCTTAGTTGTTGACATAGTATTTCCTGCCAATTTTTAGCCTCTAGTCTTGGTTGTAGGAAGATTCTTTCTAGGTTCTTCTTCTTCACTTTTAAAGGGCTCAAATTCAAGTATTTTAGAGTATTTAGAGGTTTTTCCTCAACAAGGGATTTTTACTTTTCTTGTTCAGTGTCAAATAGTTATTTATTACTCTCCCCTTTCTCCAAAAAATTTCAAATTGAGGACCCAAACATGAGTGTGTTGAAGTTTTAAAATAGGATAGGACTCATATTCTTGAGTTTCAATTAATTCAAGGCAAGAAAATGATCACAAAATTATTAGAGGAATGAGAAAACTAGAATGAGTTATAAGTGAGTGTGAAATCAGACTTTAGAATTAAAGGAGTACAATTTACACCACTACACACATCTTCCAAATTATTTGGTCCACATAGAATATAGTGTTAACACAAAATAAGATACCTGAATTCCCATTATGAGGATAAAATATATTTAAATAATTAATAAATTAAAACTTTATGATGAAAGGTTGATACATCTATCTCAAAACCTCCAATGTGATATGGGATGAATCTAGTCACAAGCTTTATTTTAATCCAAAACATAGGGCCTTTGAATTATTTTAGGTAATTAATTTGATCACATGTATTATTTTTATTTTCTCAATTTAGTATAAAATTTATTTAAAAATCCAAGCCTAATATGTGTGCTTACAATTAAAGTAAGTGGCAAAGGGCCCGAACCCATTGCAAATCTAGCACCAATCAGTAAAACTAAAATTGTGATAAAACTAGTCACAAAGACAACAAAATATGGCAACCAACCAAACAACAAAGATAGAGCTAAATAGATTACAACTTAATTTAAAACAGAGGTTTGAGACTTCTTATCAACCATCGTAACTTTTGAAAAATTATTTGTGGCATCCTTATTCTTACATTGGACAATAGTCCAAGTAGATCCAATATTACAATCAGAATAACTTTGGTCCAAAGACAAAGATGGATCAACAACATCAATGACAAAAAAAATTACCAATAGAAACAACAATATTAAGTGTGACAACATTACCAGTTGAAGCAACAACATAATCATTACTAGTAGAAGCAACCACAACATCATTGACAACATCAGCTAGAAAGGAAGTAGATCTAGCACCACAAATTTTATCATTTGAAATAGCTCTTATATTTTTTCAAGAATAATATATGTGTTCAAATATTATATTTGTGTCATTTGTATCTATGACATATTAAATTCATCTTCCAATTTCCAAATAGGTTTCAAAATATTCAATAATCGAATGAATGTCTTTGAATTTTTCATGGAAGCTAGATATTGCATTCATTTTGTGTATCTATATCCCATAGTGATTAACCCTTTATGTGTACCCAAATTAGGATTAATCCCTTTGGAGATAAAAAGGTGACTTTGATGACAAAAAATGCTCCAAATAAAACCCAAATCTAAAATTTTCTTAAGCTCCATGGTGAATAACATCTTACATATAGTATTTTATTGATATTTTATATCCCTAAAATCTACATGTGAACTCCCTTATGAGTTTAAATGTTTAAAATTTTCCACTTTAAATTCATGTAATGTCTTAATTATTTTCCTCTAAAGAGAACTAGGAAACAAATTATCCCTAAAACCTAACATATAAACATTTCGGTCCAAACCTTGAGTTCTATAACATTTAATGTTCAAATTTTGAACCTTTTCACTATTGGCAAATTAGAGGAATTGATTATGTGTTGCATTGATGTTTTGTCATTGATGGCAACACTGGCTATTTTGGTTGTTTACCAATTTCCGGTAGGTTCTGGTAGAGCAGTTGGATTATGATATTGATCCGTGATGCTCCAGTATGCTTCAGTTTGTGGAATTGGTTTAGAGATGTCATTCAAGCTATTCAGATGTGTATCACAATTAGTTGGTTTGGGATTTTATGACTTGGGAGCTATCATTTGTTCTAGTAAGTCTTTTGGTCACCGGTAAGAGTTTTATTGGCAGAGCTTTGTTGAAGATCTTTTGATAAACTTGATAAGTGGTGTTTTTATGGCTTCTAGGTGGCTTTCGAGATGCTATTGGTGTTAGTTTCAATGACAATCCCAAAGACACTAAGAGTGGGGGTGAATCAGTTTCTAACTGGTTAGTGTTATATCTGAACTTATTTATAACTTTGCAACTCAAAACAATGTACCGGTAAACAAGAAATAGTGCAGTAAACATAAATAACAGAGACAATATAAATGCACACCATAACACAAGATATTTTAAAGAGGAAACCCAGTATGGGAAAAACCTCAGTGGGATTTGTGACCCACAATATTTACTCACTGGCCAATATGAATAAATACTACTTACAATAGGGGCCTGCACATGCAAGAAGGCCAACTACCTGGAGCGCACTGCTCAAAAGAGTCTCACTGACTACAACATGGATAATTAAATCCAATACAATGTACTACTTAAAATAGCATCTCTAATGTCTGGTTCCGTACTGGTTTAAGCTCAGTCAGATACCTTAACCAAAACCTTCGTTGTCCACTATATTACATTATACAATAATCTCCTATCCATTACCATCATCCATAATACAAAATGACCTATGAGATCTCATACATATATGAGTCTATTACAATACACTAAGTCATCTTATAAATAATTTATAATATAATTCATATAAGCAAAACTTTATCCCATGTCGGCCTGAGTGTCGATATACTTCATTTCCGGTGTAATCTGGATGCCAGTGCCCATGCCTGCCAGTGCATGTGTAGAAACCTATTGCCGGTTGGTTGCTAGTTGGTTGCCATCAATGACAACATCAACTATTCTCATTAGAGTGTATAATGCCAACAATTTTTTTATCTTGTTCGTGTTCTTGTTGATCGATGGTGTTGCATTTTGGACCGGACCTAATGTTATCTTATTCTGTTAGGTTATGGACTAGTTTATGTAACGTGTTGGTGGATGATCTTGATGCATTTCCAGTTGGATCTATTGATTGGATTATGTTGTTTCGGTATTAGGCCAAATTGGTTGATCATTGGATTGGAGGTTTATGTTATGAATTTATTGTATTATCCTCTAGGTGGCCAACCTAATTGTTTAGGTCCCGTGTTGGTATAAATATGATGTAAGATATCTTTCTAGATTGTGGGTTTTTGGGATATAGGATTATCTGTGTGCGAATAAGGTTGTAATAATATTCAAAGGTTTTGGTCGATCATAGGTGATTAAACTGGGTTGGTGAAAGAGGTTTAAGACCTCCGGTATTGGGCTAAACCAGAATTATATTCTTGCATTTCACTCTTCTTTTTGGATTGTAGTCTGGATTTATTTTGTAGTCAATGAGGCTCCTTTTATGATGAGAAGTGCACTCTAGTCTGTTGGCCTTCCTACATGTGCAAGCCCCTTCTTTTGTAATCACATACTGCAGAAGTATTATCTGATTGTGGGTAGGCTTCCCACCATGGTTTTTCCCTTTACCAGGTTTTCCACGTACAAATCTTGGTGTTATCTTTTGTGGATAATTGGTAAATGTTCTGTGGTTTATATTTATGCTTAACTATTATATCTTCTATTCCGGTAATAAGGTTTTAATGCTTAAAGTTCTATAATCTTTTAACAACTAATTCACCCCCCCCCTCAGTTGTTCATCGGTTATATGAGTTGTCTAACAATTGGTATCAGAGCTTGGTCCTCTCTGCAGAAGCTTAACCACTTGAGGAAGATCCTATGGCATCTAATAGTTCAAGTTCATCAAGTTTATTTGCAGTTGTTTTTCGAAGAGAAATTCCTAGGCTTGATGGAAGAAATTACAGAGTGTGGAAGATTTGGATGGAGACTCATCTAAGATGTCTTGGTAAGGAGATTTGGGAGATCACTGAGAAAGGATATATACCTCATAATTTGGCATCTAGAAATCCTCCTCGGGAAGGCTTGGATAAGGACATTGAAAATGATTATAGAGCTAAAGAAGCCCTTTTGTGTGCACTTTTTGATCAGCAAGTTATGAGACTAACCGACAAATAATCTGCAAAAGCTATATGAGATAAAATGGAGACTCTAAATGAATGTGACCCTATTGTTAAAATTGCTAAACTTGATGGTTACCGGGTAAGATATGAGAACCTGAAGATGAAAGAAGATGAAAGGATTACTGCTTTTATGGAGAGAGTTAATGAAATTATTCTGGGAATTCAGTGTTGTGGTGGATCATTGAGCGAAGATGAAATAGTTTTTAAAGTATTAAGAGCTTTGCCACCGGCTTATAAGATGAAGGACATTGCAATTAATGAGTTGAGAACAATTGCAAACACCTCTATTAATAGGGATACCTTGGTTGGGAAGTTAACTGCATTTGAGCTTGAGGAATTTAGTCCTTCTGGAGTTGCAAAATCCAAACCTTCTTTTCATGCATCTACATCATCTACCAACAAGAGTGATTGGAAAACCTTATATGCTAAGGAACTGGGGGAAATAAAGAAATAATATGAAGAGTTTGAGAAACTTGAAGCCCTATTTGCTAGAAGATTATCTAAAGGTCCGACAAGAAGTAAGTATGAAGGAAAATCACCTTTTAAATGTTTTGCATGTTCATTTTGCATCTAGATGTCCTTAAAGGAATTCAAGATTTTAGGAAAGAGATAGAAGATAATTTAGGCCTAACCATGATTATCAGAACAATCATAAGTACAAGAGGAACAAAGACAAATCATGCTACTATGTAGATGAGGAAGGTGTGACTGGTTCTGATGATGAACCAACATAAGATTCATCTAGTGGATCTAGCAATGGAAAGGAATGGGTATTCTTGTCTATCAAGGAAGATGATCTGATACCTAAAGAAAAGGCCCTTGCTTCTAAAGTTGAAGACAAGGATGAATGGGTGATAGACAATGGATGTTCACATCATATGACTAGAGATAAAAGGAAGTGTCTATCTTTGCAAGAATTTGATGGCGGTCTGGTTAGATTTGGAGATGACAAAGCATGCATGATCAAGGGAAGAGGAACTATATCATTGGATGGTAAGCATGTTATTGATAATGTTTATTATGTTGAAGGTCTAAGGCATAATCTTTTGATTGTAGGATAGTTGGTGGATAAAAGATTTCAGTTTCAGTTCAAGGATGGAAAATGTAAGATTATCAAAAGATATGGATTGGATATTACAACCGGTACTCAGTCTAAAGGTAACATATTTCATTTGAACTCCAGTGAGAAGACATGCTTGATTGCACAAATTGATGAGATTTGGCTATGGCATAAGAGGTTGTGTCATGTGAATTTTGATTGCATTGTAAAGATTAGTTCTACTAAGGCAGTTAGAGATATACTTAAGATTGTGAAGCCCTATAATTCGGTATGTAAGGAGTGTCAAGTGGGTGAGAAAGTCAGAACTTGTTTTAAAAGTATAGAAGACAAATCTAATGATGTTCTTGATCTTATTCATATTGATTTGTGTGCTCCTCATAGAATCAAAAGTTTTCAGGGTGCTAGATATTTTATGCTAATCATTGATGACTATTCTAGAATGATGTGGGTTACTTTTCTAAGGGAGAAATTTGAAGCATTCAAAAAGTGTAAAATATTTAAAGATAAAGTTGAGACAAAGACATGATTGAAGATTAAATTCTTAAGGTCTAATCAGGGTGGAGAATTCACATCTGGTGAATTTAATAGTTATTGTGAAAAGAAGGGGATAAGGAGACAGTTATCTGCACCCCAGACAACTCAGCAGAATGGAGTTGTGGAAAGGAAGAATAGAACTATGATGATGGAAGCTAATCCACCTCATATCTACTGGAGAGAAGATGTGAGCATGGCGGTATACACATTCAATAGAGTTCATATCAAAGGAGACACCACTAAGACACCTTATGAGTTATGGTTTGGTCATACACCTACAGTTAAGTATTTCAGAATATTTGGTAGTAAATGCTTTATCAAAAGAGATGATTCCATTGGAAAGTTTGATCCTAGATGTGATGAAGGAATATTTCTTGGTTATTTTGATGAAAACAAAGCATGTAGATGTTATAACAAAAAAATTGTAGAGAATTGTGGAGAGCACTAATGTCAAGGTGGATGAACTGAACATAAGTCAAATCAGAACTTATGAGAGAGAACCGGCAGTGGAAATGATCATAACTAAATTAGTAGAACCTACACCAGAACAAAATGTTGAAGTAGTTACTCCGGCGGTACCAGAAAATTCAATAGTAACTAAAGATCAGAGCAAAGGAACAGAAAATCAAAAGACTCCTAAGTATGTTAGGTTAAATCATTCAGAAGATCAGATCATTGGAGACAAGAACAAAGGATTGATGACAAGAAGAAGGTTGGTAGCTAATGAGGTATGTTGAATTTCTCAAATTGAATCAGCATTAGTAATTGAAGCATGCACAGATGAATGTTGGATAAAAGCTATGGAACAGGAATTAGATAAGATAGAAAAGAATAATACATGGACTTTAGTGTTAGGTCCCGGAGACAACTGAGAGGGGGGGTGAATCAGTTGTCAAATAAATTCAAACCAAAAATAACTTAACCAACCTTAATGCTTAATACCAGTAAACCAAACTTTATGCCGGTAGATAGTTCATCAGTTAATTGCAGTATTGGTAAAGATTAATGCATGAAACAGAAAGACAATAACATCCACAACACATAACACCAATATTTGTATGTGGAAACCCTGTAAGAGGAAAAACCATGGTGGTAAACCATACCCACAATCAGATGATACTACTGCAGATAGTATGTGTATACAATGGAGTCTGCACATGTAGAAAGGCCAAGTGCCTAGAGCTCACTGCTCAATCACAAATAGGAGTCACACTGACTACAATTGGATGGTTAAATCCAATAATGATGTACTGCTCAAAATAGCATCTTCATATGTTGGATTCAGTACCAGTTCAGTTTTGATATGCCTTTACAAAAACCTTTCTTTACCTTCAAATGATGTCTGTGTGTATAGCTCTTCTTATTCCCGCATATACCTTCTTACAATTCCTTTTCCCAATCGCATACCAATCTTACAAATAAGATCTTACATATATACCATAACATAAGACCAATTTTGGTAGGTCGACTCTAAAAGATAATACAATAAAACAATTACAAGTAAATCAATAACCGATGCAATATCTAATTCAACATGTCAGCTTAATGCATTTACAATAACAACAAAATCATTTCCAAAGCGTGTCGTGCTGATTTGGAATAGATAAGTCTATCGGTGCTTATTCTAGACCTATTTGTCGGTAACAACAAATATGCATACATGAATATACCAATGAACAAATCTCCAAGACAAAGTGTCCAAATGATTTCTTCAACATAACCAAGTGTTTTCCATGTTATTCCAAGTGTCGGTGAACATTATATCCTGCCGGTGAACCAGATACCGGTGATTGTGCATAAGTTACTTGCTTGTTGGTGAACATTGCCAATCCTCCAAAGTGTTGGAGTTGATAAGTGTTAATAGGTGTTGACATCAATGACAAAACCATATCAACATATCCAAAATACCAACAATCTCCCCCTTTGGCATTTATGGCAACACAAGATGGAAAAACCATCAAAGTGCTAAAATAGAAATGCCAAATACCAAAAACCAACAATCTCCCAAAAGAGATCATAACCAGAAATCAAAAAGTAGATACAGAGAGTAATCAATCTCTCCCAAAGTAACAATCTCTCCCCCTGAGAGTAACATGTGTTTTCCTTGTGTTTTTCCATATCAATCTCTCCCCCTTTCACATCAAATGCCAAAGCCAATACAAAAGCCAGGTTCAAATACAAAATACCAACCAATTCAGTATACCAACTACTCCCCCTGAGAAGTAGCTCTCCTCATCAATCAAAGCCAGAATAGAAGATTTTTCTGTTAATTCTGTCGGTTGATGACAAACATCAACTATCTAAGTCACTACCGGTGGGGGTATGACCCCAACCTAAAAAATAAGAATGTTATTGGGACTAAATGGCTTTTTAGGAATAAATTGAATGAAGATGGACAAGTTGTGAGGAATAAGGCAAGACTGGTTTGTAAAGGATATTCTCAGAATGAAGGAATTGATTATGATGAGACTTTTGCTCCGGTAGCTAGGATTGAAGCTATGAGATTATTTCTTGCTTATGCTGCCTATAAGAACTACAAGGTAAATCAGATGGATGTCAAGAGTGCATTTCTGAATGGAGATCTTGAAGAGGAAGTTTACATTGAGCAACTTGATGGATTTTCACTTTCAGATGACAAAAACATGGTTTGCAGGTTAAGGAAATCTTTATATGGATTGAAACAAGCCCCTAGAGCTTTGTATGCAAGATTGGATAAATATATTTTGAAGCTTGGTTTCACTAAAGGTAATGCTGATAGTAATTTTTATTATAAGATCACTGATGATGACATATTGGTTGTTGAAGTCTTTGTTGTTGATATCATTTTTGGAGGTGAGGATAAGTTATCTATGGAATTCTCTGATAATATGAAGAACAAATTTGATATGTCTATGATTGGGGAGATGAAATTTTTCTTAGGTTTGCAGATTACTCAGACTAATAAAGGTATTTTTATCTATCAAACTAAGTATGCTAAGGAGTTGTTGAAGAAATTTAGTATTTAAAATTAAAAACTAGTTGGTACTCCTATGTTAACAAGTGAGAAATTGACTAAGATAGATGCATCAACACTGGTAAATCCTACAAGGTACAAGTATATGATTAGAGGTTTGTTATATTTGACTCAGACTAGATAGGATATAATGAATGTAGTTTGCATTGTATCAAGATATCAAAGTGATCCT
Organism: Cryptomeria japonica; assembly: GCF_030272615.1. Lineage (NCBI taxonomy): Eukaryota > Viridiplantae > Streptophyta > Pinopsida > Cupressales > Cupressaceae > Cryptomeria > Cryptomeria japonica. The sequence continues at coordinate 637,744,550 of NC_081414.1, forward strand.
AGAGAGAATCATGAGAGTGTGATGAAAAGGATGTTTTAGGTATTTACAAGGAACAACTGAATATGGTTTGTGGTATCCTAAAAATGATGATTTTACACTATGTGCATATACAGATGCAGATTGAGCTGGAGATGTTGATGACCAGAAGAGCACATCTGGTGGAGCTTTCTTTCTTTGAAAGAAACTTGTTTCATGGATCAGCAAGAAGTAGTCATGTACCTCTTTATCTACTACTGAGGCTGAGTATGTTGTTGTGGCTACTAATTGTACACAAATTCTATGGATGAAGCAAATGTTGAAGGATATAAGGGTGGATTGTAATGAACTAGTAGTTATTCACTATGATAACTCTGCTCCTATTGACATATCAAAGAATCTGATATTTCATTCTAAGACAAAGCACGTATCTATCAAGCACAACTTTTTGAAGGAGAAGGTGGAAGCAAATGAAGTCAGACTGATTTATGTGAACACTAAAGAGTAGATTGCAGATATCTTCACTAAACCTTTGCCTAAGGAATCATTTGAGTACTTCAGAGATAGATTGGGGGGTTTTGCCCCTCTAGTAGAGACCTGAGTGACGCTGATTGGCATCAATCTGGTATGCATTTACAAAGCTACTATTCATTCTAGATTGATGTGTTGGTGCTACTACTCAGGGGGAGTAGTCAGCTATGTGGTTCAGTGGATTTATGATTTTTCTTTGATGTGTATGTCAGATTTTTGGCATTTATGTCAAAGGGAGAGAGATATATGTAAAAAATAAATCTTAATAGAATATCAATCAAAGTGAGATCAGAGCTTAACATGGATATCATTCATAGGGGGAGTTTGTTAACTTCATTGTAATATCATCATATGGGAGATTGTTGGCTATCTTCCTTTCAGGGGGACTTGTTTGGCATTTCCTGGCACTTGGATGTTTTTCACATCTAGTGTTGCCATCAATGCCAAAGGGGGATATTGTTGGCAAATTGGAGGAATTGATTATGTGTTGCATTGATTTTTTGTCATTGATGGCAACACTGATTGATTTGGTTCTTTACCGGTTTTTGGTAGGTTCCGGTAGAGTGGTTGGATTATGATATTGATCCGATATGCTTCGGTATGCTTTGGTTTGTGGAATTGGTTTAGATCTCTCATTCATGCTATTCAGATGTGTATCACAATTAGTCGGTTCAAGATTTGATCACTCAGAAGCTATCATTTGTTCTAGTAAGTGTTTTGGTCACCTGTAAGGGTTTTACTAGTAGAGCTTTGTTGACGATATTTTGATGCACTTGTCAAGTGGTGTTGGTGTGGCTTCTAGATGGATTTCAGGATGTTGTTGGTTATCTTGTTCATGTTTTTGTTGATCAACAGTGTTGCATTTCAGACCAGACCTAATGCTATCTTATTTTTCTAGGTTATGGACTGGTTTATGTAACGTGTTGGTGGATGATATCGATGTATTTCTGGTTGGATCTATTGATTGGATTATGTTGTTTTGTTCTTAGGATGACTTGGTTGATCATTTGATTGTGGGTTTATGTTATAAATTTATTGTATTATCTTTTAGGTGGCCGACCTAATTGTTTAGGTCCTAGTTTGGTATAAATATGATGTAATATCTCTTTGTAGATCATGGGTTTTTAGGATATAGGATATTCTGTGTGCAAATAAGGTTGTAATAATATGCAAAGGTTTTGGTCTATCATACGTGATCGAATTGGGTTGGTGAAAGAGGTTTAAGACCTCCGGTACTGAGCTTAACCGAAATTATATTCAAGCATAGGAGATGTTATTCTTGTAGTTCACTCTTCTTTCTGGATTGTAGTCTGGATTTATTTTGTACTCAGTGAGGCTCCTTTTGTGATGAGAAGTGAACTCTAGGATGTTAGCCTTCCTTCATGTCCAGGCCCCTCTTTTTGTAATCACATACTTACTGAAGAACTATTATCTGACTATGGGTAGGCTTCCCACCATGGTTTTTCCCTTTACCGGGTTTTCCACAGATAAATCTTGGTGTTATATTTTGTGGATGGTTGGTAAATGTTATGTGGTTTATATTTGTTCTTAACTGTTATATCTTATATTCTGGTAATGAGGTTTTAATTCTTAAAGTTATATAATCTATTAACAACTAATTCAACCCCCCTCTCAGTTGTTCATTAGTTATCTGAGTTGTCTAACAGGCACTATATCTAGAGATTACTAGGGATAAAAGGTAAATTCCTCTAAAAAGGAAATCTAAATATAAGTTTTCATTTATAAAATGAAGTCTTAATGTCCATGGAAACTCATTCTTCTAAATACTACTTAACTATATAATGCTAAAAGGAAATTATTAAATTACTAACACCATGAAATCATCACATAACATATAATTTTGAGAAATGATTTTGATAAAAAAAATCCACTAAACCAAAGAGGTCATTTCCAATATTATATTATTATTAAAACAAGAGTACAATGAATCAATCTTCCTTCACTCCTATGTCTTTTGAAAAAAAATCTATGTACATATGAAATTAGTCACATCTACCTCCTTAAGTACTTATATTTAAAATATTACATAGTAAATTAGAATACAAGAGTTGTTGCATCCAAACCTTGTTAAATTCCAATGCCTCACTTTTTGAAATCCAAATAGTCTGTAAAACATAATCTCTTAACCCTCTTACATCCTATCATAACTACCTAATAATAAACTATCTATATTGTTGTAGCATAATAAATTATAATCAGTCCAACTTACACCTCATGTTTGTGCTCCTACTTTAGCATGTCCTATCTCCATCCCCTCTCTATATTTGATTTGCATTTGGTGGGTCTCATATTAGAGGTCCTTCTCCCATTTTTATTTGTTATGGTAATGTTTTTTGGAGGACTAGAGCATGGAGCATCTGGTCTAGACCAGGACACCCAAAAACACCAGGTTGGTCCCCTTCAAATAGGCCCCAATTTGAAATGGGGTTGGTCCTATAGCTCTTTGATGGATTGCTCCCTAGGGCTACACATGACCATTGGAGGTTGGTCTAATCGTTAATTTACCTAGAGAACCCTATATAAAGATATCCTATCAATTCATTTTGACATCCATGAGCTACCTAAAGTATTTGTGCATTTGTGAATCATTAATCATCAAGCATATTCAAAGATTCAAGGATGCATATTCATCTTTCAGGCATTGTTGAGAAAAGATACATCAACATTCATGCAAGCATGTATGTATGATTAGGTTTTTCATGTCCATCTATTTTTCATATCATTACATACAACATTTGTGATTACATTCAAAGAGCATTACATCATCATCAATAATTGTAGTTCTAAGATATATCTCCTTAACATTTATTTTAGTATTTTCATTATTCCATTCAAGTTTAATCCTAAACTGATGTTTGACTTAGGAAAACCCATATCCCCCACATTTTTTCCTTTCTTTCTATGTGTAGGAAACATGTGTAGCATGAAGAACACAAATGGACACTGAGAGGGTGAATCAGTGTATTTTAAAATTTAACTATGTGTGCTAATGTTGAAACTACAAATTAATCAGGAACACACACACACACATAAAACAAACCACAACACCAGATATACAAGGAAAACCCAATGTGAGAAAAACCTCAGTGAGAATAGCTAATGGAGTCTATAGCTCCAATCCAGCCTCACAGTGAATAATATTTTATAATTTTTGGGGCACTAACCCAAGGAGCACCAACCCTTGAACTTTAGGGCACCAACCCAAGGATCACCAACCCCTGAATTTTATGAAACTAACCCAAGGAGCCAACCCCTGAAGTTTAGGGAACCAACCCAAGGAGCACCAGCCCCTGAACTTTAGGGAACCAACCCAAGGAGCACCAACCCCTCAACTTTAGGGCACATACCCCTGCTCTGAGAACCCACTCAGAGATTTACAGTGTTTAATAAAGTTTACAATGCAATGAAAAATCCTTTTTACGAATGAGTTTTGTAACACTTACAAATTTCTCATCTCGTGAGAATGAATTTCTCTGCCTATTGAAGTTCCTTCTCCGTTTCTCCTTCTTCCTCTATCTCTTTTTCTTTCTTTGTCTCTTTTTCTTCCTCTATCTATATTTATTCTTCTCGTTTCACTTTTCTTACTCTCCCTATTTCGATGGATGTCTCTATCTTCTCTCTACAAAACACTCTTTGTACTCCTGACAGCAACACACCTCTCTTCAGCACACTATAAACTATCTCGACACACACAAAGGAGAGATATTTTTACTTCCACTTCTCTCTTTATCTCAATAGCCACACCTACTGATATCAAATTACATTTACATCTCTACTAGATTAGATCGACTCTATACGCAACAAATTTCCTTCTACTACAGACAAATATTTTATTCAAATCGGTTGTCTTGGAGATTTTTACCACTGGATATTTTATTCTCTGTCTTAAAATTGATCTCATACTTGCTGCCTATTGTAAATGCATCCAATCTTTCTTCAGATCATTCTTTGTACTTAGATTACTAAGTTTAGTAATATTTGTCTACCCAAAATGATCTAGAATCCTTCCTCAAGCCACACAACCTACCTGCAACTCGACCGCCATTAATGTGTCTTTCATCCTTTGTTGACCTACTCTAAAAAAATCAATAACTACCAAATTAGAATTCTTTTTCACTGACTTCTTCATATCTGATTGATTCTCTGTTCATTAGGGGAGCCTCATGTCTTCATATTCTTCATCTAGATCAGATGGTCAAGGTCAGTCGGCTTCCATGTAAAACCCTTATGCCAATTGACATGCTTAGGTGTCATAAAAAATCTTCATAATCGACATCCAAGTCACCTGGTCAACCATAGTCAACCACCACATGGACCATCAGGAAACTCATATCATTTGAACTACATATTGTGACTAACCTTTGTGTTATGTGTATCGCATATGTGCCTACTTGTTCTACCCATGCAGGATAAAAAAAATTGTTCTCAAGAAGCCTCCCCTTTTCTTTGTTAGCCCGCGTCACATATGCGTAGCTCTTAACCTACGCGGGATAACCCTTGTCTTCCCTTGACAAGAATCTTCTTCTTCTATGTTATCCTATATAACATTTTGTGTGCCTCTTAACCCATGCAAGATAAGGCCTATCTCTCTATCTCTCCTCTCTTGGATTTTCCTTATCTCGCGGGCATCTTCACATCCCAGCTTAGTCATGCAGAATAAGCTAGTCCTTCACTTCCTTTTATTTTCTTATCCAATGGGCCCACCAACATCATCCTTGTCTCATGCAATATAAGTGTCTTCAAGTAATCTTTTTCTCAGTTTCTTATCCTGCACGATGTTTTTTGGTCACGTTTGACACCGCAAGATAAGAGGGTTCCCGTTGTTCATCAAACTTAAGTTATCCCATGCAACAAGCATATGACCTTTTCAACAACACGATATAGTGAGTAGTGCCACTTTTGTGTTATCTCATGGGGCATTCAACACTTGACCAACATGTCACGGGATAAGGAGAATGCGATTTTTGTTTTCTTCAGTGTTATCCCACATGACCTCTTCCCTGCATTCAAACACACCACAAAACCCATGGATGCATGTGAACCAAATAGTTGTTGCCACACAAAAATCATGGCTCTCAACCTCAATTCAAGACTCATTCACTGCAACCTACATATGAAGACGATGAATCTGGTCGAAACTCCTACAACATAACACAATGTGTTATGTGTAATTACATAGCATAACCTGCATGTTATGCATGACTACTATCTAATTCTCTATAACCTCTTGACACCCCTTGACATTACGACTACAACCATTTGACATCCCTTGACATCAATGACAATAATGCCAACAATCTCCCCCTTTGGCATTGATGTCAACACACTTGCAGTCTTTACTCTCTGGTCATTTTCTCCCACTTTGACATTAATGGAAAAGGGTGAAACATCCAACTCCTCCAATACCAGCCATCAATTTTGCAAGTTATCCCCCTATGATTTTCTATAGAAATGAATGGAACTTCCAATTATTATCATGACACATTACCAATGCATTATAAATTTCCTTTGCAACTGCTTGACCTCTACTACATGTAGCTAGATGAACCATTATTAAAATATAAAGTGCAGTGACACTACTGCTTACAAAATTTCAAAATTCCCCTTGAGATGTACATGAGGTTCAAGGTGGAAAGTGTAGAAATAGTATGCTCCCCTTGAACCATGGATTTTAAATCAATTCTTTAAGTGTAGGAGGGTGCTCGACAACACCCAATTTTTGTCTCAAGTACTCAAAACTATCCTTGGGTAGTGGCTTAGTAAACATATCAGATATTTGCTCACTAGTACAAACATATTAAACTTTCACTTCTTTCTCTGCAACCTTTTCCCTAAGAAAATGATAGTTGATTGCAATGTGCTTTGTCCTAGAATGCATGATAGGGTTCTTTGATATATTGATTGCACTTGAGTTGTCACAAATGATGGGAGTAGGATCTAAAAACTCTACCTGAATGTTTTTGAGAGTTTTCTTCATCCACAAAACTTGTGAGCAACATGTAGCAGCAACAATATACTCTACGTCAATAGCTGATAGTGAAATGGACTCTTGCTTCTTACTATGACATGAAACTAATCTATCTCCAAGGAAGAAAGCTCCACCATTGGTGCTCTTCCTTTGATCTACACATCCTGCCCAGTCCACATCAATATAAGCTTGCAAACTGAAATCTCCTTTCTTTGGATACCATAAGCCATAAGTAAATGTTCCTTGTAGATACTTGAATATTCTTCTCATTTCATTAATATAAGATTTCTAAGGGGCTACTTGAAATATCGCAACCATGCATACAACTTGAACTATATTAGGCCTTGAAGCTGTAAGATACAATAGGCTTCCTATCATGGATCTATACAAGGTCTGATCCACACTAGGTGACTCATCATCTTTGGTTAATTTGCATCCTGTCACCATGGTAGTACTAACTAGTTTGTTGTCTTCCATCTGAAATTTCTTCAACTTGTCTTTGGCATACCTTGTTTGAGAGATGAATATGCCTTTTTTTTGTTGTGATATTTGCAAACCAAGAAAATATGACAACACTCCAAGCATGGACATTTCAAATTCTGACTGCATCTGATCAACAAAATCTTTTCATAGAACATATTTGTTACCTCCAAAGATAACGTCATCTACATATACCACTACTATGATCATGTGGTCTCTATCTACCTTTATTTATAAATTGTTGTTAGTGTTTCCTTTTCTGAAACCTTTCCGATGGAGGTACTTATCCAGCCTAGAATACCATGCTCTAGGTGCCTTCTTTAGACCATATAATTATTTCTTCAATCTACAAAAAAAATTCTCATCTTCATGCAGCTAAAAACCTTCAGGTTTCTCTATCTAGACTTATTCTTCTAGATTTCCATTCAAAAATGTAGATTTGGCATCCCTTTGATATACTTTGTATTCTTTATGGGCTAAGAATATGAAGAACATTATGACTTCTTCAAGTCTTGCAACTGGTGCAAATGTCTTCTCAAAGTCTATCCCTTCAACCTGAGCATATCCCTTACACACAATACTTGCTTTGTTCCTTATCACTTTGCCTTCTTCATTCATATTTTTCCGATAGGCCCATTTAGTTCCTACAACATTCTTGTTAACGGGTCTAGGCACCAATTCCCATGTTTTATTCTTTTCAATCTATTGCAACTCTTCTTCCATCTCATTCATCCACTTCTCTCTTTTGTTGGCCTCATCATATGTTATGGGTTCCATCTCAGTCATAAGGCATAAATTTACTTTCTCAATGTTCCTTTCTCTCTTTCTAGTTTGAACACCATCATTCTTGTTGCCAATAGTTTGATCCTCTGGGTGATTCTTTTGCACATATCTATTAGGGGCTTTGCTTGATGCTTCTTCTTCTTGTTGACTCTCAGATTGATTTTCATCTTCAATAAGTCTTCAATCTAAGTAATTGATTTTTACCTTCCTTTGTGTATATCGTCATCAATTATAACATGTACACTTTCAACCACTTTCTTCAACCTTTTATTAAAACATTTGTAGGCTTTGTTGTGAGTGGAGTAGCCCAAAAAGATACCTTCATCACTTCTTGATTCAAAGCTACCTAGTCCATCTTCATCCCTTTTGATGAAGCATTTTCTTCCAAACATTTTTAAATACTTGATTGAAGGTCTCCTATCATACCTTAGTTCAAAAGGTGTCATATTGTTGTTCACCCTTAGTTGTACTCTATTTAAGGTGTATATTGCAGCGTGGACTGCCTCTTTCCAATAAACATTAGGCAAATTTTCTTTATTTAACATCATCCTTGTCATCTCTTTGATTGTTCTATTCTTCCTTTCCATAACACCATTTTGTTGTGGTGTCCTAGGGGCTGAATATTGTCTTCTAATTACATGCCTCTCACAGTAGTCTTCAAATTCATCTGATGTGAACTCACCTCCACAGTCTAACCTTAGACATTTCAGCTTGTAGCCACCCTCCTTTTCTACCATCTTCTTGGAGACCTTGAATCTCTCAAATGCTTGTGACTTGTCTTGCAAGAAGGTGACCCATGTCATTCTTGAAAAATCATCTATAAGGAGCATAAAGTATTTTTATCCACTTAATTCTCTTGTACTTGTAGGCCCACATAAGTTAGTATGAACAAATTCTAGTAGCCTTGTAGTTGAGTATTATTTAGTCTTGAAGCTTACTTTAGTTTTCTTTCCTCTTTGACACTCATCACAGAAGATGCTTGCAGGTTTGATAATCTGTGGTATGTGTCTTACATATCCTTTCTTGCTTACTTTGATCAAATTGTCAAAATTAATGTGTCCTAACCTTCTATGCCATAGACAACTCTCATCAACTTGTCCCATCATACATTGAGACTCAACGAATTCCTTCAGATTATATATATTGACATTTTTCCTCTTTCCTTCACCAACAAGTTGACCACTGCTCTCTTTTCTAATTTCACAACCCTTGGAATCAAATGTAAACTTATATCCTTTGTCACATATTTCACTCACACTTAGCAAACTGTATTTCAGACCTTCCACATAATATACATCATGTTCTTTCATCTTGTCATCAATGTGTAGCGTGCCTTTACCCTTGCTTTTGATTGATGAATTTTCTCCAAACCTCATTGAAACACCATTCCAATCTTCAAGCTTAATGAATTTCTTCTTATCACCTATCATGTGGTTGGAACAACCATTGTCAACTACCCACAGTTTTTCCTTTCAGCATGTAGGGAATTTTGAACTATCAAACTTGACTCAACCTTATCTTTATCCTTTTCTACCCAAATTTGTTTGGTTTCTTTCTTCCTTTTCTTAGCTATCCTAAGCTTACAATGTTTTTCAATGTGGCCCAAGTTTTGACAATGATATCATTTGACATTTGTATTGAACGATGAGTTTGAAAAACTATTGTAGGATTGAGATACATTTCTCCTACATTCATAACTCCTATGACCATACCCATCACATTGATAAAAAATAGCATTCATATCCCTAAGAGATGCAAATTGATTTCTACTTTCAAAACTAAGTGGAGAGATATGCATAAATCTGCATTCTTCAATTATATGACCATAAGTATTACATTTATAGCAGTAGCCATGGAATTAGGTACATACCAATCATTATTGAAGTTGTTTCTCATTTGTCTCCTTGGAGCAACATAGTTTGGTCTTCTTGAGTTCACCCTTCGTAAATCCTTGACCTTTGTGAAGCCTCCATTATCAACATTATCTTTTTTTTTAGAATCAACATGCTAGTTCCTTGACTGATTCTTTGTAGCAGTAGCATGTCTTCTTCTCATTGAGCTTGCTGACAATGAAGGTTTGTCCTTTACTATTATCACTTGAAGAGACAAATTGTATTTCTTTATTTAATGAGTCCATACTTGAAGAACATTGACCAGCATCAAAGCCAACACCCTCCATGTCTTTGGAGTGATTTTGTTTTCTTAGCATTTTATCCAAAGCATCAGTGTTTCCCTCATACTTGATTCTCTCCTTGAGTTCATTTTTGCATTTTTCAAGTTCCTTTCTTAAATTTATAAGATCTTCTTCCAAATTTTTACACTCCTTATCATTTCTTTCTAAATCTGATTTTTTTACTTCATACATCCTCTTTTCTTCTTCCAACTGGATCTTGAAATCAGAAATTTATGGCATTGATTCTTCAAGTGATTTGTTTAGTAGATCTTGTTCTTCAGCAACAACATTCCTGTAATTTTTATATTATTTTCTTACTTTTCTAAGTTCTTCTAGTGCACTTACAAGTTCACCTTCAAGGTCTACTTTAGCTTCAATTTATTCTTCATCATTATCAACAAAATGTTCATCAGATAACTCCCCTTGCACCATGAAGAGATTGACTTCTCTTTCACCTTCACTGCAACAATCTTCAGAGGCACTTTCTTCATCAGAGGCATCATCCTCAAGTGTGTAAAGAATGATTTTTCTCCTAAAATTTCTTCTTCTTGGCTTATAAGTATTTGTCATCCTTTCCTTGCCAGAGACCTTCATGTTTTTCTTTTCATCTTCATCCTTCTCTCCATAAAGACACTTGGACGCAAAGTGTCCAATCTTGCCATAGTTGAAACATTTGAAAGGAAACTTATCTTTGTACTTTCCTGAACCCCTTTTAAGCTTCCTTACAAAGTTTTCTACAAAAACATCAATGTTATTTTCATCCTCATTTGTAGCTTGTTCTTTTCCTTTCTGTTTGGTATTGAAGGCAACTTCTCTCTTTGAAGGTTCAACACTTATTATTCTCATCTCATAGGCAAACAGAGAACCAAATAGTTCATCCATAGAGAAGATGGTTAGATCCCTAGCTTCTTCAATGGCAGAGAATTTGGTGTCGTACTTTGGATCGAGAGATCTGAGTACCTTTTTGACTATAACTTGATCATTAACTTCTTCTCCAAGTCCTCTTAGAGAACTCACATTTTTATCCACTCTTTGCAGATAGCCAACTTTCTCCTCATCCTTCAATTTTTTAGGTTTTCAAATTGAGCTCTCAGATTTTGTAGTTTGGCTTCTTTCACTTTAGTATGTCCTTCATATATACTTTTCAGTTTGTCCCATGTTTCTTTTGTTGAAGTGTAGTGCATGACTTTGACAAAATTTGTATCAAACATACCACTTAAGATTATGTTCTTAGCTTTTGCATTGTTTTCATACTCCCTTTTAGTATTAGGATCGGTAATGGGAACTTGAGGAACAATATATCCATTTTTTACTAACATCCCAACATCAAACCCAAGGGAAGACAAATATGTCTCCACTCTTCTACTCCAGAAGGCATACTTGGTGCCATCAAACGTAGGTGCTTTGGAGAAGGACTCATTTCTATCCATTGTCCTCACAAGACAGGATCTACCCAAGCTAGAGAAAACTTTTACCACAAGGGAACCTGGGGCTCTGATACCAATTGAAGAACACAAATGGATACTAAGAGGGGGGTGAATCAGTGTATTTTAAAACTTCTATGTGTGCTAATACTGAAACTACAAATTAAGAAAGAATACACACACACACACATAAAACAAACCACAACACCAAATATACGAGGAAACCCCAATGTGGGAAAAACCTCAATGAGAATAGCTATTGGAGTCTTCCAATCCATCCTCACAGTGAATAACAATTTACAATGTTTAGGGAACCAGCCCAAGGATCACCAACCCCTAAACTTTAGGGCACCAACCCAAGGAGCACCAACCCTTGAACTTTAGGGCACCAACCCAAGGATAACCAACCCCTAAACTTTAGGGCACCAACCCAAGGAGCACCAAACCCTGTACTTTACGGCACCAACCCAAGGAGCACCAACCCTTGAACTTTAGGGCACCAACCCAAGGAGAAACAACTCCTAAACTTTAGGGTACCAACCCAAGGAGCACCTAACCCTACTCTAAGCACCCACTCAAAGATTTATAGTGTTTGATAAAGTTTACAATGCAATGACAAATCCTTGTTACAAATGAGTTTTGTAACACTTAAAAATTTCTCATATCATGACAATGAATTTCTCTGCCTATTGAAGTTCCTTCTCTATTTCTCCTTCTTCCTCTATCTCTTTTTTTCTTTCTATCTCTTTTTCTTCCTTTGTCTAGATTTCTTCTTCTCATTTCACTTTTCTTACTCTCCCTGTTTCGGTGGATGTCTATGTCCTCTCTCTACAGCAACACACCTCTCTTTGACACACTATCAACTATCCCAACACACACAAAGTTGAGATATTTTTACTTCCACTTCTATCTCCATCTCAATAGCCACACCTACCTGTATACACCTAAAAATGGTCCGAAGATAATTAATTAAATAAGAAATTATTTAATTAATCCCCCTTCCTAATTTAATTGAATTCATTAGGTTTTTGATTAAATTCTCCTTTTCATCTACTTATTAATAAATCTAAAGATTTATTTAATAGGTTCATTTCAATAGCTCCCTTTGATTAATTATTTTAAATTAATTAATCCTCCCCCCATTTAATCAATTTTCCTAATCCATTAATTAATTAAAAAAAATCAATTTATGAGTTGTTAAAAATTAATGTCTTTTTCTATTATTTGAATTTTTAAGTTCAAATTACCTACATGCCTCCTAACTTCTAACCACCTAACCTAACCCATTCCACCTAACCTTGAGTTTAACTAACCCTATCCTATCTTGCACATCCTAACCTCCTATGGTGTGGGTATTCTTCCCTTGAGACACATGGCACTTTGGCCACATGTCTCCTCTCTTGGACACTTTCTCTGTTATGAGCAAGGCTCCTTGACACTTGTCACCATAGAGATGACAAGTGTCCCTTCCTCCAACTTCTTCTCCAACCTCCTCCAATTTCACCCTCGATATCTTTAGACTCAATCTTGACCGTTGATTCCTGCCACCTCACCCCTGGCCTTGGAAATCCTATAAATATCCCCCATTTTGGAGCACAAAGAATCCCATCTCATTATTAATTTAGGAATTGTTAGTATAGGCATATTTATTCTAGCATATCATTTGACCATTGTTATTATAGGCAATTGCATCTTAGATCTAGTTTAATTTGATCTCTTTTCTATCTGAATTCCATCATCATCATAGCTTAATCATGCATATCATTAGCTTAATTAGACTATTGGATCAATCTAGCATAATCAATCTTATCTAGCTTGCATATCATTATCATTTCAAATCCTCCGTATAGGTGTAGTCAAGTTGTAATACCCTAAAAATGGTCATCTAAACCATGGGCCCCTAATCTCGACAACGTCACCAAGGTCCTAACCAAAGGCAATTAAATAAATCTTGAGCACACAATTAATTCTTTAATCATCAAATGTCACATGGCAAATCAATAACTCAACATTAATTAAATATTTATTTAATTAATTGATCATTCCAAGTAAATCATTTTAAACAATTATCTTATTTATTTTATTAAATATCCTAGCATATTTAATTAAATAAATCAATTTGCCATTAAATCATCAAAAAAGAGGAATTGGAAATTATGAGCACAAATCTTCAAAAAAGGAAATAAATCAAAAAAAGGGGAATTAATTGACCAAGAAAGAATTAAAAATTGAGAAAAGAAATCAATTGGAGATAATCTTGAAAAAAAAATTAAGAATTGATAAATAATCTCAAATAAAGCAATTAAAACATTTAAATATTAAAATTGAATGAAATAGAGAATAAATCAGTTTTTTCCTGATTTTATCTTAATTTTAGTTCAATATCCTTTAAAACTGAGAAAAGCATCCAATCACATCAATTCACCTGGATTGTGCTTCCTCTTGGAAAATCTTGATCACTCATCATCATTTGATCTCAGCCATTGGTTTCTTTCTGAATTTTCTATAAATTCAGGCTCTCATCTCTCATTGAAAGATCCTGGAGAATATATTGTTATCATGTTTTTGCTCTAGGTTCATTGATATTTGTGCATTTAGATATTCAAATATCAGTTATTTCATACATATTTAGATCATTTAGCTCATTTATTTCTTAAATCATGTTAGATTAATCTTGCATTCATCTATCTTAAATCCATGCTCATATAGATTAAAAATCCTTCGTTTAGGTGTTGTCTAGTCACTGGATAGCTTAGCAATCTGAGAGCAATCTAAACTCGCATCTACTAGAAGGCAATGGGTCTCTTTGTAATGGTTTATTATTCATTGATTATTGATTTACTAACCATGCATCTAATGACTTAATTGAAGTGTTGTGTATTCTAGATACAGATACAGGTCCACTTCTCACACATATTTTTAGCGCCCACCGTGGGGCAAGAAACTAATTTTTCGGCCTCAAAATCACATTTTTTTTATCCTGCAGGTTTCGTCCATACAATCTCTATGAAATATCGTACGAGTAATATCACTGCATCATACGACATTATATTGAAGCCTGTTATTTGTCGTAGGAATCAGAAAATGGTGTCGTATGACATACTGTTCTAATTATCTGATTTTATCTTCTATCGTCCTATGCTCAGTTCTGACTCGTACGATAAAAGCCTTTTTGTCATTTCATTCTATGATAATTATCGTACGATTTTGTATTCTGTTGGGTTAAAGCAAGTTTCACTTTTCAGGTCTTCTGTCAAATTTTGATGATATTGACGCTAACCCTGAATTGTCTTCTGTCTGCCTGATATCTTTATAGCCTAGCCAGTTTCTTGCAGCACGATTGTCAAAGAATTTATCAATCAAACACACTCCTATTAAAGAATAAGAATAAAAACAACATGACTACTGATGCATTGTTTTTGCAGGTTGCCTAAAGAGAATCAACCAAACATCATGTATTCTTTAAATTAATTTTTAGGCACCTAACTTGCTATCCAGTTAAAGAAAAAATTTGTATTTCATGTTTTAAGTAAATTTTGAGAGGTAGGAGAGTATACTCTTGTCTTTTTAGACAGTCAAAAATCCAAACCCTTGAGGCATTTTCTTTTTTTGAGATTTGTACATCTTTAGTAGGCCTACCCTCCCCAGGGGCTTAAAAACTCTTAAAGCCGTTATGGCCGGTGTGAGGGGAACGACTTAAGTGGGAATGGCTAAATGCCAAGTACTCCAACCCACTATAAAATAAAAATGATTTGATGAAAATCAAGTCAACGACAGTGCTTGGGAATAACTCTCCTCAGTACCTTTGGGTATATTGAACCTTGGTTTTCAAGGCTGGGAGACCTCTTAATTTAGTTTATACATCAATGTGCCAAACGGAACCCTTACTAGATCCAATTAAAATTAGAAGCTACGTGATTCACCTTCGAAAGGTTGATAATCTTTGTGCAAGAGAGATAGTAACTCTCCCAAGACACTTGCCATATTGTGCCCCCATTAGCGTTTGGAGTTGGCTAATATGGCATTGAGAATCCATTGCGTGAGACTCAGTGGTCGTATTCTGATTATCTATTGGATGTGTACCTAAGTCAGCAAGCAAATTTTTTCTTCTCTAAGCCAACTTTCATAGGGTTTGCATGTTGTGATTGGAATTACTATTCATACTGCGTGTTTTCTGTGTTTTCATCCCTGAAACTAAAACTGGAATACTAAAACTGGAGAAAACAAATCAACAACTCAGTGATAAACTCTGTCCATGTTAGAACTAGTCTACCCTAAGTTGAAATTCTATCCAAAACTAGTCGATCTTGGTCAAAAATCAGTCCATCTCAGAATTGGTCATACTCAGTCGTCATACTCAGCTATTGAAAAACTCATAATTTTTGTCTCTGTCCTGTTAACAGTCGTACTAACATGATCATTTATCGCCCTGCACCATATCCTGTGTCGTACGAGTCTACTAATTTGTTATCCGAGCTCAATCCTCTGTCATATGAAACCAAAAGTCTGTTGTCCACAATTAAATCCTGTGTCATATGAAATAGAACTGCACTGAATTCTTTGTCATTCGGGACATACCCATTTGTCATATGGTACTAGCAAGCAACTCATACGAAACAAAACTATTGTCGTTCTGGAACTATTATACTGTCGTTCAGCCCAGTAAATCATGTCGTACGAATTTATGGTTTTATCAGTCTAGAACAGTCAAAACTGCCTAAAATAGTCTACAGCGAGCATAAAACTGGTCATCATTCCTCTGAGCATAAACAAACTTGATAGTGTACCCCTGTCATTGTGTTGCATGATTTTGTCAATCATCTCTCAGCTAGTTCAAACAACATCTTATAAAACCTAAGTTAACTTAGATAATGTCTTACACAGGATAGATCATTCCCGAAACTAGACCAGATCTTAGTAACTTCTCTCAATCACTACGTTAAACAAATAATTAGCTACAATTTTATCTTGACTTCTGCAACACATCTAGCTCTCAGTCTCGTCGGTTACAAATGCCTGTTCAAACCAGAAACTCTCGCAGCAAAATAGACAAAGAAAAAGAAACATCCTTTTCGTCAAAAGACAATCCATTCTTTGTAGAAAACCTCTATCCAAATAAACCATCCTCATCACAAATACCAATTTATGATCTGCTAATCTTTGGTCAGCCCCTATCTCCCACCATGTCTAGAGAAAGGCAAGAAAGACAAGCTAGTAAACGAGAGACTCATGACAACTTCAACAATCATGCCACTAACAGTGAGTCCTCATCAACTAAATCTAAACTCCCTGAGCCTCCTAAGGTCGAAATACATAGATGTCAGAATGATAAAGAGTTCTGAAAAATGATGAAGGTCATCATGGCTAGGGAAAAAGAAGACTATTTCCTAGAATTAGGAAAGCAAGGCGCCAAACTTCCTACTGGTTATAATGTGGAGGCTCTCATCACTAAATAGGAAGAGACGCCATTGGGAAGGATAAACAAGAAAATGCAAGCATTACAAACTGAGGTAACAAAACTAAAAAACAAAGATAAAACACCAAAACAATATTCTCTAGACACAATATGTTGTTAAGCCCAATATGGAAAGCTAATGTACTAAGAGGGGAGGGGTGAATCAGTACTGCAAAAAATTTCTTGAATAATAACTTTACTGTTATGCATAAACAGAATAGTGTAGTTACATAAAATAAAGTTAAAACAAATAGATAACAATCATACATGGTTCACTCCATAACACATATTTTGGTTACGCAGAAACTCTTGGTTAGAGAGAAAAACTGCGGTGGGGATGGCACCCACAACTTAACTACTACAATAATATAGAGTGCTCGGTTAGAGCTACATATTAGCTATTTCTGATAGTTTACCCTGTTAGGAGTAACAAGATCTGTTAGATCTACCTTGCTATAGGATTTTACAAAATTTAATCTAAATGATGCACCTGGTTAGAGGCTTTACAATTTATAGACTTGATTAGAGTCTTTTACCCTGTTAAAGGTTTCTCTTACAACTTCACAATATTACAATAAAATCATTACAAATATCTGCAAATTTACATCTGAAATGTTATAGCAGATTCTATGTGCTCAGAATAGATTACCTTGTTTATAGCATACCTCGGTAACCCATATAGTAACTCACTAAACCCTTCTATTTACTCTGTTATTCGACTGTTCTCTGAAAACCTTCTTGGTGACCTCTGTGTCTCTGTAACAGTCTTCTTACACTCATGCACACACCTTTAACTCTTAACTCATGTTGTATAAATAGATCTCTTAAGATGGTGATCCAATTCATTGCTTTGATCTTACAAACATGATTCCTCGAATGAATAACTATACAAAATATTTCATTGGTTAGATTGATCTCAACATCATACACAATCTTCTAGTGCAATTTCCAATGTGATAACGGTTAGATGTGCCTCGATCTTGTAACACGTTTTCATATGCATGTCCAGGTTCAATGAATCTAGTAACACATTTCACTCGGTGTATATCAACTCGGTGTGTCATCTTTGCTACTTGATAGACATAAAAAGATACTCGGTAGACAGCTCGGTGTATACTGCGTTCTGTGACTGCTTTCTTCTGTAACCGACTAGACTGTGCATACCGACTTCTCTATGTATACTGACTACATGATTCGGTAGTGTTAACCAACTAGAGTATATAGTATGACTTTGAATATAAAAACTATTGGCAACTTGATAAGTAGTAACAATCTCCCCTTTTGACATTAGTTGAGATGTTTGACAAAAACTACTTTCAAAGTCATAACTCAAAAATCTATATACTTTGCAAAATGACTATACTTGACAGTATATACAATAGTCAATGAAATAGTATATTTAGATATACTCCCCTTATCATTATACTGTACATAACTCTGATTTCGCATGCTCGGTTCTATGCTTGTGTGCTTTTCTTACTATCCTTGGATACTCTGCATACTCTGCTCAGTATACTCCCCCTGTATACAATACTCCAAATACTATATCATTCTTAATATTGTATCAAAATTGTATCACTCCCCAAATATATTATATCACTCCCTCAAGACTATCATATTACTCCCCCTTTTTGACAAACATCAAAAACTTTAATTTCCATCCGGGGGTAGTAACTGTTCAAAAATGGATTTGTACTTTTTCCGGGCTTCGGTGAGAGCGACAGAGAGTGCATCCTTTACACTTTCCATTAAAGAATTTTGTGCTTGAATATCAGCCAATAGTTATATTAATCCATCAAGAGTGCTTCCTTCTTGTGTATTAGATAGGCATGTGGCTTGGTTAATCTGTTCTTGGATGGATGAAAGATGAGGAAGGAATAATGTCTGGTGTGTCATTATATCCATCCTGATCTTGTGTTCTTCATTTCTTAGTTCCAATTGTTGAGCCATGAGCTATTGAAGCTTTGTATAAAAATTCTGAACTGAATTGGGCTCTGGGGTCAACTTATTTGAGAGATTGGTGATCTCTTTCTCAATTGCATCACTTTTATTCTTAATGTCTTTAATGAATATAGAAAATGTACAGAGTTTCTGAAATAAATAAAGAATGTGCTTGAGTTGAGGGGACAACTCAGCAATGAATTTGACAAGTTTGACTTTGCCAATAGCTAGAGCTTTCTGTACCTCTTCTATCATTTTTGCAGTAAGCTCCTTGTCTTTTAGCTTGCTCAAATACTCAGATGCATCAACTCTAGATGTTTCTATTTGATTAAGGAGTTCATCCAGTTGAATGTGGATGGCTGCATCGGTTGACACTATAGCTGTAGGTAGAATATCTGATAGCAATGTCTTCACCTTCTGAAGTACTTTATTCTTCTTTTTTATGGCCATCTATTTTTATTGTTCGGCCTTTGCTTTGCATAGTTCACCAAAATTAATGAGTGCTTGCCCCTTTAATTTTGATAGATCCACATTGGGCAACACTATCGGTTTAGATAAATCAACTTTGAAACTATGCTTTTTCACCTTCTTCTCTTTACCTTTGGTCGATTGGACCAAGACAATAGCTTGAGAGGCTTTCTAACCCTCGGTAGGTTGCTCAGTAGAGACAACACTTTGGTCGGTTCCTGTAGCCATTGTAGTGTCTTTTGGTGTCTCGGTACTCGGTGTCTCAGCTGCAACATTTTTAGTCCTCGAAGGTTCTTGAGAGGTCTGTTCTAAAGTAGTATCTTCTCCTGTTGTAGACTTGTGACCTTCGGTGCCTTGTGCTATATCCTGAGGAGCTTCGGTAGAGACAGGTTAATTGATCGGTGGATAAGGCTGAACTTGTTCTAAAATGGATTCACTAGATACAAGTTTTGCATATGTAGTGCCTTCTATCATTTCCTGCTCTGGTTCCTCTGTATCCATGACATCTTCATCTATTTGAATAGTGTCAGCAGGGTCTTGTTCGGTAGCATCAGGACCTTGCTCGGTGACATCAGGATCATGCTCGGTGACATCAATGATTTCAACTTTAGATTGTTCACCGGCATCTTTGATTTTGAAGATTTCTTGCCATTTTGCTTTTGTCTCATTTTCTACATCAATATATAGCCCATTCATCAGTTTTAAGGCTCTCTGTTTGACAAGAAATTTTGAATTGTAGGTTGTTAGATGTTCCTTTATTTTGGCTATTGACATATCATGAAATAGATGGACTAGACTTCTTTCTCTGATTTGTTTCTCTAAGTCCATTGCATACTTCCACCTATTATCAATATGCAAGTAAAGTTCATTTGGAAGTGACTTTACTAGTTCCAATGGAGCTAACCAGAACTTTAGAAGTGTGTAGATGACAGCTTCTTTAATTTGTCTCTTCTCATCATTATTTCTAGTTTCATACTTGACATATCAAAATGAACCAAATCCGCCATATTCTTTTAGATTGGCACAAAAGTTTTCAACACTATGTATATTTACCTTCTTGCTCTTGACAATCTGGAATTTGTTTGCATCTTCAGATTCTGTATCACTAGACTCTTTTGCCAAAATGAGTCTCCGAGTAGATTTCTTGTATGTCTTTGTTACCTTGGGAGCAGTAACACTCTTTTGTTTTTTACTCGGTGATGCTGCAGATGCTCTTGTATTAGGTCTCTTTGTTGGAGGAGTCGGTAGGGCCTTTGAAGTGTCCTGTTTCTTTCTTTTTAACACTTTACCCTTAGGAAATTCAGTGCTCAGTATTATAGCTGCCTCTTTAGCTTTTGATTCCTCTTCGGTGATGGCAAGAGTGCCTTTGACAGGTGTGGAGGAAGAATCTTCTCCGAATTTCTCCATTAAAACCTTTATCATCTTTTGTTGCTTTTCTTGTAGCTTTGGGTACTACAATGCTCATTTTTACTTTTCCCTTCACTTCTTCCTAGGTTCCATACCTCAGCTTAGTAGCATGCCTTGGTAATGTAAGAAATGCATCAATTTGTTGTTGTGTGATGTCAAAGTCAATCTTGTAACCCATAGGTGGCAAAGATTGAGTTCTTGGTTCCACAGCATTCACATAATAGTAATCAGTGTCTACCTTAAAGCATATGTCATCTTTATATTTCTCCACTAGTTGGGGTGGAATCCAATACCTGTTGTGCATTTTCTCTTGAAATTTACTGAAGTAATCATCCATTATATCATTGAAATTATCACCTAGCTTCTTGATGAAGTCATTAACCTAATGGGTGATTGGTCGGTGTAGCTCCCAAACTACTTTACCGACTGATGGAAAGAATTTTTCAAAGTAGAAAAACATGCATACAAGAAGTGAACCAAACTTTAGTGTATTTGTTGAGTTGTTCTTCTTTGGCTTCCTTATTGTGTTCAGATTCTCAAACTGCTTCTTTAGTAACACTTCACATAAGTCAATTTTCATTCCCTTTTTCACAATTTTATAAGCTATGTCAACTGCTGCATAGGGTACATTGTTTTCCCTTGCTGATTGGAAGAAACAGTAACCAATTACTCTAATGGCAAACTTAAGTTCTGCATCAGTGACATTGTTCAATTTCAGTCCTCTGTAATCAAATTCTACTCTGATTAAACTGATCAATTCCTTCTGTGATATCATCTTTTGAGCTCGTGCATGATTGTAGATAGGATAACCGGTGATCACATGAATGATTTCTTTGGTGATTTTAAATGGTTTCTCTTCTAGCCACATGAAATCATCATGAACTCTGCTCAAAAAAAACTTGACCCACTGGGGTTTGAACACACGAGGATAGGTTAGGGCTTCAGTCAATCCTTTGATTTTAATGTGTTCATACTTGTTGTTTAATACACCATCAGTACATAGTTCATCATAGGTGTCTCTTATTTCAACATGACCAAGTTCTTCAACACGACATTTGGTGAAGAATCTCACATCTTCGATTAACAATACTCTATCCGGGATGAGTGAAAAGGTGGTTTTGTCATCCAGTTCGAAGGCGACTTTAGGAGTCAGATTATTTCAGTGAGGGCTTCTCTACATTCTTGACAACTATGGGATCTTGGATCTTGGGCGCCATTTAGGATTTCAGGTAAAAAACTAGTAAAGAGTCCTTAGGGTTTCAGAATTCCAAACGACAGACGCTTTATACTTAGCAAATAATGGAAACAAGATCGGTAAACCAGCTTAACAATATGTTGAGATTTGATGTAAATACCTTGGATTTGCTTTGAATGAGGTTTTGATTGCCTTGGAATCTCTTTGCTCTGCTCTTTTGAAAACTTGGTGAATGAAAATGACCGCAAAAATACTTTTAAGTACACAAAATACCTTATTGGGCTCCGTGCGGGTTAGGTCAAAAACATTAAATGCATTTGGTTCCTTTTTAACTGATTTACTCTCTTTTTGTTTAACCAAGTAACTAAGCTTCCTTCATTTATAGACTTGACAGGCTTCCTGTATTCACCGACTTGACAGGTTTCCTGTAAAGTACTTTTGATAGAATTTCAAACTTACTAATGCATCTTAACTATGCAGATCTTGAATTTAGTACATAATAGAATAGGAACTGTTATGATTTTAACCTTCAGAAAATGCAGTCCCTTAATACCTTTACTGATTAATTTGGACTAGGTGCACCTAACTTGGTAGGTAAGGTGCTTTCTTCATTTGACACAATTTCCTTCTTTTTCCAAATCATCTGTAATTGGCCTTTTATTTCTTCAGTGTCTCCTCTAGGTTGATCTCTGCAATCTCCAGCCAAGTGTCCAACTTTGTGACAATGAAAACATGCCATACTAGGATTTCTCCATGATCTTAAGTTGTTCATTCCAAACCTTATAAAACAGTTAGCACTAATATGTCCATATCTTCCACAACATTCACACCATATCCTTGTATTGTAATCCCATGGTACTGCTACATATTGTCAGTAAGGATCTATGTAAGTTCGATAACCTCTAGTGTTTTCTCGGTGTGCAGACCACATGTAGTTCTTTTGCTTAAGCCAACACTTCTCAGTACTATGTCCATATCTATTGCAGTTTCTACAAAACGCTTTGTATTTTGCCTTCTGATAGTTGTTAACAGACTTTGTCCTACATTGGTTAAATGTGTGACCATATTTATTGCAATTGTAATAATAACCATTGGACTTAGTGACATTCGGTTGCTTACCTTTTCTAATTTGGCACATGTTGGCAGTATGACCTTGATTTCCACAGTAGTAGCAAATAGGCTTCTTTCTTTAGATGTTATTCCTGTTTCCAGCTTGCTTTGATGATTCCCCTCTCTCGATAGTATGAATTCCTTTCTCGGTAGAGTCTTTTCCTTTGTAACCGAGTCCTGCATCTCTATTGGGTCTTCTTGTATTCAATTGTTCATCCAACATCTTTGATGCTTCATAACTCTTCTTCAGTGTTTCTTTGGATTTCTTCTTTGTTTCAAGTTCATCGGTCAACCTTGATACTTCAAGTTTCAATGCTTGATTTTCATCATTCTTCAGAATTGCTTCATGATGTGCATAACCTAGTTGATGTGTCATATTTTGTTGAATCCTAGTCAACCTTATGATTTCATCATTTTTATCAGATACTAAGTCTTCAAGTTGTTGTTTCTCTCTTTGTAGATCTCTTGTTTTATCCTCAGCTGTTCTTAATGCATCTAGATTTTTAGTCATTTGTGCTGAAATGTTCATGTTCTCTTTTCATTGCTTTTAGTTGATCAGTCAATGCTTTGTTCTTTTCTTTCAATACTCCAATCATTTCTTCAGTCTCTTCAAATATAGTGTTCTCAGATGATGTCTCAATTCGTTCCACTAACTCTTGAGAATCCTGCAAGTCGTCAGATAATCTTCTTCTTACTTTCAGAGATTTTTGCATTTGCCTTTGCATGTCTGCAATCACTTGATTAGCATGATCCAGCTCTTCTTGCAGATACACAATCCTTCGAGATTGTTTGTAGCCTTCCATTGATAAGATCTTTCTCTTTAATTAGTTAAACCCTTTTCCAAGATAGAAGTTCTGATACCAATTGTTAGGCCCAATATGGAAAGCTAATGTACTGAGAGGGGAGGGGTGAATCAGTACTCCAAAACTTTTCTTGAATAATAACTTTATTGTTATGCATAAACAGAATAGTGTAGTTACATAAAATAAAGTTAAAACAAATAGATAACAATCATACATGGTTCACTCCATAACACATATTTTGGTTACGCAGAAACTCTTGGTTAGAGAGAAAAACTGCGGTGGGGATGGCACCCACAACTTCACTACTACAATAATATAGAGTGCTCGGTTAGAGCTACATATTAGCTATTTCTGATAGCTTGCCCTGTTAGGAGTAACAAGATCTGTTAGATCTACCTTGCTATAGGATTTTACAACATTTAATCTAAATGATGCACCTGGTTAGAGGCTTTACAATTTATAGACTTGATTAGAGTCTTTTACCCTGTTAAAGGTTTCTCTTACAACTTCACAATATTACAATAAAATCATTACAAATATCTACAAATTTACATCTGAAATGTTATAGCAGATTCTATGTGCTCAGAATAGATTACCTTGTTTATAGCATACCTCGGTAACCCATATAGTAACTCACTAAACCCTTCTATTTACTCTGTTATTCGACTGTTCTCTGAAAACCTTATTGGTGACCTTTGTGTCTCTGTAACAGTCTTCTTACACTCATGCACACACCTTTAACTCTTAACTCATGTTGTATAAATAGATCTCTTAAGACGGTGATCCAATTCATTGCTTTGATCTTACAAACATGATTCCTCGAATGAATAACTATACAAAATATTTCATTGGTTAGATTGATCTCAACATCATACACAATCTTCTAGTGCAATTTCCAATGTGATAATAGTTAGATGTGCCTCAATCTTGTAACACGTTTTCATATGCATGGCTAGGTTCAATGAATCTGGTAACACATTTCACTCAGTGTATATCAACTCGGTGTGTCATCTTTGTTGCTCGGTAGAAATAAAAAGATACTCGGTAGACAGCTCGGTGTATACTGCGTTTTGTGACTACTTTCTTCTATAACCGACTAGACTGTGCATACCGACTTCTCTGTGTATACCGACTGCATGATTTGGTAGTGTTAATCGACTAGAGTATATAGTATGACTTTGAATATAAAAACTAATGGCAACTTGATAAGTAGTAACATATGCCCATTCCCATTTGACAAAAACCTTTACATGCCTCCATTTCCCTCAAGAGTAGAAATACCTTTGTTTGACAAATATGACGGGAATACAGACCCCCAAGATCATATTAGAGAATTTTGTGCTTTATGTATGGAGTTCATGCACGACCAAATGTATCTCATGTGCCCTTTCTCAAGAAGTTTAGGGGGGAAAGCTATGGAATGGTTGTCAAGTCTACCCATGGGAATAAAAACTTTTGAAGAATTAATCCAACTATTCCTATAGAAATACTCCTACAACATTCGTCACCCAGTCACTATGATAGAGATTTGCAATACCAAACAAAAAATAGGAGAACCCTTTCTCACTTTTCTCCAACGATGGAGAAAGATGTTCTCTGGATATTCACAGACTATCCCAGATCTTGAGAAAATGGATATCTTTGCCAACAACTTAATCCTTGAATTAAAGTACAGTGTCCAGATGCAAGTACATCCTTCATTCAATAAAATGGTAGATAACACCCTCAGAATGGAAGATGTTCTTATAAAAAAGGGAGATATATCACTTTGGAAAGAAACATCGCAAGATTCTAGTTCTAAAGAAAAGAGAAAATACTAGAAATACGGCAAATATAACAACAGGAACGTTGTTAGTGATGGAGTGGTAGATACTATCCAAGCAAAAACAAAATCCACAATATTTAACTTGGCCAATGGCACACAAGCACTCAAGACAGCTGAAACTGTGGCAGAAAATCCTCCGAAGAAAGCAAGAGAATGGTTTAAAGAAAAGCCTTGGCTTTCAAAACCTAAGCATGATTTTACTCCTCTAGATGAATCATATGAATCAGCTTTTAAAACTTTATTGGAAAATAATCTGATAACATTGCCAGACAATTCTAGACCATATGACCCAAATGCTGGAGAGAAAACAAATACTGTGACTACCATCGGAACAAGGGACATAACATAAACAACTACATGAAACTCTGATATGAAATTCAAGATCTCATTGATGTAGGCAAGATCATTGTTGGAAATCACGTGACTAATGTTGATAATAAGGCCTTTAAAGATCCCTTACCAACTTATGAACAAGGAAATTCCTCAGAATCCAAGGGAGGAGCTAGAGTCAATTATACCTACACTAACAACAATAATGTGATCAACATGATTGAATCTTCCCAACCTGAATATTGCAATTTGATCATAATCCAGGATCACCAAAGTCAAGCACAAATTGCTAATGTTGTGACTCGCGCTCAAAGGAAGATTACTCTCCTAGGAGCTACTTCCTCAACTTTTGATCAAACAACATCAAAACTACCAAATAGACAAACAGACACAATCACGACCAAATCAAAATAGTTGGCTTTATCATCTTCTCCTGGTTATAGTATTGTCAAACAATTAAAGAGAGCCAATGCTCAAATCTCCATTTTGGAACTACCTAAGATCTCTTCTGCTCATAGAGAGGTCCTGGACAAGGCTTTACTTACCACCAGTGTCCCTAAAGATTTAGAAGATCGGTTTCAATCTATGGTGGGTCACCTGACTTCACCTCATTACCTCACTTTCTATGAAGAAGATGATAACTCACTAAGTCACCCACATTACCAACCATTACACATTGAAGCCATGATCCATAAACACTGAGTTAAACATGTTTTGATAGATGGAGGCATTGTGTTGAATATCTGTACCTACAATCTACTGACACAGCTGGGATTTTTTGAAAATGTTATTGATCCAACAAAGAAAATAACAATCAAGGCTTATGATGAAGAAGAAATAACCTCTAAGGGTCTGGTACGATTACCAATCAAGGTAGGACCTATAGAAAGAGATGTCATTTTTTCAGGTCCTTGATCTTCATCTTTCATACAACATCCTACTAGGTAGGCCATGGATTCATGAAATGAAAGCAGTACCATCTACGTATCATCAATGCTTGAAATTCCCTTATAATGGAGTTGAAGTTAGTATTCCTACCAATACAAGATATACCTGCAATACATTAACGCAAACTATTGATGCTTTTGTTCCTCACAAAAGAGCAGCCTCTACTAACAAAAAATTTGGAATCTTTGCTAAACGATTTAGAAAAGAAATTGAAAATCACAAACACTGGCATAGATGGCAACAAAATAGAGCCTATACTCTCACTAATGTCTCTTCCTCCATCACCAAGACAGTCGAGAAAACCATCATAGGTTATGAAGTCGCAAACTTCAACTCCAAAAGTCATTTATGATGGTATCTTTATGCAGTCCTCTACTTCTCTTGCAAATGAAATAGAAGAGGATGATGCTCTCAAATCTCTTTTCAAAGAAGATAGTGCAAACAAAGGAATACGACATTGTGAGGTTTCCCCGACATAATATGGTCCAGGCTATAAGATGCTTGAACGCATGGGATATTCAGGTATCGGTCCTCTAGGCAAGCGTGAAGAAGGTATTGTTGAATCTATTCAATTACAAACTAAGTCTGCCAATGATAAAGCTGGACTGGGATATGATCCAAGAAATTCATCAGGTCAGAAGCACACATCCCACCATCAACTTAAGTGGAAGAAAAAGGTACTACCTTTAACAACACAAGAAATTAATACTCAACAAACTCAAGAAGAGTGTGACGATGAACAAAAAGAATTGCCCACTCATAGAGAGGAAACATATGGTAATCAAGTTCCAATTATATAAGCTATAATACCATAGGAAGTAGAAGTCCTAGAGGATATGAGAGACAAAGTATACAGAATTAGAGAATTGTTTGCACCGCTGAACATTCTGGTCACATATACTAGCAGACAACAAGTAGATAATTCAAAAAATGATTCAAATGAGTATGAATGGGATCTTGACTGTCTCTCAGATACATCTACTACATAAACCCCTAAAGAATCCAGTGATATCACAAATGATGCACAAGAGCTGATATGCCTAAGAATGCAAAGGGAAATGGAAGAAATCAGACTAAAAAGACAAGAAGACTATGAACAACAACTGGAGGAAGAACGAACACAAGCAATTTCTTCACCTACCAACTCTCCCTCTAATGAGATAAGACAAATCAGGTACAGAACTACAAAAGAAGAATTAGAAGCTACAAAACCAGTCATCAGTCCAGAGGAAGCTGAATGGAATAGACGACAAGGATTAACAAAACCATCAAGGTTATGTCCACAAGTGTGTCAAATACAAGTAATCAATGAACCAAATCATGAAGGAACTTGCAGCATCAAAGATGTGGGTATTGATACTATATATAATTTTACTAAGCCACTTGAAGATGAGTCAGAAACTTCATCCTATGACTCTGATACCTTAGACAGGAGCTCTATTTATAACAACTACTATTCAACAACGCATTATGACTACTCTGTCATGAATGTTGAGATACTGTCTGTTGACCTTGTTACTGTCACACCACGGTATGTAGTCTAGTCTGAAGTAGGTGATGACACTAGAAGTAAGTCGGTTGGGTTAGGTCCAATAAATACTAACATGAATTTCAATAATCATGTCGTAACTCTTCCTGGTCTCGAGACACATACGCAAGGTAGTCTTCTAGAACTCAGCTGGTCGGTCCAAAGCCATGATGATAGTACTGTGAACTCCCTTGAGCCTATTCCAACCTTATCCTTAATACATCCTAAACTGATTGATTGTACTCTTTATAAGCAACCCTTGAATGTACCTACTTTTGCCAATGACTATACGTTAGCCTATTATCTCAACGCAGTTGAACCCATGAACTCTTCCACTAGTGAACAGAGTGAAAACAGGACTGAAACAGATATCAAGTTTCTTAGTCACAAAAATAAGAAAAATAAAAATAAAAGACCTAATGGTGAATACCACATTGTCATGGCATCAGAATCTAAAAAAGAGAAAATAAAGGACGTACCTGAAGGTGAAAACCTCTCTGAGGCGCATGAAGGTGAGATACTTGATATACTACCAAGTCACTTCCAGGAGAGATCTTCCATATTGATTGAGCCAACTCAGTCAGTGAACATTGGGAGTCAAGAGACACCACACATCATTCATTTAGCTCAATCACTATCAGTAGAAGAGTTAAAAGATTTCAGCAACCTTTTTTTAGAAAAGAAGATCAACTTTGCATGGACATACTCAAATATGCCAGGACTAGATCCTGATCTCATCATGCATCATCTCTCTATTACACCAGGAGTTAAACCAGACAAGAAAAAACTCTGTAAGATGCATCCTCATGTGATATTGCTAGTCAAAGCTAAACTAGAGAAATTGCTAAAAGCTCGATTTATCAGAGCTATAGACTACGTAGAATGGATATCAAACATAGTACCTGTATCAAAGGTAGACAAATCTATTAGAGTTTGCATAGACTTCGGGGATCTCAACAAAGCATGTCCAAAAGATGATTTTCCATTGCCCAACATTGACATGATAGTAGATATGACTGCTGGATATGAGATGTATTCATTAATGGATGGATTCTCTGGTTACAATAAGATCAAGATAGCGCCTAAAGGTCAAGAAAAGACAGATTTCACGTGTGCATGGGGAACCTTCTGCTGGAATGTTATGCCATTTGGGCTAAAGAATGCAGGAGCAACTTACCAAAGAGCAGTAACCACTATCTTCCATGATATGATGCATAAAAACATGGAAGATTATGTTGATGACACCCTAGTAAAAACCATGAAGAGATCTACGCACATTCAAGAACTAGGCCTCATACTAGATAGAATGGAAAGATTCAAGCTCTGATTAAATCCTAAAAAGTGTGCATTTGGGGTAACATCAGGAAAATTGCTTGGTTACATAATTTCAAAAAAAGGAATTGAGGTTGACCTGAAAAGGTCCAAGCTATAATGGAAATGCCTCCACCCAAGAATATCAGTCAAATGAGAAGTTTATAGTGTCATCTTCAATCAATAAGGCATTTTATATCTCAGCTAGCAGACAAAGCTCAACCCTTCATAAATGTATTTAGGAAAGGAATTCAATACAACTAGGATAAAGATTGTGAACAACATTTACAACAAATCAAAAAATATCTTTCTAATCCACCCATATTAATGCCACTGATTCAAGGTAAGCCATTGATTCTATACATATCAGCTACAGATACTTCACTGGGGGCACTTCTGGCACAACAGAATGACAATAAAAAGGAACGAGCTATCTATAACATCAGCTGAACATTGGTGTCTTATGAAATGAACTACACTATAATAGAGAAAGCATGCTTGGCATTGGTCTTTGCATCAACAAAAATTAAGGCACTATATGTTAGCACACTCTATCAAGCTGGTAGCCAAGATTGATCCGCTCAAATATCTTCTGAGTAAAGCAACGCTTACAAGAAGACTAGCCAAATGGGTCATGGTTCTTACAGAATTTGATATTGAATATGTGGAACGTAAAGCCATCAAAGGATAGGTTATTGCAGACCAACTTGCTAATACTCCACTTGAAGACAATCAACCTCTCCATATAGAATTCCCAAATGAATCAATCATGCACCTTACTCAACAATCATGGAAGATGTTCTTTGATGGGTCTTTCACTCAACATGGTTTTGGTGTCGAAATACTTTTTATTACTCCTCAAAAATATTCAATTCTAAAAGCTTACAAGATTCTCTTCCCTTGCACAAACAACATTGCAGAATATGAAGCTTTGGTAAACGAGATCAAGCTGGCCATCGAGTGGAAGATTGTTGAATTAAACATCTATGGTGATTCTCAACTCATTATCAACCAAATCAATGACCTATATCAGACAAGAGATGAGAAATTTATGCCTTATAAGAGAATGGTGGATGATCTCAAGAAATACTTTACCTTCATATCATTTCAGCAGATCCCTAGAATAGCAAATAGAGCAGTGGATGCAATGGCCACTTTGGCATCTATACCACAGCTACAGGAATCTAATTTTTGCTTTGAATTCCTGGTGGAAGAGTTACATTATCCTACCTATGATTCTCCCGAGTCCCAGATGGTCTGTTCTATTATTGGACATGACTCATCTCATTATAACCACATTTACTCTTACCTGCGTGACCAAGTTGTCCCTGCTAATCTTTCCCGAAATGAAAAAAGGAACCTAATCCAAAATGCGTCATGGTACGTCATCATTGCTAATGACCTATTCAAGCGAGGTTTAGATAATACTTTTCTTAGATGTCTAGAAACTAAGGAGTCCCAACATGCATTATCTGAGGTTCATGAAGGTGTTTATGGATCCCATTTGAACGGTCTAACTTTAGCGCGAAAACTACTAAGGTTTGGCTACTACTTTCTAGACATGGAGAAAGAAGCTATAAAATTTGCTAAAACCTGTGAAAAGTGCCAACTCTATGGGCACCTTATCCATGCTCCAACAAGGGATCTCATACCCTTTTTGACACACTAGCCCTTTCAACAATGGGCATTTGATCTAATTGGCCAAATATATCCTACATCATCTAATGGACATAAATTTATTATCACTACTACTAAGTACTTCACTAAGTGGGTAGAAGCGGTTCTGCTCATCAAAGCAACCAGCAAACAAGTAGCTCTGTTTATTCTTAATTATATCATCTGTAGGTATGGTATACCTTCATCCATTATAATTGACAATGGAGGACAGTTCAAGAACAAAGATCTACATGAACTCTGTGAAAAATTCAAAATAAAACAACATTGGTCATCTGCATACTACCCTCAAGGTAATGGACAAGCCAAAGCATCTAACAAGAATCTGTTGACTATCTTACATGGGACAGTCAATAAATCTAGAAAGGATTGGCATCTGCAGCTCAATCCTGCCCTGTGGGGTTATAGAGAAAGTATCAGAACACCTACTAGGGCTACACCTTTCTCATTGGTGTATGGGTCCGAAGCAGTATTACCTATTGAGGTGGAAATACCATCTCTAAGAGTTTCTTTGCAAGGTCTTATTACTGATGAAGACTATAGAATATCTAGATTGCAAGAGCTCAAATTGGTGGATGAGCGTCGGCAAGTGGCGTTTGATCACCTTAGAGTGTATCAAAAGAGAATGTCCAGACGATATAAAAAGAAGGTTTGACAAAGAGAATTTCAGGTTGGTGACCTAGTTCTAAGAGAAAATCCTAAAAATCAACAGTTTCGAGACAAAAAAGGGAAGTTCAAACCCAACTGGCTGGGTCCCTATATCGTTACTACATCTTTTGGCTCTGGTGCCTATCAACTCTCATCGGAAGGAGAACAACTCTGCGAACCGATCAACACCATCCTTCTGAAGAAATTCTTCACTTAAATATTCTCTGCTCCAGCAACCTATATGTTAGGTCTCGAAGACAACTGAGAGGGGGGGTGAATCAATTGTCACATAAATTTAAACCAAAAATAATTTAACCAACTTAATGCTTAATACCGGTAAACCAGTTCAATATGTTGGTAGATAGTTTTAACACTTAATTGATATATCGATAAGGATTAGTGAATGAAACATAAACATAAAGTCATCCACAACACATAACACCAATATTTGTACATGGAAACCCTATAAGGAGAAAAACCATGGTGGGAAACCTTACCCACAATCATATGATACTACTGTAGATAGTAAGTGTACATAAATGGGGTCTGCACATGTAGAAAGGCCAACAACCTAGAGATCACTGCTCAATCACAAAATGGGAGTCACACTAACTATAGTTGGATGGTTAAATCCAATAAGAATGTACTACACAAAATAGCATCTTCATATGCTGGATTCAGTACCTGTGTAATGCTGATATGCTTTCAAAAAAATCTAGCTTCATCTTCAAATGATGTCTGCATGTATAGCTCTCCTTAATCTTGCATATACCTTCACACAATCCTTTTTCGCATTCCACATTTGATCTTACAAATAAGATTTTACATTTATACCATAACCTAAGACCAATTTTAGTAGGTCGGCTCTACAGGATATTACAATAAAAACATTTTACAAACAATATAATATCTGATGCAATAACCGACTGAACATGTCGGCTTAATGCATTTACAACAATAATTAATCATCTCCATAGTGTGCCATGCTAATCTGGAAAAGATAAACCTGTCCGTGTAACCCTAGACCTATTTGTCGGGAACAACAAATATGCAATTATGAATATACCAATGAACAAAACTCCAAGACAAGATGTCCAAATGATGTCTTCGACAAAACCATGTGTCTTCCATATCATTCCAAGTGTTGATGATCATTATATCTTGCCAGTGTACCATATACCGGTGATTGTGCATGAGTCACTTGCTTGTCGATGAATGTTGCTGGATCTCCAAAGTGCTAGTGTTTTAGTAGGTGTTGACATAAATGACAAAACCATACCAAAATACCAACACTATACAGCTAAAAAGTCCTGAAGAAATCCTAAAAATCAGAAAAAGTCTTGAAAAAATCCTAAAAATCGAAAAAAGTCCTGAAGAAATTCAAAAAAAAAAAAAAAAAAAGGGAAAAAGAGAGAAAATACCTTGGTGAAGACCTGGAAAATAGGAACCTTGGTAAAAAAAAAATGAATCTCTACCAAGTAGGTGAAAACTTAGCAAACAGGTGTGTCTTGTACTCAAGCACTCCATCTATCAACGCAACGTTGGCATTCTCGCTTTCATGAATCTTTGCTTTTGCCTATACATATTTTAGTCACTTTTGTGACTTCCTGGTTTGTTGGAACCCTCATGGATTGAAACCGATCATTAGGTTAATCAACAAAGCACTTTACATGTCCTAAGCAGTATCAACCAAGTCATCTTTACGTCAATGATACCTGGTCATCCACTCCGAGTCAGTCACCTGTCTCCTGACTACTAAAGAGTTTTATCACTGAGTAAACAAGCAAAACAACATAATTGAAAACAATCACTGAACAGTTTGAGCTATGCATGAAAAATTTCTTTGTGTGTTGTCTTTTATTGAATTTTGATTATTATCTCTCTAATTAACTTGAGGAAGTCTATCTTGACTAAGAGGAGCAAGGATTGGGGGCATAATATCTTCGTTGTTTTCTGCTTGTAGGAATGATTGTGATGATCTGAAAACATCTAATCAGTTGGGTGTTTATGATAAGTGCCTTCACATTAAGGTGAAATCGCCACACATACCTCGACTATCCTTATTTGAATGCTACAAGGAGGGTCCCATCATTTCTTTGTCTGTTTTGAGGGAATTTCTTTATTGTGCAATCCATGTCCATGCGTAATATGTCCAAGGAAATTAACGAAAAAAGGGTCATTGCGGACAAGATAATTAATATTGCACATGAAAAGCAAGGAACTCTAAATCTACCAATTGTGGTTGTAAAATGCTCAATGATGAAAATTAAGCTTTTTTTTTAAATCTAGTGACTAGGTTTAGGTTGCATTTTGCATATCATTTTGCATTTCATTCTGTATTATGTGAATTTAGAGTGATTTCAGTATGGTAACAATGATCTCTTTATCTTCTACATTACATACATTCATGCTAAATCTGAAATACATACATATAGATTAAAGCATATAAAAAACATCTCAAAATTGAATAAACACAAGTACAATGAGGTCAAATCAAATCTCATATATATATATATATATATATATATATATATATATATATATATATATATATATATCGTATAAAGTCTCAGAGTACAAAATGATGTCAAATGACATATACTAACTCCCATCGGAGCAAGAATCGTATGGCTACAAAAAAATGGGTGTGTCTACAAAAAATATATATAGAGCTACAAAAAGAATATCTAACTCTTGCCTCTCCCTCATCACTAGGTGGAGTAGGTGGAGCCTGATAACTGGGATCCTGACGAGGTGCCCGAGCTTCATCTGACCGTGCCATGTACTGTGAATAGGGGACAACCTACTGTGCAACTGGAACTACTATGCTATACGTTGCAACATAGTATGTCACCCTACTCATCTGGTGAAGGACCTCCTAATGCAAAGCGTCTATTTCTGCTCTCATCTCTGCAATCTAACGATCGTGCTTAGCCCTAAGCTCTACTAGTTGTTAGTCTCACTTCGCCAGCTATGTTTGAGCCACTCTCAACTGTGACTGCACCTCCGTAAGATGTGCTCTCATTGACCATCCCGCATCAATCCCCTACTCTCTCGCAAGCTCTCCACCCCCATCTCCACCTCTAGCTCCACCCTGCTCCTCCCTCCGTTGTTGGACCTGTCTTGACACTACTCTCTCCTCCTCAGCTCCATTAAGCCTTACACCTATCCTCCCAAGGGATCTGCCCTCCCCCCTCTATTGTCCAACCCTAGCTGGAACCCCGCTGCTACTAGGATCAGGATCGCCACCTGCCTGCCTCGGAACCTCGGCTCTCTATCCCTATCCCTGTCTCTGTCCCTACCCCTGTGCAGGGCATCATCCTCAATCTCCTCAATATGAGGAGCCTGCTCAGCTAGATCTATGAATCTGGGGAATGGATGCTACTGGACTCAATCCCTATATTGGGGAAATACCCCTGCATCTGCAACATCATCCATGTAATCCCATCTAAGACATTGTAAACCAATCAGCTCATGCATACTCAAGGCATAGGATAACCTTGGTGACCATCCCTTCCTCTCCTCATTAGCATATCTTGTGTATGCTATGTACTCCTGCAAGATACCTTGAGGCCTGCCATATTGCCTCATCACTCGAGAAACTACAAATTGCTCTACTATAGTCTGCGATTTGCCAATAAGTAGGCATGTAACAAAAAGATCCCTACATACTAGCTGCTAGTCATCCCATGGCTCTAGGCCCCTATAAGGTCTCCATACAATAGCTATCAGATCATCTAGCTGTCGTTGCCAAAAATCAGTCTTCCCCAGATGGGGCTACGTAACATAACTTGCATACCTATATACAATCGGTTGCCCCAGCTCTCTGCTATCATCTACAATCGACTGACAAACTGGGAGGTTCTCCCAAGCCCAAACCTATAAAATCAACACACCTGCAGCCATGCTCTTGCCCTCCCTATACACAATCTCATGCATCTTGCGATACATGTGGGCTAATATGCAAGAACCCCAACCAAGCCTCTGAGGGGTCTCCATCAATCTCTCTAGCATCCTGCCCCATCCACACTGGAATCCCTGTTGTCCCCTATTTGACATCAAAAAACAACCAATAAACCCTACTAGAACACAAGCCAGAGGAAACTCCTCACTATACCTTCTCATCATGATGTCCCAACTAATGGAACGTGTCAAAATATCAGGATCCCTGAAGACATGCTTGACTGCATATAATCCAGGTAACATCGTTGCATCATAATCCACCTTATCCCCAGCAAAAGGGATACGGAGGATCCTATATACATCCTCGAGAGCGATAGTCATCTCCCCAACTGGAAAATGGAAGGTATTATGCTCTGAATGGAATCACTCAACCAATGATGTGAGCATTCCATGATTCACACGGATGTCTGGTAACCCAAGAAGATGTGTCAAGCCACACAAATTAATATGAGCCTAATCAACCTCTGATAACTGCCGCACTAATGTCATGGTAGGAGGATAAACACATCTAAAGAGCACATGAGGCAATCGAACCTGCAAAAATCAAAAAAACGAAGCATCAGAAAACATTCCATATAAGCCTACAAGAAAAGTAAAACATCATGCAAATCCAACTACGTCAATAGCAAAATCAAAATTTCAAGTTTGAACCTTAAAAAATGATCATTGATTCCCAAACGATAAAACACAGAAGGATAGCAACTCGTACGAGTCAGGATTGGGCTTTGTACAACAAAATAACCCCATACGATAAACGATTAGACTCTGGACGACAAAATGGTCTTTATGCATGTTGTCGTATGACAGAAGGGTGGGGTTAGAATGACAAAACTAATGGCTTCAAATGGCAAAACATACTTCAGCAGTTTGTCGTACGAGACAGGATCCTGTCTCGCATGACAAAATGAGAAGGGCCTACTTCAAACATGCTAAAACTTGAAAAATGAACAAAAAAATTCAAAATTGAGAACATAAAGAGGCTTATGATTGATCACTTACCATTGGCTCATAGTGTCGAGGTTGATTATGTCCTCTCTAGTGCTTGAATAGATGCTCACGAGTAGGGACCACCATTTTCTTTGCAGAAGGCTTTTTTGAATTTTCAAACTTGGAGGGTTAAAATGAATTGAAAATGACACTTTTACCCCTTATATAGCCAAAACCCTAATTTTTCAACTTGCTCCGATGGACATGAAAATTGTACCCTTAGCTATTTCGCCCATTCTAACTCCATTTTCGGGATCGAAATCGAAATTCGAGATCATCTTGATAGTCAATTTCACAAAGTTTGGACCACTTAGAGCTTTTCATCAAAAGCTCATTCTCTCTTCTAATTGCGCTCAATTTCTCATGAATCAACGTTGAATCTCAATTTAATTTCTACAAATCAACTTTGCACTCAATTTCTTATCAATCAACGCAAAATTTTCAAAAATTCCTTTGAAAAAAATTTGTGCTCAAACAACTTATCATCACTAAAAATTGCCTATAATCATTATGTACCCTCGCTATCTTTCAATTTCACTCCCGAGGGGGCATACTCATGACCTTATGACCTCACATCTTTAAATATCGAGAAAATTTTCAAATCTTGATCGAAAGTCGAGCAAAAATCTTTTTCAACTAAAGAAAATCAATCAAATTCTTATCGCTAGGGGCATCTCAGCTTCATCGCTTTATATCAAGTTGAGATTTCTCGATCATCTGAATCAAATCAATCTCTAGGGGCATATTAGTTTCATCGCTTCATATCAAGCTAATATTTGTCTTCGTCTAAATCAATCTCTTAACATTAACCAGTTTCATCGCTTTTCATCAAGCTGATTATTCATTTAAACTCAATCAAGGGTTTAAAGAGTATCTTCGATCACACTCAATCTAAGCAGTTGTTCAGTTTCATCGCATCGAATCAAGCTGGATAGTTTATTTTTCGCTCATCGTATCTTGATCAATCAAGTTCAAGATTGATTTTGTTTATCTTCACTCACTGTGTCTAGTTCAATCAAGTTCTAGATCAGTAAGATCCGCTTCTTGATCAATCAAGTTCAAGTTTGGTATCTTCGCTCTCTATCGTTCCTAGTTCAATCAAGTTTTGGATCGGTATCGCTTTAATCAACTATGTTCAACTTCATCGCTTCAAATCAAGCTAAACACCTCGCTTTTCATCTGGTTCGTGATCAATCAAGTTCAGAACTGGTATCTCCTAGACATCAACTATTCTTTGAACCAACACGTTGCTCGCACATTAATTCAAAGAGGGGCAAATGTAATACCCTAAAAATGGTCATCTAAACCATAGGCCCCTAATCTCGACAACATCACCAAGGTCCTAACCAAAGGCAATTAAATAAATCTCGAGCACACAATTAATTCTTTAATCATCAAATGTCACATGGCAAATCAATAACTCAACATTAATTAAATATTTATTTAATTAATTGATCATTCCAAGTAAATCATTTTAAACAATTATCTTATTTATTTTATTAAATATCCTAGCATATTTAATTAAATAAATCAATTTGCCATTAAATCATCAAAAAAGAGGAATTGGAAATTATGAGCACAAATCGTCAAAAAAGGAAATAAGTTAAAAAAAGGGAATTAATTGACCAAGAAAGAATTAAAATTTGAGAAAAGAAATCAATTGGAGATAATCCTAAAAAACAAATTAATAATTGATAAATAATCTCAAAGAAAGAAATTAAAACATTTAAATATTAAAATTGAATGAAATAGAGAATAAATCAATTTTTTCCTGATTTAGTCTAAATTTTAGTTCAATTTCCTTTAAAATTGAGAAAAGCATCCAATCACATCAATTCACCTGGATTGTGCTTCCTCTTGGAAAATCTTGAGTGCTCATCATCATTTGATCTCAGTTGTTGGTTTCTTTCTGAATTTTCTATAAATTCAGGCTCTCATCTCTCATTGAAAGATCCTAGAGAATATATTGTTATCATTCTGTTTTTACTCTAGGTTCATTGATATTTGTGCATTTAGATATTCAAATATTAGTTATTTCATACATATTTAGATCATTTAGCTCATTTATTTCTTAAATCATGTTAGATTAATCTTGCATTCATCTAGCTTAAATTCATGCTCATATAGATTAAAAATCCTTCATTTAGGTGTTGTCTAGTCACTGGATAGCTTAGCAATCTAAGAGCAATCTAAACTTGCATCTACTAGAAGGCAATGGGTCACTTTGTGATGGTTTATTATTCATTGATTATTGATTTACTAACCATGCATTTAATGACTTAATTGAAGGGTTGTGTATTCCAGATACATATACAGGTCCACTTTTCAGACACACACAAGTCACTAGGATTGCTTATCTAGATTTGAGAGCAAATCCCTACTCGCATTTCTTAGGAGGTGATAGGTCACTTTGTCATGGTTTATCTTTCATTTGTTTTTAATTTTCTAACCATGCTTGTAACGATCTATTGAGTGTTTGTGTTGCAGTTGCAGGTGCCATACTTCACAGGCACGACATTTTTGCATCCACCGTGGGGCCACAAATCTCATTTTTTGCCTCTTAGCATCATCAAATTTTCAATCTCACAGGTTTTTGATTGGGTCTGGTTCAGAATCTCGTACAAGTTCCTTTGCAATATTGTATGAGTTTCTTTGTGTACTCATATGAGCATGTGAGAATACTCATACAAGCAAGTGAGAATACTCGTACAAAATTTTGCTTCTATGTTTTCAAAAGAGATTACATTTTAGGATTTTCATGCTTCAATTTGGCTATTACTAATGCTAACCTTGGTCTATTTGTGAATTTTCTAGCAGCCTAACTGGTTTTTACAGGATGATTGTCAAAGATTGCGCTTGTCAAAGCTTCATTTCATCAAAACAAACATGAATACCAATGTATCTATTTTGCAGGTTGTCTAAGGAGAACTCAACCAAACTTTGTGTCTTATTTAAGTTTTCTAGGCACTTATTTTGCTAATGGTAAATGAACATCTTGTTTTCTATGTTTGAGAAATTGTCTAAAAGGTAGGAGAGTATGTTCTTGTCCATTTGGACAATCAGAAATCTTGACCCTTGAAGCACTTCTATGTTTGAGATTTGATTACCTTTAGTGGGCCTGTCACAGTGGGAAAAAGTAATCACCCTATGAGAACAAGCCAAGTGAGTATAGCTAGACCTAAGCTTTCTAACTCACTCTAAAAAATAGGCCTCTCAGGATTAAAGTCTTGGAGGATAGGATTATTTGAGTTTTCTCTTTTGAGATCTCTCATATCATACATTTAGTAGGGCCTCGTGCTCTCAATCATGCTTGTGTGACTACTTCTTGTTTTGGTACCCTATTGGGCTATAGGCCTCAATTGCGCTTGTGCGACTACAAGGGGTAATTTCAAATGGAAACCCTTACTATGAACCCTAAGATAGAAGCTACCTGATTCACCTCTGAAAGGGGAATAATCTTTGTGCAAGAGAGATAGTAACTCTCCCAAGACACTTGTCATATTGTGCCCCCATTAGTGTTTGGAGTCAAATAATATGGTATTGAGAATCCATTGCATAAGACTCAGTGGCCGTATTCTGATTAGCTATTGGGTGTGTACCTAACTTTGCAAGAAAAGGTTTTCTCTCTCAGCCAACTTCCTTAGGATTTAGCGTGTTGCACTTGAGGTCACTTATCATATCACGTGTTTGTTGTGTCTTCATCCCTGAAATAGACAATCAGATATCTAAAACTGGAAAACAGAAGCAAAACATCAAACTTCATTGATTAAAAATCTGTCCAAACAAAAAACTTTATGTTATGTCCTCAGTCGTAGGAGTTTTCTAGTTTGTCATACGAGAAATCTAGTTTATCATCTGGTTCGGTGAGAATTATTGTACGAGT
The DNA here is from genome assembly GCF_030272615.1 of Cryptomeria japonica. Lineage (NCBI taxonomy): Eukaryota > Viridiplantae > Streptophyta > Pinopsida > Cupressales > Cupressaceae > Cryptomeria > Cryptomeria japonica. The sequence goes on from NC_081414.1 coordinate 637,785,382, forward strand.
CAGTTTAACACGGGATTTAGTGTTATCTTTTGTCATCTGGTTCTGTGAGAAATCTCATATGAGTTTGTACCTTTGTCGTGCGAGATTTCTTGTTTATCGTATGGGCCTATCTAAATTGTCATTTGGGACTATCTAAATTGTCATACGAATTTCTGTCTCTATCAGTCCAGAGTTGTCTTCTTGCATTTCTTTTTCAGATCTGTCATATTTTCTTGGTCATTTACAGTGAGCATAAACACCTAACATTTGTCATTTTGTGCGTAGACTGTCTCCTCGGTTCGCTTGGTCAAGTTATCTTCTTTCAAATCAAATTCTAGAAATAGACACCTCATATATTTTCAAGTATTCGCCTTCAAAAATTTCAAGATCTAAACATCTCAAAGTGCATTATCACCCTCTTCGATAAACTGATCACTCAAAACATAGTTTCTCATCAAGATCTATCATCTTCTATCACAAAACTACAACGTTTGGTCAGGACAACCTCGTCCCACCTCGTAGGATATATCGTTCCTATTGGACTTGGTTTTATCAAAATCATCATCATTGCACTCCAAAACCGAAGATCAAAAAAATTGCAAACTTTTAAACACTTGAATCATATTTTTGTGTCATAGCACCCTATCACATCTACATTGACAGTTGATCACTTATCGAAACAACTTTTAGATAATTGAGTCCTTGCACAATATCTAACACACGTGTATGCCCATTTTAACTAGAGCACGGAGATGAAAGATCACAGAAACAGAAATCGAAACATTGGAAATAACTAAAGATTATAGAAACATGGAACCCAAAAAATGAAATACAAAAAGGGGAAATAACAAAACAACATCTCTAATAAATCAAACAAGATCCTAAATTTGATAAATTTATGGCGAAAATATTGGAGGGAGAAAAAGAAAAATACTTCCTAATGTTAGCTAAATCTGGTGCTACACTCCCCCAAGATTTTGATGTGAGCAAATTAGCACAAAAGGGAAGTGACTCTTCCCCTGATAACAAACGACATGAGGATATTTTTGGTCTCAAAATTAACAACACATAAATTCTTAATAACACAAGAACTAATGAGGAAGCTTCCATTCCCAAAAAGGATGACATAGAAATTCTTAACCATGTCAAATATAATGAAGACACAAGAAAGAGTTGAGATGATACAAGAAGATATCAAGATCATACTAGAACCAACACTCATGTTTATACAAGGAAAAACTATGTTGATAATCCTATCACAACTCTTACACAAAAAATACAAACGTTACAAACACAAATTAAAGATACGCAGAGAGGAACTGTTAGAAGATACTCGCTCCAAGAAATTTGTCCTTACCCATTCAACAGAAATCTAAACATGATACCATTTCCTACAGGTTGTGAAACTCCTTGATATGATAAATATAATGGAAGCACTGATCCCCAAGATCATAGATGAGAATTTTGCATGTTGAGTATGGAGTTTGAACATGAGGATACCTACCTGATGATATTATTTCCAAAGAGCTTAAGTGGACTAGCTATGGAATGGTTCTCCAAACTTCCACCTGGAATTAGATCATTCACGGAATTGGTGGATAAGTTTGTTTCACAATACTATTATAACATTAAACATGAAGAAACAATGCTTGATTTATGTAATACTAAAAAAAAGAGTGGAGAACCTTTCATGATGTTTCTACAGAGATGGAGATGATTAGCTTCATGGTATCCTCAAACGGTGTCAAAATACGAGAAGATAGACATATTCATTGACAACTTAAATGGACAAATGAGCTATCATCTCAAAATGTAATTCCATCAAAATTTTGAAAAGATGATTGAGAATGGTACCAAAATGGAAGAAGCTATGGTAAAGAAGGGTGAGTTGAAGCTATACAAAGAAGGCGTTAATCCTCCTAACAACAATGTTAGCAACAATAATAATGATAAGCCTAAATTTTGGAATAGGAATCAAAATGTCATCAATGATGGAATAGTGGATAACAACAATGTAAAACCAAAACAACTAGTTTTCAATTTATCCACTCACTCAGCAAGAACTCAACAAAACAATAGTCACCAAAAATCAACTTTCAACAATTTCTTTTGAAGGAAATTTACAAACATTGGTGAACCACTTGGGTCAGCACTAAAGACACTTCTCACAAATAAATTGATTACTTTTCCAGAAGGAAGGAACTATGAACCTCAAGTGAAACTCTCTTGGTGGAACAATAACCATTATTGTGATTTCCATCGAAACAAGGGACATCACACAGATAATTGTCAGCGGTTTAAACATGTCATCCAATATTTGATTGATAATGGAGTGATAACTATGGATGGACATATGACAAATGAATCTCATACCGCTTTTAAAACTCTGCTTCCAAACTATGAAAAGGGTGAATAATCAACAACACATAATGGTAAGGGTAAAGCAAAGGTAAACTATGCTCATACATATGATAATGTGGTAAATGTGATTGTAGTAAAAGAAAAGCAACATCAAGAACCTGCTCATGCTATCACAAGAAGAAAAGATAAATTTGTTTTGTTGGGTCCTACCACTAACATATCATCCACTATAAAACAATATAATCTAGTGGATCAATTGCAGAAAATGCCCGTGCAAATATCCATCTTAGAACTTTTAAAGCTATTACCTTCTTACTAAGAAATTATAGATAGAGCATTAATAGATACAACAGTGTCTAAGGATCTTGATATAGATCAATTCAAAACCATGGTGGGACACCTCACAACCCCTCACTGCTCATCATTCACTGAAGAAGATGACATGTCCTTGCAACATCCCCATAATGCTCCCTTGCATATCAAAGTCCTCATTCATAAGATGTGAGTTAAACATGTCCTGATAGATGGTGGAGCTGTCTTAAACATTTTCTCATTAAGTCTAGTCCGTGCTCTAGGTTATTCAGAAGATGCAATTGATCCCTGGAAAAAGATCACCGTCAAAGCATATGACGAAGAAGAGCGTTCCTCTAAAGGAATTGTGATTTTACCCATCAGAGTGGGACCTTTGCAAAAAGACACAGCATGCCAAGTTCTAGACTTGGACTTATCATACAACATACTCTTGGGAAGACCCTGGATACATGACATACAAGATGTTCTATCAACATATCATCAGTGCCTAAAATTTCCCTATAATGGGCAGGAAATCATGATATTAGCAGATTCAAATCCATTTCAGTACTGTAGTAATCTAAAACCAGCTCAAGAAGTCATTGTCCCTCATAATAGGGAGGCATCGTCTTCGAACACACAAACCAAAGAAAAATCATTTGCCTCAATTTTTTCAAGTATGGCAAAACAAATGCAGCTAAGAGATTGAGGGAATGGAAAATATTCAATATCACAACTACCACTCTCTCCTAAGTCCTATGGAAAACTATCAAACTCTAAACAAAAACCAATTGTGAAAAATCTTCCAATATTTAATGGAGCATTTGTTAGTGTTGGGACCTTATCAGAGGAAGCAGAAGACAAAGATGTACTACAGTGGCTATACAAGGATGAAGAAGTCCAACCAAAGATCAACAATGTTCGCATACCTATAGATAACTATGGAAAAGGATTTAACATTCTTCAAAAAATGGGATACACTGGAACAGGTCCTATAGGAAAAAGAAACGAAGGTATCTCAAAACCTATCCAACCTCACACTCAGCAGGCTTAGGGTATGGAAAAGTTACTCTACTAGAAGACACATCATCCAGCCAACAAGAAGAAGAATATGAAAATAAACAAGAACAACTTGCAATTGAAAGGGAGGAAGCATTTTCCAAGAAACAAGCACAAGCAAACATGAAATGGCAAAAGAATCAAGCTTCAAATCAATAAGAAAAACAAACTAAAAGCACCTCCCAAGCAACATTAACTCTCAATCAAAAAAAGTACGAACCTAGTACTAATCAAGGAGAGCTCATAGCAAGGTTTATAGAACTCAATCTCAATCCAGAAGAGGTTGAATATGAAAGAAGAAAAGATATAGCAATAAAAGTAGAAGAAACAAATCAAACACTATATGAACAAATCTGTAGATTGTAAGCTACAAGTGAGACAAATTCTAATGAATGGGAATGGGATTCCTATCACTCTGAAGAATCAACAAAAGAAAATTGCTTTGAAGAAGATGTAGGAGTTGATGTAGTTCACACATATGCAGGGCAAACGTTAGGAACTAGCCCACTTGAATTAGAATCACATTCAACTGACTTGGAATTAATCAAGGACGATCAGGAGCTCCTTGTGTGAGGTCATTCTGATGATAATACCATTCTAGACATTGACATACATATCAAAAACTTTGACACATCTATCATGACCCTTGATACCCTCAAAACATCTCAACCTGATGACCCCCTACCTCTAATCCACCCTGAACTTATTGATTGGGAAAATGAAAGACATACTGCCATTGATACCTTTCCTAATGACCATGCCATATCTATATATCTTAATGCAATTGAAACCACAACAACTTTCACCAGGAATTTCAACAATGCATCTTCCAGTCAAGTGGGTGCCAAATCTCCCAGTCGCAAAAAGGAAAATAAAGAAAACAATATTAGGTCTAATGCTGAAAACCATTTCTTGGCAACATTAGATCAGGAAAAAGTAAAAGCAAAGGACACATCTAATGGTGAAAACCTCCTCGACGTGCCAGAAGATGAGAGATTTGACACTTTACCTGCACACTATCAAGAAAGGCCATCCATTTTTATTGAACCAACAGAGGCAGTTAACATTAGGACAATAGAGAAACCAAAGATTCTCCATCTAGTGACTTCTCTGTCACAGCAAGAAATGCAACAATATATAGAATTCTTCAAATGATGCAAATCAATTTTGCCTGGTCATATGCAGACATGCCAGGGTTGGATCCAGAGCTTATTATTCATCACTTAAATGTCAGTCGAGGAGCCAAACCAGTTAAAGAGAAATTAAGGAAGATGCATCCTAATATTTCTCGTCTAGTCAAAGCAGAACTAAAGAAATTACTAGATGTCAGATTCATCAGACCTATAGCATATCCTCAATGGGTATCCAACATCGTTCCCATTTCCAAACTAGATAAAAGTATCAGAATATGTATAGACTTCAGAGATCTTAATAATGCATGTCCAAAGGATGATTTTCCTTTTCCTAACATTGACATCATTGTGGATTTAACTGCTGGACACTCCATGTTTTCTCTAATGAATGGTTTCTTCGGATACAATCAAATTAAAATAGCACCCAAAGATCAAGAAAAGACAACTTTCACATGCCCATGGGGTACTTTCTGCTAGAATGTCATGCCTTTTGGACTAAAGAACATAGGTGCTACATATCAGAGAGCTATGACAACAATATTCCATGACATGATGCATACATTCATCCAAGATTATGAGGAAGACATATTGGACAAATCATACAATAGAGAAGACCATATAGGAATACTAAAAAATATCTTTGACAAGTTAGAAAAGTATAAGCTACGACTCAATCCCAAGAAATGTGCCTTTGGTGTTACTTCAGGCAAGCTATTGGGATACATTGTTTCAGCTAGAGGTATCGAAGTAGATCCAGCTAAGGTCAAAGGAATCATGGAAATGGCATCTCCCTAAAATATTAGTCAACTAAGATCACTTCAAGGAAGACTACAGTCAATCAAAAGATTTGTTTCTTAGCTAGCAGATAAATACCAACCATTTACTCATCTATTACATAAAAATGTTACTTTCAAGTGGGAACATCAATGTGAGGATGCATTCAACAAGATCATGGCCTATCTCATGCAACCACCCGTCCTAATGTCGCCAATTCTAGGAAATCCATTGTTACTCTATGTATCAACCACTAAAGTATCATTAGGAGTTTTGCTTGCACAATAGGACAATGAAGGAAAAGGATGAGCCATCTACTACATCAATAGAAAATTAGTAGGATACAAGATCAACTATTCACCAATAGAAAAAGCATGCTTGGTGGTAGTTTTTGCTTCTAAAAAATTAAGACACTATCTATTATCTCACTCCATCAAGTTGATTGCTAAAATTGATCCATTGAAGTATTTTCTCAGCAAGGCAACATTAACAGGAAGACTAGTAAAATGGATTATGATTCTAAGCAAGTTTGATATTGAGTATGTTGACAGAAAATCTATAAAGGGGCAAGTCATTGCAGACCAACTAGCAGAGGCACCGCTTCAAGATGATCACACATTACAGATTGAGTTTCCCAATGTTGATATCCTAACAGTCACCACAAAAACATGGCAATTATACTTTGATGGTTCATATACACAACATGGATCAGGAGCAGTCATTCTATTCATCACACCACAAGGTCATACAATTCCAAAAATGTACAAATTAAGTTTTCCATGCATCAACAATACAACAGAATATGAAGCTTTGGTTACAAGTATCAAAATGGCTATAGAATGGAACATTACACAACTTCAAGTCTTTGGAGACTCTTAGCTCATCATCAATCAAATCAATGATGATTATCAAACAAAGGATGTAAAGTTAATGCCTTATAAGAAGATGGTTGATAATGTCAAGAAATATTTTGTAGAAATAACTTTTCAAGAAATTACAAGGAATTACAACAAAGCAGCAGATGCCATGGCAACACTTGCTTCTCTCCTTCAAACATAGGAAAATCAAGAGCGTTAGGAATTCCTGGTAGAAGAGTTGTTTTACCCTACACATAATTGTCCTGATTCCCAAACTATTTGTCACCTTGTTGGGCATGATTCCTCCTGCTATGGCCAAACTTAAACACATACCTGAAAGATAATATCCTCCCTCCTGACTTATCAAAGAATCAAAAGAGAAACTTTATCCGCCAATCCTCCCATTGTACTCTTGTCGTGGATACCCTTTTTAAACGAGGTATGGGCGGTACTCTTTTAAGATGTCTCGAACAAGATGAATCTGAGAAGGCTTTAAATGAAGTCCATAAAGGCATTTGTGGCATCATTCAAGTGGTCTTACCCTTTCAAAAAAAATCATACGCTTGGCTATTATTGGCCAACTATGGAACGAGATTCTTTTCAAATAGCTAAAACATGCAAACAATGTCAGATCCATGGAAATTTAATTCTTGCACCAGCACAAGAACTTCATGCTTTGGCAACATCTTGGCCTTTCTATCAATGGGGTCTTCATCTAGTAAGAAAGATAAATCCTTCTTCATCCAATGGTAACAAATTTGTCCTTGTAGCTACAGAATATTTCACAAAATGGATTGAGGCAATACCTCTCATCAATATCATAGGAAAACAAATTGCTGCATTTATCTTGAACTACATCATCTGTCGCTATGGAATACTTATAACCATTATCATTGATATGATGAATACTAAGAGGGGAGGTGAATTAGTATGGGAAAAATCACTGCACTTAAACACTTTGCAAGACTAACAGTAAACTGGTAAAACAGTTTAGCAGACAAACTGGTTAACACACATGCAAACCAAAATGCAAATAAGACATTCACCCACAAAAGCAATACCACCATAACACAAGATATTTGATGTGGAAACCAAAATGGGAAAAACCACGGTGAGATGGAACTCACAAGTAACTATCTGCAGAATAGGAACCAGACCGGTTAAGGTCTTGCAATGTTCTTTACCAGAACAGATCTTGTTAGGAATCTCAATCTTTGTTAGGAGATAAGTTTGATTAAAGACTACCTTGCTAGAGGATTTTAGATCCACAGATGTGAACCACCTTGTTAGAGGATTTGAAAAAGGCTTTTGTGCCTACCCAGTTAAGGGCTATAGACTTGTCGAAGATGTGAGTAATCAACAGGTGAGTGATCTAGCAAATAGCACAGATTGCTTGGTTAGATCCTTGATAGCTCATTCCTAATGCATTCCAGCATTACTTTAGTCTTCTACACATTCATACTCTCTCTGACTCCTCAACCACCTTAAACCCTAGCAACAATATCAACTTCGCCAACAACAACAACAACAACAACCTAAAACCCTAGACATGATGTCCATATAAAGGAATCTAATTTCATGTCGGTGCAATAGGATTACAATACAATTTCCTAGGTTCAATGCATCTAGATGTATCTGGTAACATGACACAAAAAGCACCATTAAAGTGTCGGCACCGTCAAACAATCGGTGGATGGTAACTCATCACAAAATGTCGGTTGGTAACTCATCACAGAGTATTACCGGTTCATACAAAATACTGGTTCAAGCAAAATGTCGGTTGTCGGTATGAAGACTGGGAAATATGTGTTCTACCACTTTGATCCTTTGTACCACTTGAGATCCTCAAACCGCTTGGGGTTAACATACCGCTTTAGATTGGTAAACACTTTCTGCAAAACACTAATATTCTAAGGACTATAATGCATCATACCGGTTGGAACAATTGCCGGTTGAGCATAACTCATACATACAAAAATGATCTCAATGCAAGTGTGTGTCCATCAATGACAATCACAACATAGTCATCAAATATGCCAACATGATAATGGGAAACCATTCAAGAATCGGGATGTCCAAGAGCTACGTGACAAATTCAAGTTCCAACATGGATTTTCCACACCCTACTATCTACAAGGGAATGGGCAAGCAGAGTGATGGGGAGGTTGTACTCAAAGAGAGTTTATCCTTTGTCAAAAGGTAGTCAATTATTGTCCTAGTGGGCTCCCTTCATTTTTCATTTGGTCTACTAATCAATTTAGACACCTCAACTCTCTAAGAGTTCTCCCAATCAAGATGTGCTCACTAGATGCTCAGGCATGGTTGAGATTCACCAAGGTAAATCCAACCTTACACTCTCAAACTTCTAAAAAATGCTTGCAGAGGTTGTAGTAAGTGTTCACAATGTTTTCCAAGGTAAATCAACTATTTTTGAGTATGGGTTGGATTCATTTCCCCATCGCTCCTTCCTTTCCCTATTTTCTAGGCCTAGTAGCCCTAGAGCCCCAATTAGTCCTACCTAACCGATTTTTGTGGATTTTCTCACCTTTTCCTCAAAGACCCACACAAACTCTTTGGTGATCCGAGTACCCTTTTGGAAGTTATTTCCAATTTATGAAATGAGAAGTCTCAGTCTAAACGTACAGGTATGGAACCCGAGAAATGCTTGTTTTAGGTGGTTTTAGGCTTGTTTTGGTCTTTTTCCAAGGGTTTGGTGTCTTCCTTGATCTGCAATACCTCCAAAATCAAACATATACTCTTCCAAACCCAACTTATTATTGATCTACAATACCTAAAAAATCAAACATATACTTCCAACCCTTCTCATCCCTACAAGCACTTGCATAATTTCACTCATTTCCCAACCAGACTATGATTGAGCTCACCTAGGAAATGATGCTCATTGGCCTTTCAATGACCTCCAAAGAAAAATAAAGCCTATATAAACTATAAAAAGGTTCCCTGGCTTGATTCCCAAGGGTTATTGAGAAGAACTCAAAGGACTTCAAGCTAGACCCATGTTTGGGCCTCTCAAACCCCTACTCAGGCCGAGAGCTTGCAAAATTAACAACTCAATTCAAACCTACACAAAAAATAATCAAGATTATTCCTAAGCACTACAATAAAATTTAGAAAACAATAATAAAAGAACAACAATGCTATCAATCCATTAAGTACGGACTGCTGCTCAAATTCTTGGGAAAACACAAGGTAAAAACTCAAAAATAGTCTCCAATTTGTATTTCAATCTGCTCCAGGTGTCACCAACCTTATTACATTCATGCTCAAGGTATTTATATGCCATTTTTTTCCTAAATAATTCTCCATCAGTTTCCTAACCAACCCTTTGCTCAAAAATGCAAAAAGTTGCTCAACGTTGCAAAAAGTTGTCAAGCAACTTTGACAACTTTTGCCAAAAATTGCATTTTTTCTTTACATACATTGTTTTCTTCTCCAAACCAAATAGGATGACTGAAAACCACTAATTTAACATGTCCCAATGCTAAACAAGGCTATTCAAGACATTTTACATCAAAATGCAAGATTATGCCATTTTAGGCTTACAAGGGCTTACAAGCCAAAATTGATCAAATGCATTGTCCAATGGACATTCAACCTACCAAAGCATTTCAAAAACATATGATGACCTAATAGAATACTCTTATTCACCATCCCAAGCCAAACAATGAACAAACATACCAAAATGAATAAATTGCACTCAAAACTAGGTGCTCCTACACCATACTCCCCCCAATGAAAAGAAGTCAAGTGACTCCTTGAGGAAGAAAAGAAAGTGGAGCTCCATGATTAGAGAATTTTGCCTTAGGTACCCAAGTATCCTCTAATGTTAGAAGGTGTTTCCACTTTATCAAGTGCTCCATATAGGTGGTATGCCTTGTTTTTTTCAAAACTCTAGAATCTAACACCTTCCAAAACTCTTGCATAGATTGAGCCATGTCTAAGGCATGTCCACTCTTCTGTCCCATTTTTCCCACATTTATGAGCTCCAAAATTCCTCTAGGATGAATGCCATATACCACCTCAAAAGGTCTTTTCTAGTTGACCTATTCACACTATCATTGTAGGCAAACTCAACTTGATGGATGATCTGATCCCAAGCTTGACCATACTCTTTTGTCAAGCATCTAAGTATATTTCCAAGTGTTCTATTGACCACCTCAGTTTGGCTATCCATTTGGGGATGATAGGCTGAATTGAAAGACAAATTAGTACCTAATCTTTGCCACAAAGTCTTCCAAAAATGATCAATAAACTTTGCATCCCTATCTGACACAATGTTGATAGGTAAACCATGAATTCTAATAATCTCTTTGAAAAACAAGTGAGCAATGTGGCTAGCATCATGAGTGACCTTCCATGGAATAAAATGAGCCATCTTACTAAACCTATCTACCACAACATAGATGCTATCAAAACTTGATTTGGTTTTAGGCAAATTAACAACAAAGTCCATACTTACACACTCCCATGGCCAGTTGGGGATAGGTAAAGGCTGATAAAGACAACCATTGTAAGATATAGCCTTAGCTCTTTGGCAAACCACACATTTCTCCACATATCTTTTGATATCTCTTTGCATTTTTGGCCAAAAGTAGAACCTTTGGACAAGTTCCAAAGTCTTGTTCAAACCAAAATGTGCACTCAAGCATCCATTATGCTTATCTTGCATCAAGTTTTCTCTCATAGACCCTTTAGGCACACATATCTATCCTCATTTGAACAAAAGGCCATCTTGCAAGGTGTAATCTTCATATTCACTGTGAAAATGGTTTCCAAACCCTTAACAAACCTTGTAGGCAGCAGCAAAGTCTTCATCTTCTTCATACAAACTCTTGAAACTATCCACTCCAATGCTTTTGAGCTACACTTCTTGCACTATTAGTAACCTCCTACTCAATGCATTGGCTACCTTATTATATTGTCCTTTCTTATGTTTAATGGTAAAGGTATATGACTGCAAATACTCTACCCATTTAATATGCCTATGGCTTAACTTTTCTTGAGAATTAAGAAAGATAAGAGCTTGATTATTAGTGTAAAACACAAATTCCTTAGGCAGAAAAAAATGCCTCCATTTCCTAAGAGATTGGACAAGTGCATATAATTCCAAATCATAGGAGGAATACCTTTTCTTTGCATCATTGAGCTTCTCACTGAAGAAGGCAACCGATCTATTGTCTTGACTCAAAAATGCTCCAACCACTATGTTGCTTGCATCACATTCAATGGTGAAGAGCTTGTCAAAGCTTGGTAGGATAAGTACCGGTTGAGTAGCCACCTTTTTCTTCAAGAGATCAAAACCTCTTTGTGATTCCTTTGTCCATACAAACTTGGTTCTCATACCTCCCTTGATTGTCTCAAGCATGGGTGAACATATTTCACTGAACCCTCTAATGAACTTCCTATAAAACTGAGCCAAGCCATGGAAACATCTTACTTCACTTGTTGTCCTAGGTGTGGGCTAGCTGCTTATGGCTTCCACCTTAGAGGTATCCATCTTCAAATCACCTCATGAGACTACAAACCCAAGATACACCAACTCTTGTTTCATAAACTCACATTTCTCCAAATTGATGGTTAGTTGCCCATCAGATAGTTTACTCAATACAATTTCTATATGCTTAAGATGTTCATCTTTAAACTTGCTAAAAATTAAGATGTCATCTAAGTACACAACAACAAATTTACCAATGTAGTCCTTGAGTACTTCATTCATGAGTCTCATGAATGTGCTAGGAGCATTTGTGAGTCCAAATGGCATAACAAGTCATTCATAGAGTCCTTCTATAGTCTTGAAGGTTTTCTTCCATTCATCACCCTATTTTATTCTGATTTGGTGGTAACCACTCTTGAGATCTATCTTGGTGAATTATTTTGCACCTCCCAAACAATCCATCAAGTCTTGAATTCTAGGGATGTGAAATCTATACCTGATAGTAATCCAATTTATGGCTCTAGAGTCAGTGCAAAGTCTCCAAGTACCTCCCTTCTTTGGAGCCAAAATGGTGGGTACTACACATGGGCCGATGCTCTTCCTAATTAGTCCATTGTCTAGGAGTTCTTGTATTTTCTTGGCTATCTCCTTATTCTGATCCAATGTCATTTTATAAGTTGTCATATTGGAAAAAGAAGCTCCGGGTATAAAGTCAATTTGATGACTTATGGCACGTTGAGGAGGCAATGTACTTGGTGTTCCATCACTAATGATGTCCTTAAACTGATTTAGGACCTGCTGCACTTCTTTAGGAATTCTTACCTTCTTCTCCTTGTTGTCCTCTTTTGGATTTACAACAATGGAAAACCCCACTCCTTCTCCCTCCTTGAGTGTGTTGATGAACCCTTTCTCACCAACTAGCAACACATTACGGCCTTTGGATCTGCCCTCTACTTGGTCTCCTATGGACTGGATCTTGTAGGTGGTTCCATCCTTTTGGAAGGTATAAGCATTCTTATCTCCATGGTGTATTGCCTTTCTATCAAACTGCCATGGCCTACCTAGGAGTAGGTGGAAAGCATCCATGGGCAAGATATCACACAATATTTTGTCTTTGTAGCCTCCTATAGTGAACTCCACCCAAGTTTGTTCATTTACAATAACATTCTACCCCTTGTTGAGCCATGTAACTCTATAAGGATCACTTTGTGGTATTCTTAGCAAATTGAGCTTACTCATCATCTTGAATCTACCATCACTCTACATACCTTTCCCATGATCTTACATTTTATTATGAACAAGGATCTCCTTTGGCTAGGTTCCTCCTTAATCAGTTGTTTAATCAAGACTCTTCTTATCATGAGGTTCTCTCCAACCTCATAATCCAAACTTACTTCTAATGCTTTCATGTTTTCTGCATCCTCTTGAGCATAATTTACTCTCCTCTCACCTCCTTGGGATGAAGAAGACTTCTCAGGGCATCTATAGGTCGGGTGTCCAAGTTGATGGTAATTGTAGCACTTCATGGTGGCAAAATAGGAGCCTCTTCCTGATCCACTAGACCTTCCTCTACTAGAGTTGCTAGATCCCTTTCCTCTATAGCTGCTCTTGCTATTGGAATCCCCACTTTTCTCAACTAACTTGGATTCCCCTTGGGATCTTTGGTCTACACTTCTTCCACTAAAACTACCTCTCTGACCTCTGCCATCTCTTCCCCTACCTTTGCCTCTGTTGCTTTGTTCTTGCTTCTTCTTGCTCTTTTCCTCCACTTTCAGTGCCAATTCATAGCACTTATGCACGATATTGGGGCATAATAGGCTTAATTCCTCTTGAATATTCCATCTCAAGAAATTCAAGTATCTGGCTACCTTGATTCTCTCATCCTCTACCACCTTGGATCTTAGACACAACTTCTGAAATTCCTTAGTGTGGCTACTCACATCCAAGTCTCTTTGTCTCAAATTTTGTCTCCCCTTGTGCAACTGGATCTCATAATCTTTAGGGATGTATGCCTCTTTCACCTTGGCTAACATGCCCTTCCAAGTAGCTATGGGGTTCATACCCTCTTTTTGCCTCTCTTCTTGGATAAATTTCCACCAAGTCAATGTTTCTCCCCTCAATCTAGACTTGGCCACCTTCACTTTTTGTGCCTCACTGATTCCATCACATTCAAAGTGATTCTCCAATCCCTCTATCCATTCTAGGAGTATCTCATGCTCCATTCTTCCACAAAAAAGTGGCACTCCTTCTAGGGATTTTCCTCCTAAGGCTTTGATTTCTTTAAGGAAAGGTTCTTTAGGTAGAATAGGGTCTGGTTTAGGTGTCCTATTCTCTTCTACAACTTCTTTACCCTTCCCTTCATTGACCTTTATTGTCACTTTCTTAGTTTTTTCTTCAACTGCGTCTAGTTTTCTCTCCAGTTGTAGTAATCTTTCTCTCAGGAGCCTATTTTCTTCCTCTTGGTCTTCTACCTTCTTGTCTAGCTCTGCATTGGTCACCATCCTTAGACTATTCTCTCCTACTAATTTAGTGTCTGTCATGTACTGGCTTCTTCCCAAATCTTGGTTGCTCTGATACCACTATGATGGGGAGGTTGTACTCAAAGAGAGTTTATCCTTTGTCAAAAGGTAGTCAAGTATTATCCTAGTGGGCTCCCTTCATTGTTCATCTAGTCTACTAATCAATTTAGACACCTCAACTCTCTAAGAGTTCTCCCAATCAAGATGTGCTCACTGGTTGCTCAGGCATGGTTGAGATTCACAAAGGTAAATCCAACCTTACACTCTCAAACTCCTAACAAATTCTTGCATAGGTTGTAGTAAGTCCTCATAGTTTTTTCCAAGGTAAATAAATTGGTTTTTAGTATGGTTTTGATTCATTTCCCCATCGCTTCTTCCTTTCCCTATTTTCTAGGCCTAGTAGCCCTAGAGCCCCAATTAGCCCTACCTAACCAGTTTTTGTGGATTTTCATACCTTTTCCCTAAAGACCCACAAAAACTCTTTGGTGATCCGAGTATCCTTTTGGAAGTACTTTCCAATTTATGAAATGAGAAGTCTCAGTCCGATCGTACAGGTACAGAACCTGGGAAATGCTTGTTTTAGGTGGTTTTAGGCTTGTTTTAGTCTTTTTCTAGGGGTTTGGTGTCTTCCTTGATCTGCCACACCTCCAAACTCACACATATGCTCTGCCACACCCCACTTGTTCATGCCAAACACTCTACACTTCCAACCCTGCTCATCCCTACAAGCACTTGCATAATTTAACTCATTTCCTAATCGGGCTATGACTGAGATTGCATAGGAAATGATGTTCATTGACCTTTCAATGACCTCAAAAGAAAAATAAAGACTATATACACTATAAAAAGGTTCCATGGCTTGAGTCCCAAGGGTTATTGAGAAGAACTCAAAGGACTTCAAGATAGAACCATGTTTGGGCCTCTCAAACCCCTACTCAAACCGAGATTTTACAAAAATAACAACTCAATTCAAACCTGTACAAAAACTAATCAATATACTTCCTAAGAACTACAATAACCTATACAAAACAATAAGAAAATAACAACAATGATATCAATCCATTAAGTACAGACTGTTGCTCAAATTCTTGGGAAAATACAAGGTAAAAACTCAAAAATGGTCTACAATTTGTATTTCAGTCTGCTCAAAGTGTTCACCAACCTTATTACATTCATGCTCAAGGAATTTATATTCCATTTGAGGCCTAACTAACTCTCCATCGGTTTCCTAACCAACCCTTTCCTCAAAAATGCAAAAAGTTGCTCAATGTTGCAAAAAGTCATCAAGCAACTTTGACAACTTTTGCCAAAAAGTGCATTTTTGCTTTACATTCTTTGTTTTCTTCTCTAAACCATCTAGGATGACTAAAAACCACAACTTTAACATGGCCCAATTCCAAACAAGGCTATTAAAGACATTTTACATCAAAATGCAATATTATACCATTTTAGGTTTACAAGGGCTTACAAGCCAAAATTGAGCAAATGCATTGTCCAATGGACATTCAACCTACCAAAGCATTTCAAAAACATATGAGGACATAATAGAAGACTCTTATTCACCATCCCAAATGAACATACACACCAAAATGAATAAATTGCACTCAAAACCAGGTGCTCCTGCACCAGAGAGGCATCAAACAAAACCATTCTAAAAATCCTCAAAAAGACCGTGAATGATGCTGGAAGAGATTGGCATATTCAATTGAACCCTTCTCTATGGGCCTACCATACCATTATCCACATACCAATAGGTGCCACATGTTTCTCTCTTGTCTATGGATCAGAAGCAATATTGCCAATAGAAGTAGAGATACCTTCTCTACGAGTATCATTAAAAGGCCTTATCCCAGATGAAGAACAACGAGTATCTAGATTGCAAGAATTATAATTGATTCGTGAACAAAGACAACATGCCTTTGACCATTTGAAGGTATATCAACAAAGAATGTGTCACAATTATAATCATAAGGTCAAACCGAGAGCATTTCAAGTTGGGGAACTAGTACTAAAAGAAAATCCACGCAACCAAGTAGATCGAGAAAAGAAAGGGAAGTTTGAACCAAACTGGTTAGGTCCATTTATAGTCATAGTAGTATTTGGGTCAAGAGCATATCAACTATCAACATAGGATGGGGATCAGCTCGAGGAACCCATCAATAGCATGCATCTGAAGTAGTTTTATGTTTGAAAAAGCAGAAATTCAAAAAATGGTGAAAAAGCAAAAAAATCCAAAAATAGTGAAAAAAGTAGAAAAATCCAAAAAAAATGCAAAAAGCAGAAAATCCAAAATCCAAAAACAAATGAAAAAGCAAAAAATCCAAAAACAATGCAAAAAGCAGAATATCCAAAAAACAGTGAAAAATCAGAAAATACAAAAACAACAAAAACATTGAAAAATAAGCAAAAAAAAAAATCAAATCTGAGGAAAAGTGCAATAAAAATAGATGGATGGTGAAAACCTGGCAAATAGGCATTATTTGTTCGTGAGCTCTTCCATCTATTCGTTCATGCATCCTTCTGCTTGCATTCATTTTCCATTAGTGTTGTTCATATCCATAATAAGCCTTTGTACATACGCAGGTATCATAGGTGATTTCTCACCATGGTTTGGATCATTGGGTATATCATAATGACTTTGTTTCTAGGCTTGGGGCAAAATCCTGCACCTAGCTGGGGGAAAAAATTTTGATCATTTTGGGCTTCATCAAATAGGAAGAACAATAGTTAGACAACTCTTGTCAAGCGAAAACTGAGACACATCCAACGTTGAACACAAGCTCAAATTGTCAACCATCAAACTATCACATGTTAGTCTAAGCACATCACACACTTTTCAATGGATGATATCTTTTGGATAATGATTTTAACATGATTGTTCAATTTTTCTATCTTGATTTTCGCTATCATGATTTCTGAGTGACTCCATGATGTCTCTGACTAGAGGAATAAGGAAGGAACATGATATTTTTCTTATATGTTGTATGTAAATTAATCAATTGTATGTACAAATTTGTCTCAGGACATGATCATCAGAGTATCATTGAAGACATTTCCGATTTGCGTATAGAAATGGTTAATACTGCCTATTTTACACAAGCAACGCTCAAGTCAACTTGGTTCGATTATACCTCGATGCTTGTGCTAACTTGCAATATCAAAATCCAAGAAAGTAGTGCTTAGGTCATCATGGTTTAATTATACCATCGATGTTTTCACTCACTTCCCACATTTTATAAGAAAAAGCTCAATGATGACAAAACGCAATAACCCAGTGATTGGTCCGATTGTAGCTTTGCATTTGCATTTGCATTTGCATTTAGCTTTCATTTCATTCTTACATGGGATCCCACAAGCACATCTTATCCAAGGCAAAATCTATCATAGGAATCATCAAGGTATCATCATAAGTGTATACACAATCAGAATGATGACTCATCTCTCTCCAGATATTGTCGACCCAGCGCAAATCTTATGTTACCCCCTCAACAGAACCAACATCAGCATATATGAATCTTCTTGCAACCTGATATCAACAAAATGTCAGTTCCTTACCCAATCAACCTTATCAATTCTATCAATCGATCGCATCTAAATCTATTTTATCATGTCTTATACAGGATGTATCTTTCCTAGAACCAGACGTTGTGATCAAGTCTTATACAGGATATATCATTCCTAAAACCAAACACTTTGATCATCTTTGTCTTATACAGGAGGTGTCATTCCTGAAACCAGACTAAATCTTGATCTTATCAATCTAATCAATCAAGCTTTATCAATCATCACATTGATAACCACATCACCGTGATCATAGAACTCACACTTTCATCAACCGCAGTTGCAGACATCGAATCAATTCTAATCGAGACATTAATTTCGCAACAATTCAAACACTCCAAAAGTCAATTATCTCAATTGATCTCCCGAGGGGGCATCATCATACCGCAATTTATCGATCAATGTATCAAACAAATATCATCATCAAAATGAGATTATTCTTTGAACCAATGCATCATCACACCTCGCTTCAAAGAGGGGCAAAATGTATACACCTAAAAATGGTCTGAAGATAATTAATTAAATAAGCAGTTATTTAATTAATCCCTCTTGCTAATTTAATTGAATTCATTAGAAATTTGATTAAAGTCTCCCTTTCATCTACTTATTAATAAATCTACGGATTTATTTAATAGGTTCATTTCAATAGTTCCCTTTGATTAATTAATTCAAATTAATTAATCCTCCCCCCATTTAATCAATTTTTCTAATCCCCTAATTAATTAAAACAGATCAATTTATGAGTTGTTGAAAATTAATTAGTCTTTTCCTATTATTTGAATTTTTAAATTCAAAATTACCCACATGTCTCCTAATTTCTAACCACCTAACCTAACCATCCCTCTAACCTAACCCATTTCACCTAACCTTGGGTTTAACTAACCCTATCCTATCTTGCACATCCTAACCTCCTTATCCTAACCTCCTATGGTGTGGATATTCTTCCCTTGAGACACATGGCACTTTGTCCACATGTCTCCTCTCTTGGACACTTTCCCTCTTATGAGCAAGGATCCTTGCCACTTGTCACCATAGAGATGACAAGTTTCCCTTCCTCCAACTTCTTCTCCAACCTCCTCCAATTTCACCCTTGACATTTTTAGACTCAATCTTGACCATTGATTCCTGCCACCTCACCCCTAGCCTTGGAAATCCTATAAATATCCCCCATTTTGGAGCACAAAACATCCCATCTCATTATTAATTTAAGCATTGTTATTATAGGCATATTCATTCTAGCATATCATTTGAGCATTTTTATTATAGTCAATTGCATCTTAGATCTATTTTAATTTGATCTTTTTTCTAGCTTAATTGCATCATCATCATAGCTTAATCATGCATTTCATTAGCTTAATTAGACTCTTGGATCAATCTATCATAATCAATATCATATAGCTTGCATATCATTATCATTTCAAATCCTCCATCTAGGTGTAGTCAAGTCACTGGGATTGCTTATCCAGATCTGAGAGCAAATCCATACATGCATCTCTTAGGAGGCAATAGGTCGCTTTATCATGGTTTATCTTTAATTTGCTTTTAATTTTCTAACCATGATTGTAATGATATATTGAGTGTTTGTGTTGTAGTTGCAGGTACCATACTTCACAGGCACGTCACTACCGATATCAAATCACATTTACAACTCTGCTAGATTAGATCAACTCTATACACATCAGATTTCCTTCTACCGTAGACTTGAATATTTTATTCAAGTCAGTTGTCTTGGAGATTTTCACCACTAGATATTTTATTCTCTATCATGAAATTGATCTCATATTTGTCGCCTGTAGTAAATGCATCCAATCTTTCTTTAGATCATTCTCTGTACTTAGATTGCTAAGTTTAGTAATCTTTCTCTACCCAAAATGACCTTGAATCCTTCCTCAAGCCACACAACCTGCCTACAACTCGGTCGCCATTAATGCTTCTTTCATCCTCTATCGACCTACTCTGAAAAGATCGACAACTACCACATTAGAATCCTTCATCACTAACTTCTGCATATCTGATTTATTCTTTGTTCATCAGGGGAGCCTCACATCTTCATATTCTTCATCTAAATCAGATAGTCAAGATCAGTCGGCTTCCACGTAAAACCCTTGTGCCAATCAGCATGCGCAAGTATCGTAAAAAATCTTCATAATTGATATCCAGGTCACTCGGTCAACCATAGTCAACCGCCACATGGACCATCGGGAAACTCAAATAGTTGAACTCCATATTGTGACTAACCTTCATGTTATGCGCATCACATGTATGTCTGCCTGTTCTACCCATGCGGGATAAGCTTTTGTTTGTTCTTAAGAAGCCTCCCCTTTTCTTTGTTAGCCCACATCACATATGTTTAGCTTCTTAACCTACGCGGGATAAGCCTTATCTTCCCTTGACAAGCATCTTCTTCTTCTATGTTAGCTCGCACAATATTTTGTGTGCTTCTTAACCCACGTGGGATGTCTCTCTCTCTCTTCTCTTTAATTTTCCTTATCCCGTGGGCATCTTCACATCCCAACTTGGTCATGTAAGATAAGAAGGCCCTTCACTTCCTTTTATTTTCTTATCCCACAAACCCACCGACATCATCCTTGTCTCATGTAGGATAAGTGTCTTTAAGTAATATTCCTCTCAGTTTCTTATCCCGTACAACATTTGTTGGTCAATTTTGACATCGCGGGATAAGAGGGGCCGCCTTGTTCATCAAACTTAAGTTATCCTATGTGACAGGCATGTGACCCTTTTAACAACATGGTAAAGTGAGTAGTGCCACTTTTGTGTTATCTTGCAAGGCATTCAACACTCAAACAACACGTTGTGTGATAAGGAGAACATTATTTTCTTTTCTTCGGTGTTATCATGCACAATCTCTTCCCTGCGTTCAAACACACCATGAAACCCATGGATGCACGTGAACCAAACAATTGGTGCCATGTGGAAATCATGACTATTATTCCCAACTTAGGACTCATTCATTATAGCCTACATATGAAGATGGTGAATCTGGTCAAAACCCCTACAACATAACACAACGTGTTATGCACAATTGCATAATATAGCCTGCATGTTATGCACGACTTCTATCTACTTCTCTGCAATCTCTTGACACCGCTTGACATTACGACTACAACCATTTGACATCCCTTGACATCAATGACAATAATGCCAACGTAGAAGTGGTACTCAGTAATTCCATCAATATCGACAATGATGAACAGGTTCACCTTTCGATGACGAAAAAATATAAAGGACCAGGGTGGACCTGTGCTACCTGATCCCAAAATATCAAGCCAAACTTCTAAGAACAAGTTCCAAATCTATTTTTTTTCACAGAGCCCAATCTGTGGCTCTGTGGGACATCTGTAGTTTACTGTTTCTACCAGTTTACTTCAATTATCCCTCATTTTACCCTAATTTTACAATTACTTTCCACATTCAATTAAGAAAGAGGATAATCAATAATTAGCCAATTGAATCCAATTAGAATCTCAGACCTTTCCCCATTGGGACTAAGCCTAGATCTATTTGGTTCAACCCTCTTTCAATGTATTTTGTGTTAATTGGGTTATTTAGTGGACTTAATTAGTGAAACGTTGATTCCTAATTTTCCATACATTACAATTGTATGTCCAATTTATTAGAATTTCATAAGAATAAGAGATTCTCTTACAATTTGTCATATTTAACTACTAATAGCCATTCAAATATGTCTTCTTAGTTTCTATAGCAACCCAAGAATAGCCATAATAACTTGAGCACCTAATTTGACCTCTTTTCACCTATTCACATTCTCTTAGTAAAACATTCTCTTGATAAATAGTAAAAAATTACTAATATATAATTAAATTACTATTAATAATAAAAAGTTAGTTAATATGCAAACAAAAAATAATTACAATTGTCAATAAAATCATAATCCCTTATGAATAAATTTATAATAATCTATATGGCCTAGGATTTACATGTTTGATGGAAATTTAATCCTTAAAAATATCTATATATTATCATTATGTTGTATGTTTTCATATTGAACTTTCATTCTCTATTTGGTTGATTCAATGCTTGCCACATGTCTTTCCCTAGTCACCCTAATATTTTTTAAATATATAAATAAAGCCCCATTTTAGATTAAGATAATAAAACATTTTAACTTGTTGGTTTTATATAAAGTGTAATCTAAATAAAATCCTCTAGTAAATCTTGATACATAAATATTTTAAGATTATTTACCTTCAAAGCCACATTATCATAACCTTGACAAACTTCTACTTAGAGGAATGGATAAGGGTGAACTATCATAAAATCTGGTGCATAAATTTGTTCAAGCATATTTTTTCAATTTTTCCTCTAGTAATATACATGTATGAATCCTAAATTATCTCAATATCAAGTGTCTAGATATCATACACATCTTAGGTCAACTTTCTCATCAAACTTGAAAAAGAAAGGTTTTGACCATTTTCTTATCTAGATAAACTTTAGATGTAAATCCTAACAAACCTTGGTGTATAAATCATCTCGGAGAATATAAACTTTAGATGTAAATCCTAATTAATGACTTCTCAAAGACGATGCAAACTATAATAATAACTAATGTGTGAATTAGATTAGATTCAAGTTTTAATGCTTATTGACTATAGGAAAAGAAATATGAGACCAATAGTTGAAGTCTTAGGAACTTGCTTGGAGATAGCCAACCACACAAGAATATCCAAATGAGATCCAAGAAGAAATGATTGATTGATATGATATGATACAATGTGTACAATAGCCTACTTATATAGGCAAGAGGAGAAAAAATGGAGAGCATATAAAGAGACATGTGTCCCAATCATATGCAAGGGGGTAGGTAGGGTAGGTAGAGTAGAACTATTTACAACTACCTAGGTAAAAATTTAATGTACTTAGGAAGTATGCAATACAACTAATAAAATATGTCTTTTACCTAAGTTGAACTTAAGTAAATAGAATAAACTATTTAGTCCAACATCCCCCTTATGTGTTGTAGTGATTCGTCTGAAGGACTATGGCAAAACCTAGGATAACAATATTTTTTTAAAACACTTACATTAACATAACATATCACATAATATAAATGATTAATAAACTTAGTTGCAAGGAAGTATCTCATAGAATTTTAGCAATGGGTATGTGTAAGATCATGGTGGACCAAACAGACCCTTAAGTGGCAATGAAAATTAGAAAACAGAGTTAGGCAACTTAACATAAAAATTTGAATAAGTTACCAACATTATTTCAAAATTATGTAAGAATAGAATCTGTAGAAAATTGAATCTAGTTTCTAAGATACTAATTTTTTTTCTTAAAAAAATAAATCTATTTCACAAAAAATTAAAATTTCAATGCAGTAGTACTAAAATTTTAGGAAAAATATAAGAAGTAGGTATCTATCTAACCACCCTAATCACAATCAAATCATAATATTTTTTTATAAGATTTTAGATATAAGTAGAAGACTCATGTCTAGATGTGACACATATTTTTTTATATTTTTTTTTCAAATAAGTAATTAATTATATAATTTTTTTACTACAACTTTGTAAAAATATTAAAAACGTGTATGTCTAACCACCATAACTTGGTCAAAACTTTATAAAATTCAATTTTTTTTAATCCTATAGTATACGAAGCATAAAATGTGATGCAATTTTGGGATTCAAAAAATGTGATACCATTTGAAAGTTATATATATTTTTCAATCACCTTGTCAATTAGAACTTTAGTCAAAATATTGCCACTTTTGGGCCCCTCATGATCCTGCACATGCCCCAATACCAATCTAATTAGGCTCACTATCCAACTTCACTATTGCACATGAAATGTAGCATCAACAAAAGACTATAACTCTACTGAAGAAAAATCAACCTCAAGGTAGCATTAGAGATTCCTTGGGTTATCCCTAAAAGGATCTCTCATCAACAAGACATAGATTGCAAAGGTATAATTTTCTAGGTATTTTGTGTCACTAAAAACTGCATTTTCAAAGGTCTTCATAGTGGAATTTGGGGTCTAAACTTCCATCATTCTATTATGAATTTTTCCAAAGCTAGGTTCCAAAGAGACCAATTCTATATATCTTTGATCTCTTTCCAACAAGGTATGTAAGATCAATTTTTTATCACCGAGCTAGGAGATATGAGCTTACAAAGATAGGGTAAAATTCAGTACCCAATAAGATAGCTTATAATAACATGTCGAGGTTTAGGGGTTGAATTTATGCCTTACCTCATTCACAATTGAGGGAATGACATCCCCAAAATCTCAAAGCCTGAGACAAATGATTTTTGAGGGGTCATGGGTCCATCATACTAAAGTTCAGTTGGGAATCCTAGAGGCTCAATGCCAAAAATTCGAAAACTTGGGACATCCACCATCTAAATACCAAAGAAACCTTTTAGGGATTGATGATCAGGGATCCAACCTACCAATTTTGAAGACCCGACCTTGGAAGACTGATGACTAGGGTTGTAACCCTAAAAAACATTTTGGGGTTGCAAGCCCAAAATTTCTCTTTTGGGGATCAGGAATTAGGGTTTCCTTGAAATTTTTCAACACTAAAGAACCCCAAAGTGAGAAATATTGATCCTTGAAAACATGATAGACTATAAAACTTAAGGAAAGGTAAGGATTTCAAGAGTTGGGGATCAGGGATACACTATGTCCAAAAATGAACTTCTTAAGGCTCATCCCCAAACCTCAAAACCCCAAAACCTCAAAAACTCTAAGGAAAGTTTTAACTATAGAAGGAAGCCTTTTCAAGGGTCAAGGGTCAAGGTTTCACTAAGCCTTCTTCTCATTCTTAGTAGTTTTTCCAGGCACAAGACCGACTCTGACACCTGAAACACTTATCTAGCATGACCTTTTTGGACTAAGAACAACAAGATAGCGAGTTTGATCTAACGACAAAATCATCCTTTTTGTAAAGAAAAGTAAAGACTCCTATGTTCATTTTAACCACAAAAACATGCATAAAGGAATAAAATTACACATGATACTTCATGCTTGATACCAACACAAAAGCACATAACTAAAACCAAATCCAATATCAGATAGATCAGTTACATATTCCTCTTCAAGAGAGGTCCAATGATCATAGTTATAATTGTTAGGATAACCAGTGGACAACTATGAAGGGGGGTTGTGTTAGTAAATCCAAAATTTGAAAAACTTTGAAGTCCCAAGTTAAGAAGATTCACTTGTAGCATTCAGAATAGCAACTACATTTTTAGTCTAAGTAGCTCACTTCAAAGAGCTATAATTTTGAGCACATCCATTTTTATGCAAAGTCAGTTGGGGAAAGGGTTAAACACTTATTAGAGAGAATATTGATCAAGTTGCAACTTCCAGAAGTCAAATTGGATAATTTTTTTGAGGCACCTGATTTGAGGGGTCAACGAAGATTCAATGGTGCACATTTCCAGGAAAGCCTGAGTAGCCTACTTTGGAGGCTTATAAATTGCACCCTGTTAATTGTCATGAGGAAATTATTGCCCCTTTGTGTTCCCTAAAAAATTATGTATTACCCTACTCATTTTCAGATTCCCATGATTTCATTTAACCCATTGGCCGAAGACAAATCATTTGCAATTTGTTGTTTTCTGCAAATCAGACAATGCCAAAAAGAAGTTTGGTACCCTCTTTAGAATTTTATTTTTCACACCCGGTTGACCTGCAATCAAAAGTGGTAATACACCATGACTCTTTATGGTTTTTTATACCATCTACCCATTTTTTAGCCCCAACTCGTTGTTTGGTCAATTTTCAAGGCTCATACGAAATTTTTTCAGTGTTTCAGAAATAACATGTTCAGAAGTTGCAGAGTACGAAACTTTGAGGGTGAATAATTTTCACATGTGATCAAATTGGATCAAGCCCTATTGCATACATACTTAGGGTACTTAAATGCACTAGTGTGTCAAATGGTGGCCCTTGAGATGGTGATTTGAAATTTTTCCTAATCAGTGATTGGAGGTGCTTCAATTTGTTTTCACCAGTGCAACTTTTTCGAGATGGCCAAGTGGGCCACTTTGCAAATTAATATCTTTTTCTCCAAATATCAGAATGACGATCCATTTGATTCTTTGAATTCTCCATATGAAGGTGTATCAACATTCCATTTTTTTAGGCCATGATCAGGTGTTTGGGTTAGTTTTTAAGGCCGGTTCCAGAGGCCACTTGGGTGTTTTCAGCTGAGTGTTGAAGTTGCAAAATGTTAAAATCAATGATTCTGAGTTTGATTCTCTTCATCCCAAAGTATCTCTGATCAATGTATGTGTGCATATGGGGTCCTCAGTTGTTTGTGAATGAAGAAATTTTAGGTCAGGCCCACATCGAGACCTAACACTTGTCAGTAGAAATGATGCGATTAGTTATTCATTATATTGATAAGGTGCATCTCCAAGGAGTGAAACTTTTCAGAGTAAGTTACAAATGCAATTATAGTATGTTGAATAGACTCCAATAAAAGAATGAACCAAGGTGCAAGAGCTTTGGATTAGGTTACGGACATCAATCAAATCATGCCGACCAAAGGAGTCAGTGTCGATGTTGGGTTGCAGTGCCTTGGCACTCATAAACCCCAAGTGTGGAGGTTTTAAGTAAGGTGTGGAGAGTAATTGATGCCCTATAGGTTCATCATTGTTATAATTGTAGAATAGGCATCGATGCAAAATGAGAAAGCAAGACATGGCATGAGAATTGTTTAATGTCGAATGTAACAGCCCTCTTCAGCGCCATTCACCATACCCGTGACAATATTGTGAATCAGCCTATGTGCAATCACCAAGGGTATAAAGGATAGATATTTTGTTAGTTTATATTTGCGGAATCATATGCACAATGGGAGGTACAAATGTGGTCTCAGTGGCATGCCATGTCACAAAATAAATTAGAAAATGAATTTGGTAAAGCGACATTAGAAATTGCAAGAAAATGTTTATTTGCAGAGGTATACGTGGGGATTTATCCCACATTAATCTCGTTGTGATATTTAGTGTCATTTATATACCATGGTTCACACATATGAAGTGATAAAAGAAAAGGATTTTTCTTGTAGGTGAAGGTGGAGCCCAAGTGCTAATCGAGGATGGTGTGGCCCCCACGCTCGCATGGCCACCAGTATAGTGCCAGCACATGAACCAGCTCAAACTTGGCGGTGACATGGATGAACCCCTGGTTGACACGTGGCACTTTATGGCTTCCATGTTGCGGCTCTAGTACTGGGTGAGTGATGTGGGTGATGAGTTGGAGATTGAGATGGACTAACCAACGAACGATCTGTGGCACTCCAAGATGCTCGGAGATGTTAACTCCCTACAAGAATCAAATGGCTCATGCGATCACGTGAATGAAAGATGCACGAGAGATAGTGATCATGTGATTATGAGATCGTGCCACGTGACTGACATGAGCTGAGAACCAGGTGGTGTTGAAGGATAGATGGACCAACTAGTAGGTGCCATGTGGCAATGAAGTAGGCCCTGGTGGCTAAAGGGATATTTAAAATATTTTTTCCCCCATCCCCTATTGAATAATAAAGAAATCAAATAAATCCCACTCTCATCAAATTGCCCCAAAATATAGAAGAGTTTGAAATAATTAAATGATGGCCTCAAGCAAATATGAAATAATATCATGAAGCAACAAAAGGCATTCAAAGAAATAAAAACACTGTGTAATGCTATTTCATGTGCGCCCAGCAACACCAAAAATGATTGGCCCAGCCCAGATATAGTGATCATGTGATTACGAGATCGTGCCACGTAACTGACATGAGCTGAGAACCAGGTGGTGTTGAAGGATAGATGGACCAACTGGTAGGTGCCATGTGGCAATGAAGTAGGCCTCGGTGGCTAAAGGGATATTTAAAATATTTTTTCCCCCATCACCTATTGAATAATAAAGAAATCAAATAAATCCCACTCTCATCAAATTGCCCCAAAATATAGAAGAGTTTGAAATAATTAAATGATGGCCTCAAGCAAATATGAAATAATATCATGAAGCAACAAAAGGCATTCAAATAAATAAAAACACTGTGTAATGCTATTTCATGTGCGCCCAGCAACACCAAAAACGATCGGCCCAACCCAGATATGTAAGTCAGTATAGCAATCGTGATTGTTTTGAACCAGATTTAAAGGGTCTTTGCCTGGGTTTTTTGAGAGTGGAGAATATTTTCAGTTAGAAGATATTTTGGAGTGCAAGAGAAGAAGAGGATATTTTTAGATTTAGAGAGATGAAAGAGATAGGACACATGGTATCAACAAGGCATATTTGAAGAAGGCAGATGGCTGCAGTAGAAGGAATTTGGAATGTTTTTCCCTCCTATATCTTCTCTTCCTTTCTCATTGTAAAAGTTTCTAATTTTTTTCTCTTGTACAAGGTTTGTAGGTAGTTCTTGTCCAAAGGTTGTTAGATCCATGTAGTAGACTAGTTATTTTGAGCAGCATGTAATGCATTTTGCAAAAAAAAAATTATATTGAATCCAGTGTTCAAGTTTTTTGCAAGCATTTGAATAATGGAATGTAAAGTGTTATGTGGCAGAAGTAGCATTTAGAATAACGAAAAATATGGTTCAGATCTATCTTCTCTCCATTGTATGATTCTATCAGTTCTTGAGTGAAATCAACCAAGGGTTTATTTTATTTAGTACATTGTTGTGATGTATGTGACTTTTTGTTTATTCTTTGGCCTAAGGGGTCAATTAAATTGCTTAGTTGGAGTTTCAGAATGATAGGGCTTATGCAAGGATTTAGGTAAGTAATTCTGGATGTGAATCACTGATGAGATATATTGTAAGGCATTGTTATCTTGGATCTAATAGCTACTAGATAAAATCTTGTCATATGTCATTTTATGTTTTCATGGTTTCGAGTTGCCCAATGGAATGAGGCACTGATCACAACTTGTAATTGTGTTTAGAATTAGTGTTGTTGTCAAAATCATTAGCTCTTGCTACAAGCTTTGTTTGAATTAGAATATCTTTTATTTTGTGTATGTGTGTTTAGCTGAAATGTCTCATGGCTCTAGGAAGTTGAAGAACATTCTCCTTTTTTGTTGAGCCCATAAAAGAACCATTAATTTTAATAGCTTGAAGAGTTGTTCATTCTCATTGCTCCACTTTAAGTTGTAGATCAATGGATGATTAGCCATCATTTAGCATCTCCTTAAATTGTTGTTGAGCCTTTTGGTGAGATTATCTACTTTATTTAATGTTATTTACAAGTGTGGTGCACAGATTGTAAATGCATTAAGGGATCACCCTCCCTAGTTTTGTAGAGCCTTAAGTGTAGAAGGATCTTATATCATTGTTTGTTGGTCCAATCCTTGTGATAATTTAAATAATTGAAGTTGGTTGCTTCATAGAAATTGGATTGAGTGTATTTAGTGGCTTCTAAAGCATAAAACCCATTTTGGGAACAAACAAAATAGTGACTTTGCTGGGGAAAATATTGCATAAAGTTTTCTGGGATTTTCTGTGGTTTGATGGTTGAGCTTTTCTCCCATGTCATAGGATCCAAATATTTTGCCTCATAGAGTGATGAGCTTCTTGATCTGTTCCTTGTCAGTCAAGTCAATTCTCATGAATGTTTCTTGAGAATTTATTGTATTTCATCTTTCAATGCAAGTTTGTCTAGATTTGTCCCTATTTCATGATTATTTCAACACCTCACAAGTAGTGAGTGGCGACTCTGAGATCTTTGTACTGGTGTGCATTATTTGAAGAAGAACCAAAGAATTTGCATTAGAGATGAAGCGGATTTGAGCTCTTACAATGAATTACCCTAACAAGTTGAGGATGGAATCCATATGAATGCCATGTGATGATAAGGAGGTGTTGCAATGCTAGTTTTGGAACAATTTTGACCTGTGAAGAAATTATAGTTGTTCAAATATTTGTCCTCTGCAAAGAGGAGGTGACTCTACCAAATAAACTAATGAAGATGTGGAGGTAGCTCCAGATCTACCAATATTTCCAACCAGAAAGTTGATTTGCAGCCACTACAACATTTCCGGGTATTTTGACTTTCATGAATCAAATGTATTTCCATGAAAGTCATTTGTAGAAAATGTTTCCCTACCCAGTGTTGTAGCACTAAGTAAAAGGGAAAGTGTTAGTTTTGATATTTGCATACTTATTAGTTTCATCTTTCAGTTATATGATTATATTAGGAGAAGTATGCAATATTCAAGTAATAGGTTCATCCAAAAGTCTTAAGTCGGATATTTTAGTTTTATGTATGTCCTGCTTTTACTTAAGACTTTGTTGAAAAAGAGAGTCAATAAATGTGTAACTATGAAGTCTGAATGAGAAGCTTGTAAAGACAAGCAAGATGTATGGTCATAATGTTGTCCCTGGTATAATGAGTGATCAACAGCTTGAGGCAGGTCAACCTAGAAGGGTTTTTATCCCTAAACAATACAGCCCTTTAAATTTTAGCAACATTGAAGGGTACCCACATCCCTTCCCCATTGAGATTAAGGATCATGTACCTTTGTTTCATGCACAAGAATCTGAATCAACACTCCACCATGTCAAGATATTTAGAGAGTTTGTTGAATACTATCAACTGTGCAATGAAGATATAGTCATGAATTTCTTTGTGAGATCATTGAAAGATAGTGCAAAGGACTGGTATGAATGTTTAGCAGCACAAAGTGTGTCTTCATGGGATTTCTTCAAGAGGTTGTTTTTGGAGATATTATGTTGTGATACAGTCAGTTACGAGAAGCCTCCTAGTCCTCAGAGTTTTCCAACATGTGAGGATACAATGTATGTACAAGAGAAACATGTGTCAAGTACCGAATGTACATCTCAAAGCATGTGTGTCCTTGTTATCCCAGCTTATACTTTTCAACAGTATTAGCAATTTTATCAACCCCAAATAGCACAAGAAAAAATCTTCTATATGGAGAACCCAATGTTGTATGTCAGTGCTCACCTAGACATAAAAAAACAAGTGGGTGATCAACCTTATGCATTTCTATCCATATTTTACATGCACGTTCTCTTGATCCTGCCTTTTGGGTAGAAGCTATTAGTTGTACCACACACATCCAAAATCAAGTTCCTCACAAAGCTTTTATAGAAATTACTCCTTTTGAGGCTTGGGCTCGTAGGAAACCAATTGTGAGACATTTCAGAGTCTTCGGGTGTCCAACATGGGCTCCCATTCCTCCGCAGAAATGCAAGGCATTGGAACCTTAGAGTAGGCCTTGTTTTTTTATTAGATATCCTGAGGGTGTTAAGGCTTATTGATTGATGGATCCTGAGACACATGAGGTGTTTATTGAGAGGAGTGTTCATTTTAAGGAAATCTCTCCTAGCTTAGCCTCTCTACCTCCTCCACCTTCCTCCTTTGTGGATAGTGATGTCAATGATTCAGATGATGAGACTCCTTCAACTTTGACTTGCAGGGTTACACCTCCACAGCGTCCACTTGTAGTTGAGGAGCCTCATTCTCCACCTCCACCTAGACCTCGTTGGGCTCGATAGACACTTGAGTCAGTGGGTTCTCTTATTGGGGATCCTTCAGGTACATGGAGAACTCAATCACAACATCGGGACCTTCCACATGCTTTCATTGCTACTTCTTTCAATCCACAGACATTTCGGGAAGCCTCAGGGGTTCCTGAGTGGGACCACGTTATGGAGGAAGAGTATAGTTCCTTGATGAGGAACAACACATGGGAGTTAGTCCCTCTCCCTAAGAGGAGAAATATGGTTCGATGTAAGTAGATCTATCGGACAAAGTTTGTAGTGGATGGTAGTGTGGAGAAGTATAAGGCTTGACTTGTTGCAAAAGGTTTCTCTCAGGATCCAGGTGTTGACTATACTGAGATCTTTGCGCCCGTAGCCAAGATGAACTCCATTCACTTGATACTTGCTATTGTTGCAGCTCATGGTTGGGATATACATCAGATGGATGTGAAGAGTGCTTTTATACATGGGGATCTTAATGAGGATATTTATATGGAGCAGCCACATGGTTTCATCCAGGATTCTTCATTGGTTTGCCGACTAAGGAAATCTCTCTATGGCCTTAAGCAGGCCCCCAGGGCTTGGTATGCCAAGATGGATTCCTTTCTTCTCTCAGCAAGTTTCACCATGTTTCATTCTGATTTGAATGTCTACATTTTGCAACAGGATGACTCTCACTTGATACTTGTGCTCTATGTAGATGATTTGATCATTGCAGGGAGCACCGCATCCATCATTAGTAGGGTCAAATCTCCTTTGTGTGACAGATTTTCTATGACTGACTTGGGTCTTTTGCACTACATTCTCAGGATAGAGATTTCAGAGTCACCTTTCAGGATTACACTATCGCAGCCCAAGTATGCTCTCGATCTAATTGCACGCTTTCATATGGTTGATTGTAAGCTTGCACCGACTCACTTTCTTTCAGGAGTCAAGCTTGAGGCTCAATGCTCTTCTCCACTAGTTAATGCCAAATTGTATCATCATCTTGTGGGTAGTCTCATGTACTTGACTCACACATGCCCTGATATTTCATTTGCAGTTGGCATGGTTTCCCGCTTCATGCAGGAACCACATGATCTTCATTGGAAAGCCGTCAAACACATCCTTCATCACATCTAGGGTACATAGCACTATGGGATTCACTATGCAATAGGCACAGGGCTTCGCTTGGTTGGTTACACAGACTCCGATTGGGCTAGCAATCTTGATGATCGTAAGTCTACTTCAAGTTACAACTTCCACCTTGGTTCGAGCCCCATTTGTTGGTAGAGAAAGAAGCAGCATGCTATTGCTCTCTCTTTGACTGAGGCTGAGTATCGAGGAGCTGTTAACACAGCAACTAAGACCATTTGGCTTAAGCATATTCTCACTGAGTTTGGGTTCACCACTCCACGGCCGACAGTTCTACATTGTGACAATCAGAGTGTTATTGCAATCTTGAAGAACCCGGTCCAACATCAACGAACCAAACACATCAAGATTCATATGCACTACATTCGAGAGATAATTCAGGAGTAGGTCATTGATTTGCATTATTGTCCTATGATGGAGCAAGTTGCAGACATATTCACCAAACCTTTCACCAAGAGTAAGTTCTAGCAGTTGCGAGCTCTCTTGGGGGTGCAGGATGTCTCATTAGGGGGGGTCAGCTGACTTCTCCTTCCTCTCTTATGGGGCGGACTTTTTCCTCTTTGAGGTTTTGTCCTTCTTTAAGAGTATTTTGTACATTCATCTCTCTTTTGGGGGGAGTTTTTTTTTCCACTGGATTTTCCATAGGGATATGAGACACTTAGGGATGTGTGAACATAGGGATGTAGCTTGTAGGAGAAATTCCACCTTTTGTGGTCTTATCTTGTTGTTACACTCCACATTCATTGGGTCATCCACCTCTTATGGAATATTATATTATTTCTCCTACCTACCCCTACTTTTTCTTACCTACCTTATTTCTCATTGAGCCACATGTCATGATTGTGTGCTCACATATCCATATGGCCTTGCCTATATACGCAGGCTCATATTCATTGTATTGGTTAATCCAGTTGATCATTTGTATATTGATGAGAATACAGTTTGTTCTTGTCATACTTTTGTCTCTCTATATGCTTTTCATTGTACCCTTGATCTTGGCAAAATCTCACAAAATCAATAGGGTCAATAATGTTAGGAATAGCCTGGACCAGCCTAGCAGAAGCCTCATTCATAGAGGGATCTTAAGGAGGCTGGGAATTAAGCAAAGAACTAAAGCGAGAGACAATTAGTCTATGAATGTCCTCCTTTTTTAAATAAGTGATACCATCCACACAGACCAACTCTTGAATTTTGTTCCTTTTTTTTTGTGTTTGTTAGCTGACTATTGGAAACAAATTGGTGTTTTCCTCACCTTCCTTCACCCATTGTACTCTATATATTTGTTTCCAATATAGTTCTTCTTTGACAACAACATTATGAAGGTCTTTTAAAAGAGACTTGTCATGCTCCAAACTATCCAAGGAGGCTCCTAAGATCTTCATTTCCTTTTGCAAAGGGTTAATTTGGTCATTAAAGACTTTCTTTTGCACCAAAATATTACCAAAGGATGACTTAATCCAAATGCACAACAAAATTTTTAAGAAGGTTCAGTTTGCAAGAGACTCTCAACATAGTCATTCCCTGAATTTTTGTATTCCACCATTGAGCCAATAGATTTCTAAAAAAAGTGAAATGGGTCCACATAATCTCAAAATAGAAGGTAAAGTAAAACCTAGGACCAGCAAAGTCCCAATAAACCAAAATAGGATGATGGTTTGAGCCAAACCGAATTGGAGACATAAGGTGACAGCAACCAAGAATATTCCATGAAGAGGAGATTGCACATCGATTAAGAAACACCTAAATAAGGCTATCACTTGATCGAAGGTTGGACCATGTATAATTTCTCTCTTCCAAATCCAAATCACATAATTTTTCTCTAACCAAAAATTCATGAAGGTCCTGCATACTATCCAAAAAATCAGGAACACCTCCCATCTTGATGCAGAAGTATCCCTGGTCGATGAGCAATCTTGCATCAACCAAAAATATTTCCTTTTAGTTTTGTTCTTGTTTAGTTCTTTGTGCAGTTTTTTGTGTTCTTGTCAGTTGGCATTGGTAGTTGCTTGTTCTTGATGGTAGATGGTTTTTGTGGTTTCTTGGTGGTTTCATGTGGTTGATTCCAGATTTCTAGTTCATTTGGGTTCTTCTCTAGTCAGTTATTGCTTTCAGTTGACTGTTTCTGGGTTCCCGTGATAGTTCTTGTGCTTACTGGTTGGTTTTCCTTCATTATCGATGTGATTCTTAGCATGTGGATTCATTTTGGGTCTTGACCGATGTTCTTTGGCATGTGGTCAACCTTCCTGCTAAGCCGCATCACTTGGTTGTTATTTTCTGGAAATATTTATCTAATTATTAGGGCCGACCTAATTACACATTTCATTTTCCTGCATTGGTGAATGTAATCTTATGGGGCTGATCTGGATGTGTTCCAGCGGGTATAAATATGATGTTAGATAATCATTTGTAAGGGTGGAGGAAGTAGAACTCAAAATAAGGATTGAGACTCATATGTGGTGATCTGATTGATTATTAGAGTCTCGGTTGGATAGTATTCAGCTTGAAACCTACATGTAACTGGTTAATTACCAGATGTTCTTTGCTGATAATATAATAATTGCCAGATGATTCCCAAAAGTTCTATGGTTTTAATATGATTCATTTATGTGAATTTATTATGTTTTCTTGTTGCTTTCCTTGTGTGTCTATTGTTGTATAAGCTAGTTGACTCTTCTGAGGGTTTTTACCAGTTATGGCTGCATCAAGTAGTATCAGAGCTAGTTATGGACTGGCTAGTGGAAGAATCATTTGCAAACATTGAGGCATTCCTTGGGGTGGATGGATCGTTGATTGGAGGCAAATTGCGCATGTGTTCAATAGATCGCCGAGGGGAGGCAATTGAAATAGGTAGTCAGATCATTGAGTTCAGGCAGTTCATCGGAGTGGAAGGAAAGATGTCGCTAAGGAGAAAAAACCCCCGGAGGGTAGAACTGATGATGGAAGACTTCAAGAATTAAGTAAGGAATGAAATACATAATGCTTTGGTTGGTTTGCGAAGAAACCTTGATTCTAAGGACGAATACGAGGAAGCCGGTGAAGAGCTTGAGGAAGCTAAAGGATCGAAAGATGAAAGAGAGGAAATATTCCTAAGAGAAGTAGCACAAGCAAGTAAAGTTCATAAAGTTGAGCTTTCCAAATTTTCCAGAACACTAAACCTGAAGGATCTGATCAATTGGATCAGAGAGTTAGAGAACTACTTTGAGTTTGAGGATGTCAAGGACTCATAGAGAGTTTGGTTGGTACAGACCAAGTTGAAAGGGTATGCTGCCTTATGGTGGAAAGAATTGCAAAAAGACAGAGTGGAGAATGGTAAATTGAAGATCACCCAGTGGAGACAGATGGTTGCAAGATTGAAGGCCAAGTTCATACCGAGAGACTATGAATTGGAGTTGTTCAAGAAGTTACAAAACCTAAAATAGAGAAACACGACTATGAAGGAATATACTAAGGAATTATACAAGGTGGTGATTAAATTTGGACATAGAGAGATGGACAGAGAAAAGGTGGCAAGGTACATCAATGGACTTTCTTTTAACATTCAAGATGAGATGAGTATGTTGAGGATTTCCACAGTTGAAGAAGCTTACTAGTATGCTTTGAAGGCTGAGGAGAAGGTGAGAAGAAGATAACCGAATAAGGGAAAGGAGAAATTCAAGATGAGTGATAATATGAAGAAACTGGTTGAAGAAGAGGAGTCAAAACTTAAGTGGACTAAAGAACTGGAACAGAAGCCAGCAAGGAAAGGTGGCAGTAGTACCTGTAGAGAATTTCCTAGCAAATGTTTCAAGTGTGGAGAAATCGGACATAGATCCTATGAATGTAAGCAAGGAATGACAAGAAGTTGTGTGGCAAGTGAGGAATTGGAAGGTGATGTTACTAGATCTGACTATGCACAAGAGCAAGGAGAATCCCTTATGTTCAAAAGAAAGGATACCAGATTTACTCATAGGAGTCTTTTCTAGACTGTGTGCAAATCAGGTGGTAAGTGTTGCAACGTCATTGTGGATAGTGGAAGTACTGATAATTTAATATTTGAGGAGATGGTTGTAAAGATTGGATTGAAGAGGTTTAAGCATCCTTGTCCTTATGAGGTGTGTTGGTTACTAGATGATCAGAAAATAGAGATAAAGGAGCAGTGTTTCGTGAGTTTTAATATTCTTTTAGAGATGAATTTTTGTGTGATATTGTGTCTATGAGTGTTTATCATGTCTTGTTGGGAAAGCCTTGGCAGTATGATAGAGGAGATATTTATGACTATAGAAGAAACTTGGTTACTATTGAAAAGGATGGATAGAAGTTCACATTGATTTCTTTAAAGGAGAAAGAGAAGGAGGTGAAGAAACTGAGTCCTAAGAAAAGTTTCACTAATGAGAAACCGGTTGCAGAGTTTATACTAGAGGATTTGAAGAAAGATCTGATAGAACCAGTTGCAGAGGTTATAGCGGAGGCTGACATGAGTTTACAAACGGATCAGACAGTTGAGTCTGATAGACAGGTGGAACCGGATGACAAAGAGCTGATGGTAACAAACCAGATAATGCCTTGTGGGAAAACCAAATCAGAGTTGCAGAAATAGAGACAATGTGCTAATCAGAAGCAAGGAAAGAGAAACAATGGGAGTCAAAGGTTAGAGGAGCTGGCTGAGGCACCAGAAGAGCTAAAGAAGAGGTTGGCAAACAAGGAAGATGTTTGGATTAGAAATGAGCATGGGATCTTCATTCTGAATCCTTTTAGATGTTCATGAGTTGTCTCTCATGGAACATCTTTTTTCTACCTGGGTTGTCTGATGCAGGAGCATCCTCGATCGATGAGGAATCTTGCATCAATCAAAAATATTTCTGTATGCGGGAAAAAAGGTTCAATGAAACTTAAATTGTAAAAATATTCAAATACTTTCCCACACACCCATGGGACTCTTGATGCAAGTTATGGAGCCATGAGGAATAGCTCAACTTCCCAAGGATTGTTGCATGGTTCTCTATCTCACAAGGTCCCTCAAGCCAATGCCTTTGCTCTCAGATCACTGAGCAAAGTGACTTAGGGATGACAAATGCAAGATCGAGGGATGCTTTAGATCAAATTTAGTATGAATGCATCCTATTTATGCATGATTCTAACAAATAAACTAAACTAGATGATAAGATGACAAGGTTAGTAAAAATATTATCCTAACATGATATACTAGTTATATGATTTAAGCTAAGATGATAGAAATGCTCTAAAATGATTATTAGATTTATTTCTATTGCAAAGAGAGGCTAGATGCTTGCTAAAATCGAGTATAAGTATGATGCTAAATACTTGGTTCCTTTTGAAGAAGGAATGGGCTCTATTTATAGGAGAAACAGGGAAATGGATGGTCAGGATTGAATGATCTAATCAAGGGTCAGGATTGAAAGTTATCAATCCATGTTTGCAATTCTCACCAATGAAATGGTGACAATTGTCAACATAAGACTACTTGAGAGGGGATGCAAGAAGCATTAAATGATTGAGAAGACCTCATGGTTACCTTAGGAGTTAAGGGTTAAGGTTAGGTTAAGGTTATCCATTGGATAAAGCTTTTACCCAAAGGGTAAACTCTTCTGCAAGGGTTAAAGGGATAACCATGGTCAAATCAATGAATGCTTGATGAGACCCCTAGGTTAGATGAGGGTTGAGTTAGGCAAAAGGTCTCTAACCATGCCACAAAGGGTTAGTTAACCATTAATGGTTTGAAAGACTTTGGGGACAAATTTGTAAGAGTCCTTCCAAATTTGGGGGTATTCAACAAGTTAGCTTGTTGAAGGCATAAAGGCTTTAATTCCTTTGGAAGACTTTACTCCAAATTTGAGAAGTGACCTCCTCAAATTTAGGGAAGCGAGATAATTGAAGGATTTAGGTTAATTGATTAGGATTAGAGGGATTCTAGAAGAATTTAGGAAGAGGGTTAGGAGGCAAGTGGGAGATGTAGGAAAATGCAAGTGGGTGGGGAAAATAGAATTTAATTAAAATAAATTGTTTTATTTTAATTTGGTTGCAAGTGGGGGATTTAAATAAATTAGATTTATTTATTTGGGGTGAACTATTTAATTAAATGTAAATTTAATTAAAAGGAGAGAGAAGGGATTTAATTAAATAAAATGACTTATTCAATTAAATGATATAAAAGGCTTAAGTGAATTTAAATAAATAAATTGAATAATTTATTTAATTTAAATAGAGGAATGTGGATGATTTAATTAAATTAGATTTAACTAAATAGAGGAATGAGAATAAAATGAACTTTAAATATTCATTTAGGAATATGGTCATTTTTATACGTCTACATTTTGCCCCTCTTTGAAGTGACGTGTGTGCACATGTTGATTCAAAGAAAATGATGTGTCGTCAAAATTTGATCATGATCAGTGTGATGTTGTGTATCAAGATGTTCATGTCGTGCCCCAGATTTGATAAATGATGTTGATAATGCCCCCTCGAGAGATGAATCAAAAATTTTGAAAATTTAATTTGATTTTGATAATGTTTGATAATTTTCATTGCATTTTTAAAATTTTGTTTATGTGGAATGCGTTAATTTGATTCATCTCCCGATAATGATGGTTGTTAGGGTTAGAAGTGAGACCATGAGCAATTTACATGTTCCGCCACGTAACCCTAATTTACATTTACCCTATAAAAAGGTGAAAAGTTGTTTTATTTGTATCATTTGTGCTTGTTGATTTTGGAGAAAGTGACATTTGGAGAGAAAGACAAAATGTCGGTTCCTCATGCTTCTCATCGATTTGAGCGCGTTCGGCAGTATCGAAGGCCCGCCACGTATGGACCACTGGTAAGTCATCAATTTTTGCCCCTTTTTGCTTTTTGTTTTGTTGTTTTTGGTCATGTTTTCCATTTTTCAACACGGATTTTAGCGGTTTAGCGCATAGGGTCTGCACCCTAGCGCATACGATAAAAAGGGTAGCACATAAAGTTTTATAAATTAGGGTAGCATCTGGGTTGGGTTGGGTAGCGCGTAGGTAGGTTAGGATAGTGCATCAAGGTCATTTAGCATAGCGGGTTAACAAGCTAGCGCTTACTGAGGAAAGGGTAGCGCATAGGTAAGACCTAGCGCATAGGGTCAATAGGGGTTCGCATGGGTAGAATAGGATAGCGCATAGGTGTAACCTAGTGTTTAGGGTAAAGTCGGTGGTGCAGGGGTAGATTAGGATAGCGCATAGATGAAACCTAGCACATAGGGTTAGGTTTGTAGTGCAGAGGTAGATGAAGATAGCACATAGATGAGAGCTAGCGCATAGGGTGATTTAGGTGGCACAAGGATAGAATAGGGTCGCGCATGGGTTTAGTTTAGTGCGTAGGGTGAATGCAGCAGCGCATCGTGGATTTTGGGTAGCGCATAGCTAGCAACTTAGCATATAGATAAAAAAAATTAGCGTGTAGGTGGAAAATATTAGAGAAAATAGGATTTTGTGAGGGCTTTTGAGTAGAAGGAAGATAGGTAGGTGTTTCCCAGTTTTTCCGAGATGGGTGCAATAGTCAATCTGTGTGCCTACTGTTGTTATTTTGATAAATTGTCTGATATGAGTTCCGATATGGTGCTTTGATTTGGATTTTTGATATAGATTTGATAGATAACTTGATGTGGTTTTCAATGTTTCAAGTTGATGTTATCTGATGTTGATTTGGATATGATGTGGATTTTGATATGGATGTTTGATATGAACTTGATTTGATATGCAGTGTTTCAAGTTAATATGAAGGGGAAACTTGAGTTGTTTTTCAAGTTGATATGGTTGTGAAACTTGATGTGTTTTTCAAGC
Source organism: Cryptomeria japonica (assembly GCF_030272615.1). Classification (NCBI taxonomy): domain Eukaryota; kingdom Viridiplantae; phylum Streptophyta; class Pinopsida; order Cupressales; family Cupressaceae; genus Cryptomeria; species Cryptomeria japonica. The sequence continues at coordinate 637,825,808 of NC_081414.1, forward strand.
TGATATGGATGTGAAACTTGATTTATTTTTCAAGCTGATATGGATGTGAAACTTGATTTGTGTTTCAAGTTGATATGGATGTGAAACTTGAGTTGTTTTTCAAGTTGATATGGATTTGATAGATAACTTGATTTGATTTGCGGTGTTTCAAATTGATATGAATTTGTTTTTTATATGAATTTTGATTTGATGAGGAAATTGATATTGGACATGATTTGTTTATGACAGGAGCGGTTTTGGGTTGTGCAATCGCGAGAGCGATTTCCAAGACTGTAGTCTTTGATACCACGACTGACACAGGTAGACAGGGACATCATTGAGAGATGTGGACTATCCTCTTTGTTAGAGATGCCCCGGTATATCATTAACCGGGGTTTGTTGACAGCTTTGGCTGAGAGGTGGCATAGTGACACCAACACCTTTCATTTGGTGACAGGTGAGATTACAGTGACACCTGAGGATTGTTATCAGATTTTGCAGATTCCTATGGTAGGTGCACTATTGCCATATGAGCAAACTGAGGAGGGTCGTACAGAGGCTCTTTGCTGGATCCTACAGGATGATATGATTTGTGGATATGAGATCCCGTGGCAGGAGTTTATTGATTTGGATTACGCTCCTCTACCATCAGTACTATCAGGCTTCATAGGTGGCTTCTTATGTCCTAACCGTAGGTCGAAGGGACTAGCAGTGGGATGGGGATTGGTTTTGGAGGACATGGTGACATAGGGTCACCGATTTGCATGGGGGTCTGCTATGTTGGCCCACTTATACAAGGACCTGCATCAGGTGGTGTACTTGGGATATGGGAGTCTATCAGCTGGGGTTACGTTTCTACAGGTGTGGGTGTGCGAGCATATTCCCATAGCAAGGCCACTTGCAGATAGAGACGGGCCTATTGGGTGCACTTATTCCTATGGATACAGAGAGATAGTTGTCCAACGTAAGTTGGACAAACTAGAGCATTGGAGGTGAATGCTTGATGATATTGACATGGTCCTCTGGAGACTGTATATGGAGTGTGAGGTGTGGGTGAAGGATGGGATGGAGATGCCCTATGTCTATATGTCCCAATATTTGATAGGGTGGATGCCCTTTGTTATTGAGAGATTCCTACACAGTTGGGTTCAGCGATAGTATGGACGATAGCAGGGGATACCACAGGGAGCGTGCTTATATGCTCGACAGAGGCAGGATGTGCTAGAGTGGGGACCCACTATTGATAGTGTCACAATAGTTGAGGAGTACATGCACTTAACTAGCCAGATATGGGACTATGCCTATGGGGTAGTGGATGCAGTCATGACAGAGAAGTTCATGGCACTTTTTGTGGCTCATGTTGTAGCTAGGATATCTGATCCAATGGAGATGATTCCCGCTTTTGATGAGGATGAGGATGAGAAGCCTAAGAGGCTAGGGAGAGGGAGAGAGGAAGGAGAGGAGTTGGAAGAGGGAGGTGGGGATGGTGGAGGAGGTGACAATGGAGATGGTGGAGGAGGTGGCTGAGGGCAGCATGGGGATAGAGGGAGGAGAGGAGATAGAGGTGGAGTTGGCAGGGAGAGAGGGATACGGGTTGAGAGGGTAGTGCGGCGGGCTGTGGAGGATAGAGGGAGGAGAGGTTTGGCTATTAGAGTTGGTGGTCGTGGGAGAGTGGGGGAGGTGATAGCAGATCTGGGAGGGACAGATGATTTTAGGCGACCGGCCCAGAGGAGGAGGTCAGATGTGCTTCCCCCACCATTTCCAAGGACAGGGAGAGGGACAGGGGGTACCACTACACAAGTACCCCTACAGAATCGGATTCCCACACACCATGAGGATGCTCAGATTAGATCCTTCTAGTTGTCAGTGCAGCATCTACAGACACAGTGTTGGCGCATCAGTGCCAAATTACGCAGTTGACTGCTGAGCGTGATACCATTTTGGAGAGCTGGGGTCGAGCGAAAGCACGCAGTGGCTAGTGGCTCGATGAGAGACACGTTAAGAGGATCTCTTTCCCAGGGAGCGTAGAGTTCCTAGTTTCATAGCGATGAGATCCAGTCATTCTAGGGAGACTGCTTCAAGGACAGAGAGAAGAGGCGTGATCGGGCCTACTCGTCAAGATCCACCTAGAGATCTAGGTGCTAGGACATCTGTTGTGAGACCATCACCTTTAGGAGATAGTCATACCTAAGAGACCTTGTCTTTGTTGAATTTTGATCATTTTGTTGTACTTTGGGACAGACATGACATATTTTGTACTTGATCATTTTTTGAGATATATATATACGACATCGTTTTCTTTGATCCACATGTGATGTTTTTGATGGATGATGATTTCTATATGATTTTGATGCTTTTATGATGGTGATGAAATGCTTTATATATATGCATGTAATTTATGTGATTTGATATTTGATGTAGAATGATGCGATGATGCTTTATATGATATGTGAGATGTATCCTAAAAATGAGATATATGATATGTTGTGAGATGCATCTTGAAAATGAGATGTATGATATGCTGTGAGATGTATCTTGAAAATGAGATGTATGATATGCTGTGAGATATATCTTGAAAATGAGACATACGATATGCCATGATATGTATCTTGAAAATGAGATGTATGATATGCTGTGAGATGTATCTTTGAAAATGAAATGTATGATAATGATATGCAACTAATTTTTAAAAATGATATGCAACTAAGTGTAAAATGATATGCAACTAATTGATCATCCTCATTCTTTCATTTGTCATTCCTGTATAGTCACATTTTTTTGCTTTCTTTGTGGTTATCATCATTGAGCAATGGTTTGTTGGGATATGTTGAAAATTTATACAAGCATAATGGTATAATAGAACCATAATGACCTGAGAAAACTTTACATGATTTTTTATTTTGCAAGATGGTACAAGCGTCGAGGTATAATTGAACCAAGATGACCTGAGTGTGGCTTGCATATAAATAGACAAGATTAAACCATTTGTATGCACAAAGTGGAACCATGTCTTCAATGATATGCTTTGAATCACGTCGTGAGATAGGTAGTTGCACAGTACAAGTGATTGCCTCACAAACAGAAAACTAAAAAGATATTGGAGTCTCAATGACATTCTCTAGCTTGATGCATCGTTGAGAAAATGTAGAGGATCCAATAATTCAAAAAATTCAAGTGCAAAAATAGTCAAAACTTCATGCAAGATGAAAACATTTTATACTTCAAAAAATCATCCATCATGTGTTGTGAATCTGTTAAGTGATCAATGGTTTGCTCTCTTGATTGTTTGTTTATTTGCTGGAAATGATGCTCTTAGTATGCTGCAAGTTTTGACTTATGACAGAATGTTGATCAATGTTTTCCCTAGCTAAATTTACCTCCTGACATGGATATGTACAGTGATTACCAAGCCATGGTGGGATATGATAAAGTGATATTCGGATAAACCAGGATAGTGACTACGCTAAGTATGTCTTGGATAATGCTATTTTGATAAAGTGTTGGGCGATGGCTGGTAGTACATGATTGTGGATACAAAAGTTTGAGAGTAAAGATAGATAGAGGAGTTTTCCTCTCACAATAGCGCATGTTGCCAACTTTTCACCAGTTGTTTTTATTGTACCTTTTTGTTTTCTTTTTCTTGATTTTTTTTAATTTTATTTTATTTTTATTTTATTTTTTGACTTTTCCATGCATTAGACTGCTCAAGTATAGTATTCCTTCAAATGGATGTTGTTGGTTAGTTCGTCGAGCACATCTCCTTCTGCAGTTGTTAGCTAATAGGCACCTAATCCATAGGCCGATATAATGACATAGGGGCCTAACCAGTTAGGTTCAAATTTCCCTTTCTTTTCTCAATCTTGCTAATTTTTGGGATTTCCTTTGAGTACTAGGACACCAATTTTAAAAATTCTAGGGATGACCTTGTGATTGTAGCTTTGACACATGCGTTTCTGATATGCTTTGAGGTGAGTGTAGGCATGTTGTTGCCTTTCATCTAGAAGTTCTAGCTCTTGGAGTCAGTTTACTCAATACTCTTCATCTGGAATGAGACCTTTTAAAGATACTCTAAGAGATGGGATTTCCACCTCCAAGGGTAAAATTGCTTATGATCCATACACCAATGAATATGGCATAGCTCCTGTAGGTGTGTAAATGCTAGTTCTGTATGCCCAAAGGACTGGATTCAGTTGCACGTGCCAATCTTTTCCTGCATCATTCACTATTTTCTTGAGGATTTTCAATATTGTTTTGTTGGATGTTGTTGGCATTATGTGAACCGGTATGAGGACATGATGACATTGTATGTTGTCATTGATGTCAATATGCTGAAGAAGAGAGAACCGATATGTTACCAAGAACCGGTATATGTGAGAATCGGTATAGCATTGTGAACCGGTATATGTGCCAAAGTGAAGCGGTGTGTTTGTTTAAGGTGAACCGGCATGTGGTTATGGGAACCGGTACATGGAAGCTTTGTATGACTACCGATTGGTAGTCTTAACTTCAGGGTTTTCGGTTGAAGTACTTCAAGCCTATGTGACTCAACCGATGACTTTGTGTGATGAGTTAGTGTTGTAATGAAGAATAGATCATGTTGCCACGTCAGCCTTGTGCGCATGAAGGATCTTGCATGTAGGAGATTGTTCCTTTCTACCTCGGGAGTGTGCGAAGTTTGTAAATAGTGATAAAGCGTGATGTGTTATCAACCACCATGAAATCGGTGGAGAACGAACGATGGATAATGTCTTGAGATCGGTTCAAGATAGTTGCATTTAATGCAATATGCTCAATGGTCAGGATTGAACCGTTTGAAGTGCTTAACCTAAAAAGTTTAGGGTTTAGGGTTTATGCTACCAACCTATCTGTTTCCTATAAGGTCGATGTTGTGTTGCATGTTGAGGTTGTTGGCAAAAGTTGTGTGTGTGTATCCAAGTGAAGGGATACGTGATTCTTGCCAGACCAGAGGAGAGAAGTGATACCTACAGAGTGTAAGTGCAGAAGGTGGATAGGAGCTAAAGTGGATCTGCATTGGCATTGAGTGTTGTTACCAGATCATTATAATACTTGTTGATCTCTAACCACTTCAACAGTTGGAAAATCCCTTAACAGGGTAGCTTTAACCGGCTTACTTTAAATCCTTTAACAGGGTGACTCAAAACCATTGAGTTCTTGAAATCCTCTAACAAGGTAACCTCTAATAGGGTTTAACCCTTAATCGGGTATTCTAGCCATTCCTTAACCAGGTGATCCCTAACAGGATCGGTTCCTAACAAAACATATTGTATCAGTCTTTAACCAGACAAGGCTCCTAACAGAGCGAACTTCTAAAGAGTTCAAAAATAGCTTGTGGGTATTCATCCCCACCATGGTTTTTCCCAGTTGGGTTTCCACGTGAAAATTTTGTGTGTCATGTGTGGTGTTTTTCATGTGATGGTTTAAGTGATTTGTGTCTAAAGGTAAATCATGTTGATCTACTTGTTTATATATCTTTGATGATAGATTGCATGTTCATGCACTAAGGTGAAATGGAAATGAAGTATTAGATTGTATAAAAAGATAACTGTCAGTCGGTTTATCCATGTCTTAGTTATTCTGGGTTTTGCCAGTTGTACTCTGTTTAAGACCGATGTTACTATTTGTCTACTTAAGCACAGTGTCTGCTGACAAACCGGTTTAGGATTGTGTTTTTGTCTGTACTGATTCACCCCCCTCTCTCAGTACCGGTTTGGTACTATCCATTCATCATTGAGTTATCAATTGGTATCAGAGCATTCTCCAGGTCCTCTGTGTTATAAGCTTAACCACTTGAGGAAAAGATCCCAATCTAATGATGAAGAGGGAAGGTCCAAAGTTCAACAGAGATAATTTCAGTATATGGAAAGATAGAATGAAGATATACATTAGAAGCATGGATGCTCAACACTGGAGCTATGTTGAGAATTCTTATGTTGCCCCTACCGGTACTCTCATCGATGACCAAAAGAGAGAGATGCGGGAGAATGGGCAAGTCATGGAAGCCCTAATTAGTAGTTTATCTAACATTGAGTTTATTGATGTCCAAGATAAAGTAAATCCCAAAGAAGTATGGGATACTCTTGAAAATATCTATGGTGGTGATGAGCATGTAAAACAAGCTAAGAAAGAAAGCCTTAGAGGGAAGTTTGAAGACATGTAGATGGTTGAAGGTGAGACCATTCAACAGTATGGAATAAGAATCAAAACTGTTGTCAGAGATATCAAGAGTGCAAGTTGTAAAATGGAAGATTCCATTGTCATAAGCAAAGTTCTGAGATCCTTATTACCGGTCTATGCAATAAGGGTTGCTACTATTCAGGAGTTGAGATCAATAGACAAGACTAAGGTATCCCTAGACTCCATCATTGCAAAATTGACAACCTATGAGCTAAATAGTTCTGATGGAAGTGTTCAAAAGACCGAATCAGCTTTTAAAGCTTCTACTGTACCATCCAGAAAAGGAAAAGAAGCTAGCACTTGTGGTGAACCAAGACAGAGTAGAGAAATGGATGATGAGGAGATTCTGATGGCATTTGAATCTCTTCTTGCCAGGAAACTTCCTAAAGGAACTGGTAAATATAGAGGTAAGCTCCCTTTGAAATTCTTTTCTTGTAACCAGATAGGACATATTGTTGTAAACTTTCCTAATGGTGACAACAAGGACAAACTGGAAAGGTTCAAGAAATTCAAAGGAGGAAACCGGAGAAACTGTTTTGTGGCAGTTGATGAAGGTGTCACAGATGAGGAGTCAAAAGATGAAGAAAATGAAGATATTGTGTTTGTTGTTGTAAAGGAAGATGTGTTAGATAAGAAGGCTCTTGTCTCTGGCTTTGATAATTCCAATGAGTGGATTATTGATAGTGGTTGTTCTCACCATATGACTGGTGACCGGAGCAAGTTTATATCCTTGGAAGAGTATGATGGTGGTGTGGTTCGCTTTGGTAATGATGCACCATGTATGGTCAAAGGCAGAGGGTCCATCTCTTTGAATGGAAAGAGTAGTGCTGACAATGTGTATTGGGTTGATGGTCTCAGACACAACCTTCTGAGTGTTGCCCAGCTGAATGATAGTGGTCTCACTCTAGAATTCAAGTATGGAGTGTGCAGAATCAAAGGAAAGAGTGGTGAATTGGTGGCCATCGGCATGCAGATCCAAAGGTAACCTGTTTCAACTGAATGCAAATATCAGTACATGTCTTATGGCTAAATTTGATGATAGCTGGATATGGCATAGGAGACTCTACCATGTAAAATTTGATAACATTGTGAAGGCCAATAAGATAAAGATAGTTAGAGGGTTGTCGGTGCTCAGCAAACTATAAAATACCTTGTGCAGAGAGTGTCAACTGGGGAAAATGTCTTCCTCAACCTTCAAAGGTAAACCTTTCACTGCTGACAATTTACTTGATCTTGTACATACTGATTTGTGTGGTCCTATGAAAACTAGGAGTGTGCAGGGTGATAGGTACTTCATGATTCTTACTGATGACTTCTCAAGAATGATGTGGGTCACATTCTTGAAAGATAAGTCTGAAGCTTTTGGAAAGTTCAAAGCTTTCAGAGCATTAGTGGAGAAGGAAAGTGGTAAAAGGATCAAGTGTCTTAGAACTGATCAAGGAGGGGAATTCACTTTCAATGAATTCAACAAGTACTGTGAAGAACATGGCATCAAGAGGCAACTGTCTGCCCCTCGGACTCCATAGCAGAGAGGAATAACCGAACTGTGGTTGAAGCAGCAAGAACAATACTGATTCAAGGAAAGGTTTCTCACACCTTTTGGAGAGAAGCGGTGAGCACTGCAGTCTACACAATGAACCGGGTACTCATCAAGAAAGGTAAGGATAAAACTCCTTATGAGTATTAGACCGGTAAGACACCTATGGTTAGCTACTTTAGAGTTTTTGGTAGCAAATGTTACATCAAGAGGAGTGAACACCAGAGAAAATTTGATGCGAAATGTGATGAGGGAATATTCCTAGGGTATTCCACCAAGAGCAAAGCTCTCGAGTGTTTCAATAATAGGACTTAGAGAATTATGGAAAGCATCAATGTAAGAGTTGATGAAACCTCTGAGAAAACTGAGGAAACCAGTAGTGAGCAGTAACCTTCTAGGAACCGGTTGCCAGTCAACCAAGTACCAGTAACATTGTTCCTACACTTGTAGATGTAGATGTTGATACTGATGGAGATGAGGATGAAGAAGAAAAGCAAGAGGAATCTATCAAGACCATTCCTCGGTATGTCAAGATGAATCATGATCCTAAGCAGATCATAGGAGATAAGGATGCAGGAATCCTTACAAGAAGAAAGGTCAGAGAAAACTCATGTATGATCTCTAAATTTGAGACTAAATCATTCAAAGAGGCACATAAAGATGAAGACTGGTTCAAGGCAATGGAAGAGGAACTTGACCAGATAGAGAGAAATGGTACATGGTCTTTAGTACCTAGACCGGATCATAAAAATGTCATAGGTACCAAATGGGTTTTCAGAAATAAGCTGAATGAGGATGGCACGGTGATTAGAAACAAAGCCATGCTGGTGTGTAAAGTATATTCCCAAGAAGAAGGAGAAGACTATGGAGAAACCTTTGCTCCTATAGCTAGATATGAAGGAGTTTGTATGTTTCTTGCATATGCAGCTTTTAAAGGATTCAAAGTATATCAAATGGATGTAAAATCTGCATTCCTAAATGGTGTACTCTAAGAGGAGGTGTATATAGAGAAACCAGATGGGTTTGTCCTATCTGAAGATAGTGGCATGGTGTGTAGGATACATAAATCCTTATATGGTCTAAAGTAGGCACCTAGAGCATGGTATGAACGCCTGCACTCCCATCTTGTGAAGATTGGATTTGAGAGAACAAGCGAAGATAGCAATATCTACTTGAAGTCTAAAGGAGATCAGATCCTGATCTGTGAGGTATTTGTTGATGACATTATCTTTGGTGGAGATGACAAGATGAGTCATGAGTTTGCAGATGAGATGAAGAAAGAGTTTGAGATGTCACTCATAGGGGAAATTAAGTTCTTCATTGGACTGCAGAATCAGCAGATGAAAGATGGAATCTTTATCACTCAGTCAAAGTATGTCAAAGAGGTGTTGAAGACCTTTGGCATGGAAGATAGCAAACCGGTTGGTACACCGATGGTGAGCAGTTGTAAACTATCCAAAGAGGATGACTCAGCATTGGTCAATGAGAAGGAATACCGATCAATGATTGGTAAGTGTCATTATGTAGTGCATAGCAGACCAGATATTGCACATGCAGTTGGCATTATTGCAAGGTTCCAAAAAACTCCAAGAGAATCCCACTTGGTTGTAGTCAAGCGGATTCTTAGGTATCTAAAGGGAACTATTGATTATGGATTGTGGTATCCATATAACAAGGATTTCAACTTGAAAGTATTCATAGATGCTGATTGGGCAGGTAATGTGGACAACCGGAAGAGCAAAACCGGTGGTGCTTTCTTTCTCAGTGGTAGACTGGTCTCATGGATGAGTAAGAAGTAGAGTTGTATCTCTCAGTCTATAGTGGAAGCAGAGTATGTTGCAGCTTTCATGAACAACACTCAGATAATTTGGATGAATCATGTATTAAATGGCTTCAAAGTTCATGTATCTGAACCGATAAGTATATTTTGTGACAATACTAGTGCAATTAACATCTCCAAGAATCCAGTTTTATATTCTAGAACCAAGCACTTTGAGCTTAAGTATCATTTCTTGAGGGAAAAGGTTCAGAACAAAGAGATTGCACTGGAACATGTTTCCAGTAAGGAGCAGTTAGTAGACATATTCACCAAGCCTCTCCCAAAGGCTACATGTATGTACTTAAGAGGTGAATTAGGGGTGTTGCCCCTTCAGGAGGAGAACTAAAGGTATATGCTCCACATCAGTCAGGTATTGCATAGTCAAATTTTTTTTGGATTGATGTGTTGATGGATGCTACTCCTCAGGGGGAGCAGCATAATGCAATAGGGAAGCTTGTGCCTCCACTTTGGCATTGTTGTCAAAGGGGGAGAAGAAGTGAAGCGGAGAAGATATCTACAGAAATTGGGGGAGAAGATGTGAAGCGGAGAGCTATCTTTGTATATTGCCATCAATGCCAAAGGGGGATATTGTTGGCATTATGTGAATAGTATGAGGACATGATGACATTGTATGTTGTATTGATGTCAATATGCTAAAGAAGAGAGAACCGGTATATTACCAAGAACCATTATATGTGAGAACCGGTATAACATTGTGAACCAGTATATGTGCCAAAGTGAAGCGGTGTGTTTGTTTAAGGTGAACCGGCATGTGGTTATGGGCACCGGTACATGGAAGCTTTGTATGACTACCGGTTGGTAGTCTTAACTTCAGGGTTTCTGGTTGAAGTAATTCAAGCCTGTGTGACTCAACCGGTGACTTTGTGTGATGAGTTAGCATTGTAACAAAGAAAAGATCATGTTGCCACATCAGCCTTGTGTGTGTCAAGGATCTTGCATGTAGGAGATTGTTCCTATCTACCTCGGGAATGTGTGAAGTCTGTAAACGGTGATAACACATGATGGGTTATCAGCCTCCATGAAATCGATGGAGAATGAACGATGGAGAATGTCTTGAGATTGGTTCAAGATAGTTGCATTTAATGTAATATGCTCAACGGTCAGGATTGAACCGTTTGAAGTGCTTAACCTAAAAAGTTTAGGGTTTAGGGTTTATGCTACCGACCTATCTGTTTCCTATAAGGTTGATGTTGTTTTGCATGTTGAGGTTGTTAGCAAAAGTTGTGTGTGTGTATCCAAGTGAAGGGATACGTGATTATTGCCAGACCAGAGGAGAGAAGTGATACCTGAAAAGTGTAAGTGCAGAAGGTGCGAGGAGCTAAAGCGGATCTGCATTGGCATTGAGTGTTGTTACCAGATCATTGTAATACCTGTTGATCTCTAACCACTTCAACAGTTGGAAAATCCCTTAACAGGGTAGCTTTAACCGGCTTACTGTAAATCCTTTAACATGGTGACTCAAAACCATTGAGTTCTTAAAATCCTCTAACAAGGTAACCTCTAACAGGGTTTAACCCTTAACTGGGTATTCTAGCCATCCCTTAACCGAGTGATCCCTAACAAGATCGGTTCTTAACAGAACCTATTGTATCAGTCTTTAACCCGACAAGGCTCCTAACAGAGCGAACTTCTAAAGAGTTCAAAAATAGCTTGTGGGTATTCATCCCCACTGTGGTTTTTCCCAGTTGGGTTTCCATGTGAAAAATTTGTGTGTCATGTGTGGTGTTTTTCATGTGATGGTTTAAGTGATTTGTGTCTGAAGGTAAATCATGTTGATCTAGTTGTTTATATATCTTTGATGATAGATTACCTGTTCATGCACTAGGGTGAAATGGAAATGAAGTATTAGATTGTATAAAAAGATAAGTGTCAGTCAGTTTATGCGTGTCTCAGTTATTCTGGGTTTTGTCAATTGTACTTTTTTTAAGATCGGTGTTACTGTTTGTCTGCTTAAGCATAGTGTCTGCTGACAAACTGGTTTAGGATTGTGTTTTTGTCTGTACTGATTCACCCCCCCCCCTCTTAGTACTAGTTTGGTACTATTCGTTCATCATTGAGTTATTAGATGCCTCAGCTTGACCATTCCCCTATGGGTAGTAAGGCATAGAGAAACGATGTTGGATTTTGAATCGTTCACATAGTTCTCGTGCATCCTAGTTTTTGAAAGGTCGTCCATTATCTATGATGATGGAATTTGGAATGCCATATCTACATATCAAATAATTAAGAATGAAGGAAGCAATTTTCTTTCCAGTTACCATGGTCATGGGGACCGCTTCAATCCATTTGGTAAAGTATTATGTTGCAGTGATAATGAACTTGTGTCCATTTGAAGATGAAGGATGTATTTTGCCGACTAAGTCCAGTCCCCACTGGCAAAAAGGCCAGGATGTCATGAATGGCTATAGCTCTTGTGCTGGTGCATGTATAAGATTGCCATGGATTTGGCATTTAGGACATTTCTTTGCAAAATGATAAGAGTCTTTTTCCATTGTCGGCTAGTAATATCCCATTCTTAGAAGTTTTTTAGCAAGAGTAGGACCACTTGAATGTGTGCCACAGATACCTTCGTGAAGCTCTTGTAAAGCAGAGTCAGATTCATTACGATCAAGGCAATGAAGAAGAGTACCATCTAGACCTCGATGGTAAAGAGTGTCAGCAGTGAGGGTATAACGGGCAGCTTGTCGGATAAAGTTGCATTTTTTATTTTGAGATAGGTCAATGGGTAGGGTATTGGTTTTGAGATAGGCGTATATTGTTTTGTATAACAAAGAGTCTGAGCTGCTTAAGGCATAGATAACATGGGATGCGGAGTTGTCATAGGCTGGAGAAAACAGATGCTCTACCAGAAACTCATAACGACTTTGTTGTTCTGGAATTTGTAGCAGTGAAGTGATAGTAGCCATTCCATCAGTTGCTCTGTTGTCCAACCTTGGTATTTTCTCGAAGGTGATGTGTACAAAATATTGTTTGAAATCATCCACCATTCATTTGTATGGTAGCAGCTTATCATCTTTCATTTGATAGTCATTGTTGATCTGATTAATGACTAGTTGTGAATCTCCATAGACTTTCAATTCTGTGATTCTCCATTCCACGGCCATTTTGATCCCTGTAACTAGTGCCTCATATTCAGTAATGTTATTTGTGCATGGAAACATGAGCCTATATGATCTTGGTATGGTGTTCTCATCAGGAGTGATGAATAGAATGTCAGCACCTGAGCCATGTTGAGTGTAGAATCCATCAAAGTATAGGGTCCATTGCTTAGTGTTAAGAGTAAGAACATCCCTATTGGGAAATTTGATCTCCATTGGTTATTTATCTAGTAGTGATGCATCGGGTAATTGATCTGCAATTACCTATCCTTTGATAGCTCATCGCTCTATGTAGTGGATATCAAATTCGCTAAGAATCATTACCCATTTAGCCAATCTACCTATGAGAGCTGCTTTGTTGAGCAAGTATTTTAGAGGATCAATTTTTGCTACTAGCTTGATTGTGTGAGCTAGCATGTAGTGTTAGAACTTTTGAGAAGCAAATACTACTATTAAACAAGCCTTCTCAATGAATGTATAATTGAGCTCATAGCCATTCAAAACTCTACTGATGTAATAGATAGCTCATTCCTTGACTTCCTAATTTTCTTGTGCTAATAGTGCCCCCAATGATATGTTTGTTGTTGATATGTAGAGAAGAAGCGGCTTCCCTGCTATTGGTAGTACTAGAACTGGTGGGTTTATTAGATATTTCTTGATTTGATAGAATGATTCTACACATTTGGCTTCCCATCGGAATGGTACATTCTTATGTAGCAAATGATTGAATGGTAGACTTTTATCTGCTCGTTGAGCGATAAATCGCCTGATTGACTGGAGTCATCCTTGCAAGGATCTGAGTTGACTGATGTTCTTAGGTGGTGGCATCTCCATGATGGCTTGTACCTTTTCTGGATCTACTTCAATGCCTTTTTCTGAGATTATTTAGCCTAATAATTTGCTTGATGTAACCCCGAAGACACACTTCTTAGGGTTGAGCCTGACTTGAAATTTTTCCAATCTGTCAAAAATCTTTTCTAAGATGCCTAGATGTTCTGCTCAGGTAAAGGATTTAGCTAGTAAATCATCCACATAGTCCTCCATGAAGGTATGCATCAAGTCATGAAAGATTGTTGTCATTGCTCATTGATAAGTTGCCCCAGCATTCTTTAAGCCAAAAGACATGACATTCCAACAATACGTTCCCCAAGGATAGGTAAACGTTGTTCTATCTTGATCCTCTGGAGCTATCTTGATTTTATTATAACCAAAAAAATAGTCCATTAGTGATAGCATTGTATGGCCTACTGTGAGGTCTACAATTATGTCAATACTGGGCAAAGGAAAGTCATCCTTTGGACAGGCTTTATTGACATCTCTAAAATCGGTACATATCTTGATGCTGCCATCTGGTTTTGAAACTGGCACAATGTTGGAAATCCATTCAGCATAGTCTATAGGTCGAATAAATCTGACATCTAATAGTTTCTTTAGCTCAGTTTTGACCATGAGTGCTACATGTGGATTCATCTTTCTCAATTTTTGCTTAATCGGCTTATCTCCTAGAGCAATGGACAAGTGATGCATGATTAACTGTGGGTCAATCATGGGCATATCTGCATATGACCACGCAAAATTGATTTTCTTTTCTTTGAAAAATTGGATAAACTCTGTTTTTTCTTCCTCTGTCAAAGATTCTGCTAGGTGTATGTTTTTGGTTGCTTCTGTTGTACCAATGTTGATTGATTGAGTGGGTTCAATCAATATGGGTGATCGCTCTTGATAATGTTTAGGAAGAGTGTCAAGTCTCTCATCTTTAGGTTCCTTAAAAAGGTTTTCACCTGCAGATGCGTCCTTTATTTTTACATTTTTGTGATCTAGTGTTGCCATTGACTGGTTTTCAGCAATAGATCCTTTATTTCTTTCATTTTTGTGACTGAGAGACTTGGCACTCCCCTGATTGCAGATTTTGTTACTTTGTTCACTGGTAGAGTCTGTTTCTAGGTTAATGGTACATAAGTAATGGATAATAGACTCATCATTTGGGAAAATTGGTATGTCATGATTATCAGGTTCATCCCAGTTTATGAGATCAGGAAAGATAAGTGGTAAAGAGTCATTGGGTGGGTCGAGTTTAGCCGCTATAAGTGTCAGGATGGAGGTATCATCAAGGTTGGCTAGGATATTGAATAAGTTAATGATTTTGTTGAGGTCTTTGATGGTATCATCTTCCGTGTAAACTTTCTCATAATGTGGTTGCGCATTTTCCTTGGCGTCATAGATATTTTGTCGACCAAATTCAAGTAGTTCAGGCTCTGTGACTTGTTCTTCTTGAGAAACGGGTGTATGACTAGCATTTGTAGCAATATCTTCAGTAACATTGGAACAACTACCCCATTCATATTCATTTGAATCAATCTTAGAGGTATTATCCCAAATTCTTTCAGTACTATGGACTGGTATGTTGTAGGGTGAAAACAGGTCCTTGATGATTGATACTAGTCTGATAGTTTTCTTTGATTCTATATCAGATCTTGCTTCTACTCTTTGCATCTTCTCATATACTGTCTCTCCTCGGGGAGTAACGATGTTGTCAGGGGGTGATTCTTCTTTGTTTGAAACAGGTTCTTGAATGGCTGACTCCGTGTGTTGTTTCTCTTTTTCTTGGTATTCACGTTCCTTTCGTATTGTTTCTGTTGATTCAAATAGTGCCTCCTGCCATGAGTCCTCTTTATATTTCTTCTTTGCTTTCCATTGAGGTTTTTTATATTTACTTGGTGTCTTCTTTGGGGGTAGAGTGTGTTCATAGCCCAATCCTGTTTTGTCTTTACAAAATTGTGAAGGAGGATCTAATGGTTCTGTGACACCTTCCTGATGCTTGCTGATAGGTCCTTTGCCATTGTATCCCATTTATTGCATGATTAGGTATCCTTTTCCATACAGTTGTATTAATATATCTACTTCTATAGTATCTACTATGTCTTCTTCCTCATCCTTGTATAGCCAACTAAGGATGTCCTTTTCTTATGATTCATGTGCTAGTGTGCCTAGTTAAATAAACTTGCCATCAAACTTGGTGATGGGCTATGTTATTTGATGTGTTGATGTTGAAGGTAACCCATGAGATTTAGGCGATATTGGTAAGTTGATTAAACACAAGGGTTCCAAAGAGTATTCTCCCATGCCTTGTTCTTTGATTTTCATTTTCTGTTTGAAATCCATAGATAGAGATTTAGGCTTTTCTTGCTGAAGATCTGGTGTTGAGGAAATGTGTTTTTCTCTGTTATGTGGAACCAAACTGTCTTGGGCTGCCCCCATAGCATTACAATGTTGAAAAGGGTTATGATCTGCTGATATAGAAATCTCTTGTCCATTGTATGGGAACTTAACACATTGGTGATAAGTTGAGGGTACTGCTTGCATTTCATGTATCCAAGGTCGACCTAGCAAGATATTATATGCGAGGTCTATGTCTAAGACTTGGCACATAGTTTCCTTTTGTATTGGTCCCACTTGAATTGGCAACACCACTATTCCTTTGGATGATCTTTCTTCATCATCATATGCTTTGATAGTTATTTTTTTGCGTGGATCAATAGACTACTCAGAGAAGCCTAATGCACGGATAAGTTTTAAGGTACAGATATTGAGTCTAGCTCCTCCATCTATTAATACTCTTTTGACTCAATGCTTGTAGACCAAGACTTTGATGTGGAGTGGAGTATTGTGTGGATGGCTCAATGCAATATTATCTTATTTAGAAAAGGTGAGATTATGAGGCCCTGTCATGTGAGCCACCATGGCTTGGAATTTGTCAGTATCTAGATCCTGGGGTACATTTGTTTCCAATAGTGTTTGTTCCAAGATGTCCTTGTGTTTTGGTGAAAGTTTCAGCAACTCAAGTATAGATATTTGAGCAAGGGTTTTGCGTAGTTGGCTGACCAGATC
The DNA here is from genome assembly GCF_030272615.1 of Cryptomeria japonica. Classification (NCBI taxonomy): domain Eukaryota; kingdom Viridiplantae; phylum Streptophyta; class Pinopsida; order Cupressales; family Cupressaceae; genus Cryptomeria; species Cryptomeria japonica. The sequence continues at coordinate 637,842,345 of NC_081414.1, forward strand.
ATATTGAATCTTGGGTATGGTGTTTTCCACTGACGTATGCCCCTTCAAGACATATTTTTGAGCTCTGGTGGTTACATTGATTGATTCATGTTCGCATTTGTCCTTGATTGTCCTCAGTTGATATATGATTGATGGTGTTATTGTATATGTGATTGATACGAGCTCCACGTGTATTGTTTGAGGTCGAAGCACCATCCTTGTTGTAGTTTGGAAGAGGATTCTTAAAGGTGCCACGATCACCATTTGTTTTGAGACCATCGACTGTTAAATCGCCTCGATCAATCATGTCTTGAACAATGTTTTTCAATCTCATGCAATCATTTATTTTATGTCCTTTGTTTCTATGAAAATCACAAAAGTGTGAGTCATTCCACCAAGGTGGTTTGACTTGTGGTTCAAAGTTGTTGATTGCTGGTAAGGAGATAATTTTGTTTGCCAAGAGCTCTTTGAATGCGGACTCCAATGATTTCCCTAATGGTGTGTAAATGCGTTTAGGAAAGTTGTTGGTGTTACCTCATGAGTTTGTATTAGGTCCTTGATTGGTGTTATTGTTTTGGGTATTGTTGGTGTGTTGAGATGATCTTGATTGGTATGTGGTGCATAAGTGTTAGTACCTTGGTTAGCACCCTTTTGATTCTTGGTATCCTGAGGATTTCCCGATAAAGCTAACACTGGTTGTTTGGACTTCACATCATTAGTTTTGTTTCCTCCTTCATTTCCAGTATTTTTGTTTCTGGTCCAGAACCTGGATTTGTCTAAGTTATTGTTGTTTTGGTTATTGTAATGAGAGTTGGCTGAATTTGTTCCTTCTTTGAAAAATTTCAATGTTCCTTTCTTTACACATGCCTCCTCTACTTGGATGCCATTTTCAATCAATTTGGCAAAAGATGGTATGCATTGGAGCTTGAGTCTGTAACTCATCTCGCTATTCAAGTTGTTGATGAAAATTTCCATCTTTTCCTTTTCAAGCACATATCGGGGATATCTTGAGACCATTCGTCACCAACGTTGAAGGAATACCGTGAATGTTTCGTTGTTTCTCTATTTGGTATTGCAGACATCTAGCATGGTGATGACATGTTGAATGTTGTAGGAATATTGAGTGATAAATTTGTTGACTAATTCATCAAAGGATCTGACAGGAGGTGTAATTTTGGATAACCATTCCATTGTTTTCCCTCCCAAGCTTCTTGGAAATAATCTCATCAAATAGGTGTCTTCATGGGCAAATTCCAGGCTCATGGTACAGAATTCCCAGACATGATCATGAGGATCGCTTTTCCCATCATATTTGTTGAATTTGGGAACATCTGAATTTGGGGGAAAAGGTACCATGTTTAATCTTCTGTCAAAAGGATAAGGACAAATTTCATTCAAGGAATATCGTACTGTTGATCCTTGTTGCATGTCTTGCATTTGTTTTTGCAGCATTTGCATTTGTTGTGTGAGAGCAACCAAGGGTGCATTTGTTTGCTGAGGGAAGAGTTCTTCCTTCTCATTGTTTCTAGTTTGGAATGGCTTGTGTAGTGGTATGTTTTGCTCAGGGATGTTTTTCTCAAGGTCACTTGCGTCTTCTTCTCTTTGTTGTTCTTAATAAGTATAGAGTCAAGACCTTGTTCTAAAAGTGTTTGAATCAAAGTCCTCTGGAATCCTCACTCCTTTGCTTGCGAGCATGAGTAGATATTTTTCTTTGTTAGCCTCTATGAGTCTTTTCATGAGTCTTTGGAACGAGGCACTTTCTTGCAATTCTTGAAGGAGTTCTTCAGTGATCTCTGTGTCTTTTAGATTTGGATAGTCAAAGGGATTTGATAATCGTTGTCCCATACTGGACTCTGGTTGTGCTTCCCTTTGTTTGTTTCATTGAGAGAAAGTGATAGAAGGCATCTAGTAGAAACTCTATGTGATGAAGGGAACGAATTCTTCTTTGGTGTCTTGTTCAGGTGTTGGCGGCTCTATTCGAGGTACGTTGTAAGTGATGCAGACTTCTGGGAAGAAAGCCAGATTTATTTTTCCTTTGTGGTTAGCGCGTTGGCTGAATGCTACTTTTTGACAGAATGCTCGACTCCTCAATGGTCCTTTGTCAAATTCATTTGTTTTGTCTTGAAGATACAAGCGCATATGACGGAGGAATGTTTGATAAGATTTGAAGAGTTGGCGATTGATGTATAAAAATCTATTCCATTTAGCAAGTCTCAGAGAACTAGGTTGTTGTTTCCTTAACTTAGTGTTATGATAAATACTCTTTCTTCTCAGAATATGAGGATTAGTCATGCACAGGTGATCAATGGTTTCCTTTGATGTGTTTTGGATTTTGATATCTTGTTTGGAAACTTAAGGTTACTTTTATCAAATGAAATTTTAGATGCCCCCTCACGACAAAGTGCGTCAAATGTTATGGAATAAGAGCTTTCCCGATATAGAAACTCGATTTGACAACTTTAAGTTTGAAACAAGTATGTTTTTCAAATAAAATCCATTTGATTGGAAGACCTTTTGATACGTGTGATGGTGTTACCTGATTTTGATATGAAAGATGTGTTAATCCTTTGATTAGTTTTTGGCTTTTGACAACTTTGTTCTAAGAAAATCTCGCCTTGGAATAGTTTTGATACTCTGGTTTTGAATTTCTGTCTGATGGAGTTCAAGTAAGGAAAAATGGCTTCCTAAACTATTTTTAGAATTTTTCAAAAAATGTTTTTGTTTTGCTCTCTATTTTCTCAATTCCGGCTATGCACTAAGCCAGAAACCCAATGCGCTACCAAATGTCTTCAACGCGCTAGAGAATGATCTCAACGCGCTAAGTTGCCTTTCTGACGTGCTAACTTGGATTGTTTGATTTTGGTTTGGTTTGAAAGCTTATGCGCTAATATGTCCTAGCAATGCGTTAACTGTTGATCTTAATGCGCTAATGTTTGATCTTGACGTGCTAAGTTGTTGCTCCAACACACTAGGCTATTTTCAGAAAGCACTAAGGTTCGAACTGTTGAATTTTGGGATTGCTTATGCGCTAAAGTTCAAAATTTATGCGCTAAAATATGGTTCCAAAGTGCTAAGATGTTTCTCTTACGTGCTAAACTGCCCTGGTTTTTTTGCCTTGGTGGTTTTTCTGTGATTTTTGAATTTTGTCTTCAACTATGATGAATGATTTTCTGAAGTAAGAAATGAAAGCAGGGCACAAAAGAGATAACCATTTTGCCTAGTCTAAACAAAAAGTGTATATTCTACGAGGATGTGTTCAAATCCCTAGTGTTTCAATAGGTTTTGATACAGAGAAAACAATTCAGTCAGACTCTTTATTCAAGGGTCATTGAAAATACCATAGCTAACTAGTCTCGATACTCCATTAGCTCAAACAGCCTTGTCACCCCCTAGGGGGCACCCATTTTTTTTCCTTTTGCCAGAAATTAACTCAAAGTGAATTGCTTCACAATTGAGTAGTTATCTTAGGAGATATATGGTGAGTAATCTTGGGGGCGGATTCTTCCCCACCCTTACACTATGATACTACAAATGTTTGGATACTAACTCAGCTCAAGGTTTCTAATGCTAAAGTTCGTAATCAGGCTTCATGTTTGGCCGTCAGTGATAAACTCCCTTGGGAGGCTTCCCAACATTTAGAAAAAAGTCTTTATGTATCGTAAAGATACTAGGGGAAGGCTAATCATTGTGTGCAACCATTGAAAAGGACTTTCGTCACTTTCCACTTTTGATTATAGTGGGTTGGAACACTTGGCGTCAAAGTCGTTCCCCACTTAGGTCGTTCCCCTCACATCGATTGTAATGGCTTTAAGAGTTTGTTGACTCCTTGGGAGGGTAGGCCTGCTAAAGGATTTATAATGTTGTAAACACTGAAAGGTTAAGAGTGGTTTGGCTTTTTGATCACCCAGTTAAGGGGAGAGCATATACCTTCCACTTTCGAAGCAAAGCACGCAAGTATTCTTTTTAGCCTTTTATCGCAATGATTTGTTAGAGTCTATATGGAGATATTGCTCCACAAAAATATGGTATTCATTTTATTTCCTCAAATCAATGATTATTTGATCTAGGAAAAGAAACCTAGTCAACAAAGCAAAATTTTGATTTTGGTCAACAAAATAAATCAACAAACGGGAAGAACTTCCCTCTTTAACTTGGAATAAAATTGGACAAGTGAGGTTCTTTTACCTTGCAAAAATTTTTAAGTTGAAAATTTTTTAAGTTGATCCTTTTAAACACCAAAGGATGGTGAGGTTCTTTTTAAAGCTCTTTTTGCAAAAATGAAAGTTTGTTGGTTCTTTTTAAATGCCCAATTGAAAATTTTCTCCTAAGAAAGCAAGAAAGATTTTTGTTGTTGTTCTTTTCAGGTGCCCAAAATAAGGTGTGAGTTCAATTTTTAGTTTAAACAAGAAATGAAAGCAATTTTAATCTTAACTAACTTTAAAAAGTTAGTAAAATTCAAACTACTTTAATTCTAGCCTAAATAAAGTAGACTTCAAACCTGCAATTAAACTGTTAGTAACCTGCAAAACAACAGTTAATCAGCTAGCAAAAGAATGGTTTTGTGGACTTCACAAGTCTAATTTTCGAGATCTCTGTTACAAATTATTTCCTGCCCTCTGTCTATGATGCGCTACAAAATACACTGTATGCACTAAAATATTAACCGAATGCGCTATCAGATAGACCCAACGCGCTAAGTTGTTTGGTAAATGTGTTGGATTGTTAAATTCCCGCACTGAAAGCTACAGGAAAGACTAAAAACTCTATGCGCTAAGGAAGGACTCCTACCCGCTAAGAAATGAGTCCAACGCACTGAACAGTATACTGGATGCGCTGAAGTGTTAACCAGATGCGCTGAGATAGATTCCCTGCGCACCAATTCTCGTTTCCCACATACCTGCAAAGTTGGTTATATTCAAAAATTGATTTGATTAATGGGGTTAGGCCCCACGGTGGGCGCCAGAAATGTATGCGGCAAAAGTGGTTCAATGAAACTTAAATTGTGAAAATATTCAAAGACTTGCCCACACACCCATGGGACTCTTGATGCAAGTTATGGAGCCATGAGGAATAGCTCAACTTCCCAAGGATTGTTCCATGGTTCTCTATCTCACAAGGTCCCTCACGCCAATGCCTTTTCCCTCAGATCATTGAGAAAAGTGACTTAAGGATGACAAATGCAAGAACGAGGGATGCTTTAGATCAAATTTAGTATGAATGCATCCTATTTATATATGATTCTAACAAATAAACTAAACTAGATGATAAGATGACAAGGTTAGTAAAAATACTATCCTAACATGATATACTAGTTATATGATTTAAGCTAAGATGATAGAAATGCTCTAAAATGATTATTAGCTTTATTTCTATTGCAAAGAGAGGCTAGATGCTTGCTAAAATTGAGTATAAGTATGATGCTAAAGACTTGGATCCTTTTGAAGAAGGAATGGGCTCTATTTATAGGAGAAACGGGGCAATGGATGGTCAGGATTGAATGATCTAATCAAGGGTCAGGATTGAAAGTTATCAATCCATGTTTGCAATTCTCACCAATGAAATGGTGACAATTGTCAACATAAGACACCTTGAGAGGGGATGCAAGAAGCATTAAATGCTTGAGAAGACCTCATGGTTACCTTAGGAGTTAAGGGTTAAGGTTAGGTTAAGGTTATCCATTGGATAAAGCTTTTACCCAAAGGGTAAACTCTTGTGCAAGGGTTAAAGGGATAACCATGGTCAAAGCATTGAATGCTTGATGAGACCCCTGGGTTAGAAGAGGGTTGAGTTAGGCAAAAAGTCTCTAACCATGCCAAAAACGATTAGTTAACCATTAATGGTTTGAAAGACTTTGGGGACAAATTTGTAAGAGTCCTTCCAAATTTGGGGGTATTCAACAAGTTAGCTTATTGAAGGCATAAAGGCTTTAATTCCTTCAGAAGACTTTAATCCAAATTTGAGAAGTGACCTCCTCCAATTTAGGGAAAGGGGATAATTGAAGGATTTAGGCTAATTGATTAGGATTAGAGGGATTCTAGACTAACTTAGCAAGAGGGTTAGGAAGCAAGTGGGAGATGTAGGAAAATGCAAGTGGGTGGGGAAAATAGAATTTAATTAAAATAAATTGTTTTATTTTAATTTAGTTGCAAGTGGGGGATTTAAATAAATTAGATTTATTTATTTGGGGTGAACTATTTAATTAAATGTAAATTTAATTAAAAGTAGAGAGAAGGGATTTAATTAAATAAAATGATTTATTCAATTAAATGATATAAAAGGCTTAAGTGAATTTAAATAAAATAAATGGAATAATTTATTTAATTTAAATAGAGGAATGTGGATGATTTAATCAAATTAGATTTAACTAAAAAGAGGAATGAGAATCAAATGAACATTAAATATTCATTTAGGAATATGGTCATTTTTATACGTCTACAATTTCCTTTCAGTTTTGTTCTTGTTTAGTTCTTTGTGCATTTTTCTGTGTTCTTGTCAGTTGGCATCGGTAGTTGTTTTTTCTTCGTGGAAGATCTTGTTTGTGGTCTCTTGGCGGTTTCATGTGGTTGATTTCAAATTTCTAGTTCATTTGGGTTCTTCTCTGGTTAGTTATTGCTTCTGAATGACTGGTTTTGGGTTCCCGGGATAGCTCTTGTGCTTACCAGTTGGGTTTCCTTCATTACTGGTGTGATTCTTGGCATGTGGATTCATTTTGGGTCTTGTCTGATGTTCTTTGGTGTGTGGCCAACCTTTCTATTGAGCTGCATCACTTGGTTGTTATTTTCTAGAAATATTTATCTAATTCTTAGGGCCGACCTAATTACACGTTTCATTTTCCTGCATTGGTGAATGGAATCTTATGAGGTTGACCCGGATGTGTTTCGATGGGTATAAATATGATGCTAGGTAATCATTTGTAAGGGCAGAGGAAGTAGAACTCAGAATAAGGATTGAGATTCGTATGTGGTGATCTAATTGATTCTTAGAGTCCCAGTTGGATAGTATCTGACTTGAAGCCTACATGTAACCGGTTAATTACCAGGTGTTCTTTGCTGATAATATAATGATTGCCAGATGATTTCCAGAAGTTCTATGGTTTTAATATGATCTTTTTATGTGATTTTCTTTTGTTTTCTTATTGCTTCTATTGTGTCTCTCTTGTTGCATAAGTCGGTTGACTCTTCTGAGGGTTTTTACCGGTTATGGATGCATCACATCTTCTCTGAAGGAAACAAGGGAGTGTTAAATTCCCCCATAAAAAAAAATTGGAGTCCTGTAAGAGAGACCACAATGAGATGAGAGAGTTCCATAATTCTCTTCTTAACATTGCATTGTTAGGGGGATAAATATTCATAAGAATTTATTCTTTAGTGATTGCATCCTTAAAGTCCACACATTGTAATTTTTTATCCAGATCTCTCAGGGTTGTAAAAAGAATATGGGGTTTCCATAAAATGACTAAGCCCCCAAAAGAACCTTTAACACTCATAACAATAGCTTTTGAAAAAGGTCAAATAAAATTACAGAGCTTAAAAAAGGCATCTGAATTCATTTTAGTTTCTCAGAAGAGAAAGATATTCTAATTCCACTCTTTCACCAAATTCTTAACCAAGATCTATTTATGGGAACCATTTAAAAGTCCCCTTATGTTCTATGAGAGAATATTCATTTCAAATGATAATGAGAGTAGAACTACTCTAGAGTACTTTAGCTACCATGAACCACATCCTTAGTAGCACTCAACTGCTTCACATCCTTGAAAGACTTTCTGCCAACCTTTGTATCGCTTCCCACATCCATAATATTTCTTCCACCCACTAAGGGAAGAATTACAAGTATGGAGGTTTGAACCAAACTAGTCAAGAATGACCTTCCAAGGAAAGAGGTCCAAGGAGAACCTCATGAAGAGACGTCCAAAACACAATCTTCCCTAGGAGGATCCACTCCTTGGATGGAAGAAATAATGAGGGTCTCTTATCTGTTGAGAGATACATACAAGGAGCTAGATCCATAGAAGCACCTAGTTAAACAAAGGGAAAAGTATACATCACCAAAAGAGATAAAGGAGAAAACAACAACTCTAGGGGGAACCCAACTCCTTAACACCACAATCCAAACTAGGGAGGGGAAAGATTACTTCAAGTGAGACTTCAAAGGGAGAACTCACAATACTAGAAAGAGGAGAGGCCATACCCATACTAAAAGATAGCAAGAGGGAACCACCACAACCTGACTTGAACGAAGCCAAGTTAGAGATAACTTCCTTAACTAGAATAGAAGTCAACTTTGAAGACTTAGAGACCGACTTAAACACATCTGAAGATGAAGAGGAATCTGATAGCGCCTTTATTTTAGTCTTGCGAGGTAAATATTTAGATTTTTCAACAAGGTACCTATTAGAGAGGTGACCAAGCAAAAAATAGAGCTAGAAAAATGGATAGAATTATCATATTTCAGCAGCTATGACTAAGTGTTGGGATCCAAGAACACTGAGAGGGGGGGTGAATCAGTGTTCTACCGGAAATAACAGTTTTTAACTTTCTAGACCATGCATATATAAACCAGTAAATAAATAAACATATAACAAGAAGAAAATAAACCATCCACATAAATGAACACCATAACATAGAATGTATACATGCAAAACCTCAATGAGGAAAAACCACGGCGGGATTTGTGACCAACAATATCAGTTCACTGGCCATATGAAAAGATATTACATATAATAGGGGCCTGCACTTGCAGGAAGGCACACTGCCTAGAGCATACTGCTCATCCCTAAAGAGCCTCACTGACTACAAGCTTTCTGCCAAAGTAAATTACTGAAAATGAACTCAAGAATGCATCTGCTATGCCAAATAGAGTTTCGGTTCTGGTTCTGCTCTGTACTGGTTCATAAACTCTAAACTACTATCGGTGTCACTTCTCCTCAAAGAATGATTTCCAAGCTATTTATAGATCATTGCATGATATACTACTCGCATATAAAATGATCTTCATACATATATTTCGCATCATACAGTTCTTCTATATTCTCCTATATCCACACATTTCATATATCTCACTTCATTCCAAAAATAACCTAGCAGACTGGCCTATATACCTATTACAAATGATATGCCTTATGTTGGCTTACAATAAATTTACAAAAATGTCGGTATTGAAAATAATAATTACAAAATGATTTAAGAAAATCCTCCTTGATGTCGGCTTCCAAAGAAGTATTGATGTATGTGCTAGTGCTAGTGCTGGTGTAGCCTTGAATGCTCCAAAGCCTGTATCTACCAGTATATGCCTCCTAGTGTCGGTTTATGACTTTCATCATATCTTGTTTCCATCAATGACAATAAAATGAATCTAATGAGTGTCAATTTCCAACAATATCCCCCTTTGGTATTGATGGCAACACTCTTGTGAAAAATGGATTCCCTGCCAGTATGGTCCCCCTGATCAATACACCCCATCTGAAATTTGTTTCCCTGATATTTTTCACATATGAACATACTCCCCCTTTGACATTAATGCCAAAGACTGGTGAAATAATTGAAACAATAAAAGAATACTGTCAATTTCACTGGAGCTTGGTCATCTTCAAGATTTCCGAGTATGCCTTTTGTAATAATTGAAGATATGTATCCCAGTCAGATTTGAAAGTATCAGAAATGGATGCAAGTCCACTTAGTAAGTGGGAAAGTGTTTCCTTCTCTTAGATATCTGTCGGTGTGAGTTTAGCTATCATATCCATGCACTCTTTCTTGTGAACACCCAATGAATCTAGTCTAGGACTTACCAATCCTCTTAGATATCTTGCTCTTCTCATGATTTTATCTCTCTCCTTCTCAAAAGAAAAAATTTTGTTCTCCAAGGACAAAAATTTTCCATCAACAGATGTGGTTAGTATAGTCAATCCATCAAAAAAGAGCAATTTTAGTCATCTTATCATATAACTCCTTCAATCTGCTATCTACATTAGTTGTAAGACTTTCTATGTTACAACACACTCTATAGATATTTGTACATTGTTTTAAACAAACCTCAATAGGGATAAGTTTGTCCTCAATTTTCTTCTTCCCTGTTTCTATAAGTTGATCAAAGGTTGTTCTTTTTGCTATTGTGAAATTATCCAAAGCCTCTCGGTCTGCAATCTCCCTCAGAGATTGAAAATTGTTAGAGATATGCTCTGTTAGAGTCTTGAGCTTACTAGAAGGGCTTGCGACATCTTCAATCTGACAGTCTGGTAATAATCTGTGCAACACAAAGACTAATTGTTCAATTAATCATTTATCTATAGTACCTTCCTTCAGTAATTTCTGAGTAGCCATCATCATTAATTTAGTTGGACTCAACTTAGAGACTGAATTCTTCTCAACCTGAGAAGTGTCAATTTCCAAAACCTTTGTCGAGGAATTAGTTTTACCTGCCGATATGGACTCAGTGGCTTTTACCTTATCCATCTCAACCTCTATTGCACCGATGGCTTCTCCACTTGGTGCAGTGTCGGTTATTGTCGGTGGAGTATTATCCACAAAATTTTCAGTGTCCTATACATGCCTTGCTCAAAAATGATATGTGTCGATATAGACTATACACTCTCCTTAGTTGTCGGTTGTGTTTGATTATCTATAGTTATTGTCGGTTGTGTCAAAACTAGAGTTGAACTGCCCAAAATACCTTTCCCTTTTGATTTGTTAGGAATGGTGGAAGTTGTTTCCCTTGCAAATTCTTCTTGAGATGTGAGAAAATCTAGGTTTTTCTTAAAGAATTTGGTCCATCCCTTACTTGTCTCATTTACCACCTCATTTACTCTCCCCATCATAAGGCTTATCTGCCAGGATTTACTATTGAAGACTGTCCTATTTGTAGTGTCTATACATATTTTCATTTCCTCATCATTTACAACACCACACAATTCCAAAAGTGCTACTTCTTTGATCTCCCTATCTCTCTTCACAACGTCAAGTCTCCTAGCCTCAAGTTTATTAAACAAGGATAAAGGAATCTCCTTCAAAATTTCAATTAAGCCTTTCTTATAAATGTCTATATACAATAAAATAGCCTCTTCTAATTCATTTTGCTCATTCTCTTCTAAATCTACATAATACTTTGATATATTTTTCAATATTTCATCTTTTGTAATTTCATCAATAAGCTCCGCACAGGTCATTGTGGTCTTACCGGTTCCAGTATCATCACCCTTCTTCTTTTTTCTTCTGGTTTCCAGTGTGACTGGTTTCCTCTTTTGCATAGGATTCCTTGCTGATGGTGGAGGTGCAGTAGGCTTAGTTTCCTTTCTAACAAGTCTCCTCCTAGGCTATGCCTTCTTTTGCTCTACCAGTGGTTTTACCACATTCTTCCTTTGTACCCTTCTAAAAGCCAGAGGTCCATTATCCTCAAGAATCAGAGTCAGAAGTGATAGGGGAAATGTGAACTTGTGGCTTCTTCACTTCTGCAGTACCAACCTCTGTCGGTTTAGTTGCCTGTTTAGATTTGGAACCCAGTTGAGTGTCTATCTTATAGATCACATTTTGTACATATGCAGACATCTTTTCTATTTTCTTCTCTCTTCTTTTCCTGTTAAAACTAGTTTTCACTTCAAGAGCCTTCTCTCCTACTGTACCAAAATGTTTTGTCTTGTCATCTAATAGGGCATCTAACAACATCTTTGCATAGAGTTCAAAAATGCTATCATCCACCTCATATCCAAGCTCAATAATCCAAATTTGCCTAGGTTCAACTGCTTCCATAAGAGTTTCATCATTTTTTACCATGAAACAGATATCAGTGGAATACTTCTCCATGATGTTTTTTGAAATTCTCTCCCTTTGCCTCATGTTTTCTTGAAAAGTCTTAAAATACCCCCAAAGTTTCTCATCTCTGCCAATACCAAGACTGATGATTACTTCCTTGATCTGCATACCTACTGGTATGCCATGAGCCCAATGCTTCTTCCCTAGACCGGGTAGCTCATTTAGAAAGTAAAGAATTAAATAAACAATCAAGTTTCCATATCTAAAAGTGCCTTTCTTGATTCCTTTGATCTTTCCAAGGTTTAACATCAACTCACTCCTCATCCACTCACATAAATCATACTTCACATTATTCCTCATCATCTAATATGCATCATGAATGCATGAACTAGCAACAGAATTCAATCGATTGAATTCTGTTACCTTGTAACCTATGATTATGCTTGCAAACTTTATATCTATGTCAGTGATTGTGCTTATCCTCATTGATCTGCTATCAGGTGTAGCACCGGTGAGTTTTTCGACCTCTATGTTGGAAATTTTCTTGTTAGGTTCTTGTCTGACCCTGGGTAAGTTGGTGACAGCTTGAATTTCCTCCTTCGTGATCATGTAAGGCCTATCTAGCCAAATAAATTTGTTGTCAACCCTTCTCAGAACGTATCTGATAACTTCATCTTTGAATTCTAGTATGTATAGAATATCGGTTAACCCTAGATCCTCAATTGCTTTGAATTCCAGTTTGATGGTTCCAGAGTCTCCCAGTATCACGGATTGATACATTATTTTAATGTCATTAGTGCCCAAATCCTCAAGTGTGCAGTGAATATAGTCCCTCGCATCTTCGACATACATTACGTCGTCAGGAACCCTAGAAAATGCTCCCGCGGAGTCTTCTTTTTTAGCAATTTTGAGAATCTCCTTAAATACTGGCCTTAATCTATCCTTGATTTTGACAATAGTGGGATTTGCAATAAAACTAGGAGATGAAGATCCAGATGCCATGTCGAAAAATACCTAAAAGTGAGTGTCGGTGGAAGATTGATAATTGCTCAAAAGCTTTTCATAATGCTTCTGCTCGCTCTAGACTCGCCTTTACTTCGCTCTGAATGCTTGAATTCTCAGTGAGTGAAAATGAATTCACTTACCCTCTTTTATCAGTGAATAAAACCCTAATTTTTGTAATAAATGCTTCACCAACAACCCTATGAATGTCGGTTTCATAGTTATGTGTCGGGTGAACCTTCATCGATGATGAACACAATTCTCCAGATCTCCTTAGATATCTTCTGGGATAATATGCAAAATTTAGCAATGACTTTGCCAACCCCTAAGGCTTATGCCTCAGTTACAAGTGGAATTTCATGTCGGTGGAGGAATACTCTATTCTACCGGTGGAGTTACTAGTATAGATCCATCTCCACTCGGTTCTTCAGATTTTCTAACCCATCTCTTGGTGTGATCTTGTTGTATTTTGTCTACCTTCTTCTTTCCTTTCTCAATATCATTATTAACCGGTTGAGTCTTGCTTCTGCAATACTTAGCAATATGGCCTATTTTGTTGCATGAATAACATGTAACATTGATGTATTCGGTATCATTTCTTGACCTACAATGATTAGCAAAATGTCCAAACTTTCCACATGCATGACATTTAACATTCATTTTGCAATCTTCTAATCTATGACCATATTTCTTGTAGTTTGTGCATTGAACGGAAACAAAATTGTAGTTTTGATTTGCCTTATTGCTACATTGTTTAGCCATATGCCCAAACTTATTGCAAACAAAACATCTACCATTGAATTTATAAGCATTAGATTGCCTTACTGGTTTCCTCTATTCTGATGAGTTATGCATATCGGTTGTCTGATCTTCATTTGTAGTACCAGAGCATTCACCTTGTGCAAACCCAAGTCCTCTCGAATCATCAATTTATCTTTGTCTTTTCAGTAAGTCACCCAACTGTGCAATACTAATCCTAAAATTTTGTTTATACTCACTTGCAATAATCAGATCATCTCTTAGAGTGGTTACTTGTCTTTCAAGTTCTTGTTCATTGTTCTGAGAGTGTGCCAAAATAGTTCTCAACAAATTATTCCCATGTGTCAATCTTCCACATTCATCAAATTTGTTATTCAGAGATATAACAAGATTATCTTCCTTCTTCTTTCTATCCTCAATATCTTTAGATAACCTCATAGTCAGATCTTGCATTTCATTATTCATGAGCATATTTGCTTGACTTAGTTTCTAACATTGTTCCTTAAGAGTATTTTTCTCCTCATCATCTAGTTTTTGCAAAAGTTCTTTTCTCTTGGCTTGAGAAAATGATAACCTTTCTTGCAGGATAAGAATGAATTCATTTGCAGAATTTAGTTCTTCTTGAAATTTCAAGTTCTTCATCCTTTCAGCATAATAATCCTCAAAAGCCATCTCAAGTTGCTTCTCCATAGTCATGTTCAAAGATTTTGGTTTCAGGATCTTCCGAGGTACCAAGCTCTGATACCAATTGTTGGGATCCAAGAACACTGAGAGGGGGGGGTGAATCAGTGTTCTGCCGAAAAGAACAGTTTTTAACTTTCTAGACCATGCATATATAAACCGGTAAACAAATAAACATATAACAAGAAGAAAATAAACCATCCACATAAATGAACACCATAACACACATAATTTATACGTGGAAAACCTTAATGAGGAAAGACCACGGTGAGATTTGTGACCCACAATATCAGTTCACTGGCCATATGAAAAGATATTACATATAATAAGGGCATGCACTTGCAGGAAGGCACACTGCCTAGAGCATACTGCTCATCACTAAAGAGCCTCACTGACTACAAGCTTTCTTCCAAAGTAAATTACTGAAAATGAACTCAAGAATGCATTTGCTATGCCAAATAGAGTTCTGGTTCTGGTTCTGCTCAATACCGGTTCATAAACTCTAAACTGCTACCGGTATCACTTCTCCTCCAATAATGCTTTCCAAGCTATCTATAGATCATTGCATGATATAATACTCACATACAAAATGATCTTCATACGTATATTTTGCATCATACAGTTCTGCTATATTCTCCTATGTCCACACATTACATATATCTCACTTCATTCCAAAAATAACCTAGCAGACCGACCTATATACCTATTACAAATGATTTGCCTTATGTCGGCTTACAATACATTTATAAAAATGTTGATCTTGACAATAATAATTACAAAATGATTTAAGTAAATCCTCCTTGATGTCGACTTCCAAAGAAGTATTGATGTCGGTGCCGGTGTCGGTGCCGGTATGCTCCAAAGCCGGTATTTGCCAGTATAAGCCTCCTAGTGCCAGTTTATGACTTCCATCATATCTTATTGTCATCAATGACAACAAAATTAATCCAATGAGTGTCAATTGCCAACACTAAGAACCAAGACAGGACTTCAGTTCAATCAAGACAAGAAGGGACATTCTCAAAGCAATGTCAATATAGAAGTGTCCATACACCAACTGCAATCTCTACTTAGTGATAGAGTATAAGGAAATGAACCAGCCAAACAAGTTGGCTAGCCCAACAATAATCTCCTCGTCCCAAAACTCTAAAGGAAGGCCCGAGAGAAAAACCAAGGTCAAAATAGCCCTAGATAGATGGGACTTAGGCTTAAAACCTAGGTGACATTTACAAGTAAGAAGATACTACTTGTAGAAAAAGTAGTGGCCTGAAGACAGGATGTGGGTGCAATCCTCCTTGACATAAAAAGAGAAGAAAAATATACCTTTGGAAAGAATTGAGACTAACACGCTTCCCTTAATCGCCCATCTCACAGCTACACACTTTTGGACTAAAGCAATCTTTGGACGTCTACCCACAAACTTACCCACCAAGGCGTTCTCCATCTCAGCTAAAATTTTATTCAAGGGAGAATCTTTTATATTCACACACATTCCATTCTTAGATCACTCAATAGACACCCCATCTACGGGCATGAACTGACCACTTTAAAATAGATCCTTCCAACTCCCCCGGCAAAGGTTACCAATTGTTTCCACTGAGGAGGGAGAGGACCCACTACCATTAGCATCCTTGCTGTGTTGGGGGAAAAGAAGAACCTAAGAAGATCCCAGCCACATCATGGGGGCTCCCATCCCCAAGAATTTCAGGAAACAAGCAGAGACAATCCACTCTAAGCTATAATAAGTGATGTTTAGACATGTATTTTTATTATTAAGTGATGTTAAGCTATAATAAAAATTATGTTAAAAATAATGGACAAGTTATTTTCTTAGGGGTCAAGACCACCCAAAAATGTTGAAAATTTCCTCAAGGGGTTCGAGAATACCCATGTAGACAAGGAATTTCCATAGGAATTTAGATTCTAGAAAGTGAATTTTCCATAGCTTGTTCATCCTATAGTTTAAATGTTACATATTTTATTATACTCGAATCAATCGATCACTCTATCATTATTTAAGATACACATCTATTTATATCATTTTCTTTATTCTAATTCAAAATGTGGATCTAAATAACTTATTTATCTAGGTTAGCTTTAATTTTTCTTACTTTATTATATATTTACTTAAATATATTTCATTCATCAACACTTATCAACATCTCAAATTTTTAAAAATATATATTATTATTTTATTAAAAACATTTATAATTTTTTTCTAATAAGATTATAGATCATGAAATCTTTGTAAATTATGTAAGTCATTTAATTCTCTAAAGTAATCACCTAACAGTGTTTTTCCATTTCATCTTATCTATCTTTTTCTGGTTACTTTCATTTTAGTAGTAGATATTATAGGCTCTAGCATCAAATACATAGAAAATAAATGAAGTGTACATTTACAAATGATAGGACACTCAATTTAGAATTATTTGGTGACTTTTATAAATTTCTTCACACTTTTAACTTTTGCAAACACTTTTCTCATAGGATCAAACTATTAACTGCTCACATAAATAATAAATTGGTAAACTAACAATATTATCAAGTAATTATAAACTAACACTTTAGTTCATAAACTTAACAAATCCAAATTGATCCAAAAGAGATCAAAAGACCATTTACAACATCCATCAATATGAATCAACTTTCCACTTTGTGAACTCAATCTCCTCTATCTTGATATTAATCATCTAGTATCAACACTTCTATGCATCCTCCTCATTCCTAATCCTTTGCTTATAATTTTTTCAAGGAAATAAATTATAATATCCTCTTTTCATTCCCACTTCTTTTTAATTTTAAACGACACTTCACAAACTCCACTTTATATCCCTTTTTTCTTACCCAAATATTATTCTCTCCATTAAAACTTAGCTTTTAAGAATGTGTAGAAGAGAAATAAAAGCTATATTTAACTAAGTTTCCCTTATTTTCACTCTTAAAACTTCTTTTTAAAAACATTACCAAAATCTATGTAGATCTCCTTCTCATAATTTTTAAAAAATTATATAATCTTACACCATAATTTTATAACAAATGATTTAGATTTCTTCTAAACATGATGTGATTTGTTTCCTTAGAAAGTATAACTTCCTTCTTCCACCATTCTCTATACAATTAATAATTCAGCTAATAATTAATAATTCACTCTTCCACTTACAAGATTATAGTCTCTTTACTTACCTTGGATTTTTAGTTGTCCACTTTGATATTATTATAACCTGCAAGATCAAATTTAGAAAATAAGATTAATTTTTAATTCTAAATTACACTAAACAATTTTATTTTATATAAATAAAGAGATTTACATTTATAACTTTTACAACCACTTTTTCCATAAAAATCAACTAATAACTTACCTTGCATATACAACTTTCCTTGCATATACAATAAATTATCAAAGAGATAATATTATTATTTAACTATAAACTAACAATTAAAAATATTCAACTTCACCCTGCTCTTGTCATATCATACGTTTTCTCCCACCATATATTCCTCTACATCATACCTAATCTACTTTCGCTGGACATTGCTTACCAATTGTAAATCATCTAAGAATTTCAGTAGCTGTGAGACGTAATGATTGTTATTCAAGTAGGTACTCAATTGAGGATAGTCTACATGATATGTTGACTTATAATTTACCATAACAAACACCTACTATTTACCTATGAAAACAATAATTTATAATGGCCTCCTCATCCAGATCAACAATAATATTATCATTGTTCGAAGAAACATTTACAGTTGCTCGGTCACTTTGAAACATATTTATCTAATCGCTGAAACAAGTTATATACAAAACTGATATGATTTCACAATTTTGCTACAAGTTATATACAAAACTGAATGATTTCACAATTTTGCTATCCACTTTAGATACTTCAAAGAACTCCCTCTATGGGAGACACATATCAAGCTTCAGAAAGTGGTTCAACATTTTACAACGTTGGTGGCGGCCCGGTTTGCCTCAAAACTTTCAACCAGTAATCCATGCTATCACAATCATCATCATTACCTTGAAATTCCCCATTCCAGAGCTGATGGGTATCTGTGTTTGCACCACATATGCCATTCAACATATCATGTTCTGCGGTTGCAAACATGAGATAGAGATCTTCTCTCCTTTCTTCATCTCCAAAATTAGGGTTACCCAAGATAAATGTCTCATCTGGTACTAAGTCTTGGCTTTTGGTATGGTCTTCCATGGTAGTTGGGTATTGTCGGCACCCAAGTGATGCATCAAAAGATTCTGTACAATTAAACTGAACCCAATCCAAGTTTGTGCCTGGATTGAAAGTTTCGTTGTCTGTAGATGAAAAGATTTCACTTGACAGATCGTCCAAATCAGACAAGTTAGAGGTTGTGGGGGGGTGATAAGATGAAGCTTTTGGTTGAGTTAGAACTGAATTGTGTGCAAGCATATCCTTCTTCATTGAAGGACTTTTTTCACTGCACTCGGAGTAATCAAGAGAAATCTTAGGGAGGCTTGAATCAGTTGGCACTGCAGATTTCACTGGATCTGTTTCCATTTGCGGAAGCCTTTTCTTCAAGTGGGTATTCCACACATTCTTTATCTCATTATCTGTTCTTCCAGGCAGGCGTGAGGCAATGGCAGACCATCTGGATCATAACATAATTCAATAACGTCAGATGTAAATGGAGCAAACAAATGAAAGGAAGGATAATGAACAATGAACAATGAACAAACCTGTTGCCCATAAGTTTGTGAAGTTTAATAATAGCCTCCTCCTCTTCATAAGTGAAATTCCCACGTTTGATATCTGGTCTGAGATAATTAATCCACCGCAGACGACAGCTTTTCCCGCATCTTGAAAGTCCTGGCACCGTGCAAGAACAATGATCAATTTTTGGGACAAGGAAATAAACTTAAAATCATGCTTTAAGTGGAAGTGTAAGCCGAAAGAAAGCTTTGAGAATAAATAACATATTATAATCTCTATTTGAATTATATCTAATTTTGACAATATTTTTGAATTTGATTATGTATGTTTTTTCTTTATCTATTTTAATCTACCATCAGAATGAAGTACTTACAAGATCATGGAATAGTTGGAGTAAAGCTAAAGGATCGTGTTACTTAATTCTGATCATGGATGGTAGAATTTGATCCAAAACATATTCTATGATCTATCATTAGAATGAAGTAGTTAGAGGACTATACTACTTCATTCTGATGATGATGGATATTATGGAATATGGTCCAAAACTTATACCATGATTTCTCATTTGAATGAAGTAGTTAGACTATCATACTACGTCATTCTGATGATGGATTGTGGAATATGATTCAAAACGTAAATGATGTAGTTAGACTATCATACTACTTCATTCCGGTGATGGATTGAGGAATATGAACCAAAACGTATCCAATGATGCTTCATCTGAATAAGTAGTTAGACTATCATACTACTTCATTCTGATGATGGATTGTGGAATATGATCCAAAACGCTACTTGAACCATCATCAGAATGAAGTAGACAGAGGATCATGAAGACTCATTAGATCATATTTCATGATCAGAATGAAGTAGTACGATCCTCTAACTACTTCATGAAATATTATCTGAAACATATTCCATGATCCATCATTAGACTAAAACAATTACAAGTTCATACTTCATAATCTTTTAACTATTTCGTTCTGATAATAGATCATAGAATATGATCAAAAATATGATGAAGAAAAAAACTTACATAATTAAATTCAAAAATATTGCAAAAATAAACTGTAAGAATTTCCTCTCTTTAAAGAATTAAATCTATCAAAAGAGTATATACTTTTAGAACCTGCTTGCTTAGGCAGAGCACGCCAGTTCCCGTAGCCATTTCTGTGAATAAAATCTATGAGTATTCGATCCTCTTCAGCTGTCCAAGGACCCTTCTTTACTCCCATTTTATCACAACAGGGAGCTCGGCCCATTTTTTCTTTTCACAGAAATGGTGAACTTATCAACAGTACGAACTTATCAACAAGAATGTAAGGTAAGTTTGTATTCACACCTAGGGCCTCAATTGGAGTGCTGTCTAGCTGGGTTACACCAAATTCAAAAGGCCAGGGGCTTCTCCTTTATAAATTTTAACTCAGCAGACCGTGTGGCCATCTAATTGACACGTGCAGAAAATGAGCATAATTTTTTATAATTGTCGTTTTCCACTCCAGTCAAACTTTGACCATTATTCAACAATATTTATTTAATTATCTCAAAAAAATCCAAGAGTTGTACCTGTTTGCTGAAAATTTTGTTGCTTGAAAAGACAACTATACATTTTGTTAAATAGAATACATATATGTATGTAAAAACCGAAATCATCACAGACCAGAAAAAGCCTTTATTTCACTTTCCTTTCTCGCTGCCAAACTTCATCTCCCCTCACTAGTTGTGCAATGGAAATGCCAAGTGTAATGTATTAGAAAAGAGAGATCCAACCTACACGCTTGTCTTGCGTAGAGATTTTGACCCAACAAGAATTTAGATAATGATGTTGTGAAAAAGACATAGTGCAGCTTGACTACTGTTCACATACTTTTTATAATATTGTCATATTAGTCACATCACATTTATTTGGATAATTGCATACCATGTTTGTCAACAAATTTGTTGAAATATACAATGTGTATGTCAACATGCTTAATTTAATATTCTAAGTATCTTTTCTGTAGTGAGTAGGATAGAACGCAATTAATCGGTGGTAGTTAATCTAGTTTCAAAAATGTCATGATTTATGCATAACACGAAGGTAAGTCGAAAATTATAGATCTCTACATGCTCAACAAAACTAATTGCATCTTTCATTTTTTGGTTGTGTATATAACACGAAGGTTGGTCAGGCATTTTGGAGCTAGATTAGTCGTGTCCCAGCTAATTTGGCTCCAAAGCGGTTGACTAACCTTCATGTTATACACACAGTCAAAAAATAAGAGACACGGCTAGTTCTGCTGAACATGGTCGAGATCTATAATTTTCGACTTACCCTTGTGTCATGGTGACATGCACACATACATACATATAGACATATGCATATATACATATACATATACATATACATATACATGTGAATGTGTGTGTGTGTGTGCGTGTGTGTGTGTGTGCACGTACGTGTGTGTGTGTGTGTGTGTGTAAACCCAAATCATCACAAACTAGAAAAATCCTTTCTTTCACTTTCCTTTCTCCCTACCAAACTTCATCTCCCCTCACTAGTTGTACAATGGAAATGCCAAGTGTGATGTATTGGAAAAGAGGGATCCAACATCCACACTTGTATTACATAGAGATTTTGACCCAACAAGCATTTGGATAATGATGTTGTGAAAAAGATATGGTGCAACTTGACAAGTGTTCATTTTTTTATAATATTGTCATGTATTAGTCTCATCATATTTAATTTTCATAATTGCTTGTTGGAATGCACATCACATTTGTCAACAAATTTGTTGAAACATACAATCTGTATGTCAACATACTTCAATTAATATCCAAATTATCTTTTGTGTGGTGAGGACATGCATGTGATTTACTAGTCATAGTGTAAACGTGTATAGAGAATAGATGCTACCTCTAAGTAAGGCCTAAATTTGAACCAGCTTATCACGAGAATTTTTTGACATGGTCCATTCATGTCATACTTATAAAAATGTAGTTAATGCCATCTTGATTTATATACTATTTGAAGCTATGCAAAGATTACAATATTTAAAAATGTCTTAAGGGGGGCTACTAAATCAAGAGAGACAAGTTCTCCTCAATTAACCCCTTATATGAATTGGCTTTATGGTCTTGTAAAAATGTTCATATATATAATTCTCAACCATGAAAATGGCCTCTATACAAATTTTCATGCAAGGTGTTCATTTTAATGCTCTAAATTGAAATGTTCCTTTAGTGATTTCTCCCATAAAAAAATATGGTATAGCTTCTTCTTTTCAAATGCAAATCAAAATCAAAATTGGAGTTACAAAAGTCGTGTCCATCTCACTTGGACACAATTATATCAAATAATGTTGACTTAAATCAAGGCAAGTGTATCTTCTTATATAATTCAACTTAGGCCCCAACTAAAGTCTCGCCCTCTACAAAGAGATAGGTCCATACCCCCTAAATGGGAAAAGTTTATGATTATACATATAAATTAATTGTATATTGAATATCTTTAAATAGCAAGAAATAGTTCAATAATTTACACAAAATGTGTATTGAGTCAATTTTCAATGACTATTGGAAAAGGATAAAATCAACAAATTTAAGTTTTAGGGTCAATCTCAAGTAGCTCAATAAAAAACCTAAGCATTATGGGATTGACCAAGAGAAAGAAAAAGTAAATCTAAGGACCATGGACATATAATTGAATTTTGGGATGAGAAAAAGATAAATTTATTGAAATAGAATTCAAACTAGGTTGGAACAAGGTCAAATGTATGGCATGCATGAAGATGAGAGAAAATGGGGATATATAAGAATTATAGAACGATTCTAAACTTAGCACACAAGTGTGTTACTTGTTTATATGTAACTGTGTTGAGTCATTCCATTAAATAAGCCCAAAACTAAATAGGCATTACAATAGGTATGTAAATTTTACCATTATGCATTACCCCAACTTTGATGTACATCTGAATCTAAAATGAAAATGTATTTCAGTATATGAAATTTCTCAACACACACACACACACACACACACACATGTATGCATATATCTATGTATGTGTGTATGTGTGTGTTTATTTGTATATGTATGTATGTATGTGTGTGTGTGTGTGTGTGTGTGTGTGTGTGTGTGTGTGTGTATTTATGGGTATATATAAATGTATATATATATGTGTATGTGTATATGTATGTATACATATATGTTAGTAGAGAATGTACTTACATGCATACTATACATGTATGTGTATGTATGCATTATGCATGTTACGTATATATAAGGATGAAAGGCTATGTCACATATCAAATTCTTCTTGTGTTCCTTTCCTTGGCTTTAATGTTGTACATAGGATATCATGTAAATAAAAATAAAGATGTGTAACAAGAAGCTTCTTTTATGCAAGAAAAAATAAGCAATTTATAACACACCTCATATTATGGTAAGAAGTAGATAATTAAGTCAAGCCTTAATTAATTGTTAGATATAAAAGTTAAAATATTTTACTATATCAAAACCTACATAATATAGATGATGTAAAGTTCTTATGCCAATTGTAAAGTTCTGATGCCAATAGCTAACAAGATGAGAGGGGGGGGTGAATCATACAAACTTAATCTTCCATAAAATCAACAGATTCAACCTTGGTAACTTATACTTTAGCAATATAACCAAAAACTGCTAAACATGCTAACTCATAAACACATAATCATCATAACACATATAACACCAAATTTAACGTGGAAACCCAAATAGGAAAAAATCATTGTGGGATTTCGGACCCACTAAGAAATATACTCTTCTAGAGTATGCTCGGTTAAAAGCAAATCCTGTTAAAGATTACAAACACATTGCTAGATGTGACCCGGTTAAAGGATTTCCCTCAGATCTGTTAGGATCTTCACTTTGTTAGAAGTGACCTTGTCAAAGGATTTCAAACACTCAATTAGAATGTTACCTTGCTAGAGGATTTACAAATAAGACCGTTAGGTCCACTCGGTTAAGAGATTTTCTATCACTTTACAAAATAACAGTAATAAAAATATATCTGCAACTTCACATCTAAAAAGCTGAAGGAGATTCTTATTTGCTCAACACTGTCTAGTCATAAGACTTATCTTGTCCCTCTGTTGGGCTCCTTACTCTATTATTCAAACAAGTCTTCAAGCTTTTGTGCTCACTAATCACTATGTAGCATCCCTGTGCTTACACTTGCCCACATACATTGTTCATCAATAATTTCTTATTTATAAACAATTTGCTAACTGCTGAATCTCCTTGATCACATTTCCCATGATCAATCATAGCCATCAGATCTTCAATCTTGACTAGGTTCAATGTATCCTTTGATCTGAAAAACATTTTACTTCGCCTAGGAACTTGCATTCCATTCTTGGAACTTGTGCTAGGTTAAGCGGTTCAATCTGTGCTATAGATCTAGCTCTTGAATTTTCAAAGCCATAGATCCTTAACAAATTTCATGCACGTCATATCAATCATTTAACCAACTCCAGCTAATCAGCTTCCTTCATTAAATAATGCTTTCATTCCTTCAATGTTGTCTGTCATAACTCGGTTGCAACTCGGTAAATACTAAACTTCACTCGATAGACATTCCACCTTCATTAACCGATATCGATAACTTTAGGGTTTACCGACTAGGTTCCTTAGGGTTTACCGACTAGGTTCCTTGCTCGGTGACATAGTATAGTATTAACCTTACAATCAACAACATATGTAGGATATCAAAACAATCTAAACATCATGATCTCATCATTGTCTAACTTGGTAATAGTTGCCCATTGAATAACTTATTTCTCCCCTTTATTATCACATTCTTTCTGTGTCTTTTACCGACATCTTAATTCTCTTCAAATCAATCTTCTCAAGATATGGCAACATCATACTGAATCAAAATATCAATTTCATGACATCAATGACAAAATAATGTTATAAAGATAGTTATCATCCTTCTTCAGTTATATTAATAATCTTCAACAACCTTCTCAATATCCTTAATGAATATCAACAATCTCCTTCTATTGAAATGCCAACAATCTCCCCCTTTGGCATTGATGGCAATACCAACTTTTAAATGGTAATACCAACAGGATATTCAAATTGATTCGGATTTAGATTGGTGTGGAGACTTCTCCTGTTATCCTTGAGTTGTTTTCTTCTTCTGAAGTCTTCTAGGCTTTCTCCCTCTTCATTAGTCTTCTGAGTTGTTATCTTGCATTTAGTCTTCTCCCTTTTTTAGTAATCTTCTCCCCCTGTCATCAGTTTTCTGTTATCTTCTTCATTTAGGGCTTTACCATTTAGTCTTCTCCCCCTTTGACAACAATGCCAAAAAGTAAAAGAACTAAATCATGAACTCTTTTGCTGTGAAGTGCTTGCTTTTTTTGAGTTACACATGCAAATGTAACATCTAAAACTCGATCAGAGCAATCTTTCCTTCAATACTATTTCATGTATCCTGTTCCTTGGTCACGTTCTTGCACACCTTTAGAAAACTTCCTAAAGTGCGTAAATCAGCATCAATCCACACAATATTTTGTAGATTCATCGAATTGATGCTTTCACCAAACTCTGTCAATGAGTAGAAGATAGGGGTAGGACCCCTAACTTGCTTCGAAGATACTCAAAAGTGTCTCTTGGTAGTGGCTTTGTGAAGATGTCTGCAATTTTCTCCTTTGTGCTAACATATTCCAGCACAACTTTCTTTTCTTGAACTTCTTCTCTGAGATAATACTTGATAGAAATATGTTTTGTCTTAGAGTGCATTACCGGATTCTTTGAAATGTTAATGGCACTCTTATTATCATAGAATATAGTTACTGGCTCGATAACCTTTTCATTTATACCTTCCAACAGTTGTTTTATCAATGCTATATTAGTGCAATTCAATGTTGCAACAACATATTCAGCTTCTGCTATTGACTGTGAAATACATCCTTGTTTCTTGCTAAGCCAACTCACTAGTCTTTCTCCTAAAAAGAAAGCTCCTCCACTTGTGCTTTTCCTGTCATCAATGTTGCCTGCCCAATCAGCATCAGTATAAACTTTTAAATCAAAATCATTTCTCTTTTCATATACTAAGCCATAATCTTCAGTGCCTCTCAGGTATCTGAAAATTCTCTTGATTGTTGTCATATGGGTTTCTTTGGGATCTACAGAGAATCTTGCAACAATACCTACTGCATGTGCTATATCCGGTCTACTGTGCACAACATATTGTAACTTTCCAATCATGGATCAGTAAAGTGTCTCATCAATAGATGCAGATTCATCATTCTTTGATAGTTTACAGTTGGTAGTCATAGGACTACTTACTGGTTTTGAATCCTCCATTCCAAATTTCTTCAAGATTTCCTTTATGTACTTGGATTGAGTAATGAAAATCTCATCTTTCATTTGCAGTATCTGTAAACCTATAAAATACTTTATCTCACCGATTAGTGACATCTCAAATTCTTTGCACATTTCATTACCAAAGTTTTTGCATAGAGAATCATTTCCACAAAGTATAATGTCATCAACAAATATGGTTGAGATCAGTATTCCATTGTCTTCATCATTCTTCATGTACATATTGTTGTTTTCACTTGTTCTTATAAAACCAATCTTGATTAAGTAAGAGTGCAATCTCTCATACCATGGTCTAGGTGCTTGTTTCAGACCATATAAAGCTTTGTTCAATTTACATACCTGATCTTTATTCTTGTCTTCAAAAAATCCTTCAGGTTGTTCAATATAAACTTCTTCTTCTAGTATACCATTCAAAAATGCAGATTTGACATCCATTTGATATACCTTGAAATTTTTGAAAGCAGCATATGCCAACAATGTTCTTAGTCCTTCAAGTCTAGCCACAAGTGCAAAGGTCTCTCCATAATCTATTCCTTCTTCTTGAGCATATCCTTTGCAAACTAGTCTTGCTTTATTTTGAATGACCTCACCTTTTTCATTTAGCTTGTTTCTGAAAAATCCACTTTGTACCGATTACATTTTTGTCCTTCGGTCTTGGGACCAGTGTCCATGTGTCATTCTTCTTGATTTGATCAATCTCTTTTGTCATAGCATTTACCCAATATTCACTGTTAAATGCCTCTTTTACTATTCTCGGTTCAAATTCAGATATCAAACATGTATTTTATTTCAGTTTGTTCCTTGTCATCACTGGATCATCCTTATCTCCTATAATTTGACTTGATGCATGATTCCTTCTGACATATTTGGCTAGTACAGGCTCGGTAGGCTCGGTATGATCTTCTTCATCACTCGGTAACTGGATATTCTCTTCATTTTCTTCAGTAACTCTCTTGGTAGGACTTGTTGGTTGAACATAGACAAATTCTTCATAATCTTATGGTTCCTTAGAATTTTTTTCATCATTTCTTTCTGCAAATTCATCAATTTTCACATTTGCACTTTCTACTATTTTGTTAGATGATTTGATCAGACATTTAAATGCTTTGCTTCTAGAAGAATAACCTAGAAATGTTCCTTCTTCACTTTTCTGATCAAACTTTCCATTCCTGTCATCTTTGTGTATATAGCATCTACTTCCAAATATTTTAAAGTAACTTACATTAGGTTTCTTCTCATACCAGATTTCATATGGTGTCTTCAAAGTTCCTTTCTTCAGTTGTACTCAGTTCAGGGTGTAAAAAGCAGTGCTTATTGCTTCTCTCCAAAATTTTTGTGGCACTCTTTTTTCAATCATCAGGGTTCTGACACAATCCACAATAGATCTGTTTCTTCTCTCAGCTATCCCATTTTGTTGTGGAGTTCTCGGTGCAGAGACTTGTCTTTTTATACCATGATCATTGCAGAATAAGTTAAATTCATCAAAGGTGAACTCTCCTCCTCTATCAGATCTAAGACATTTCAGTTGTCTTCCTGTTTCATTTTCAACTCTTGCCTTGTACCATTTAAACATTTGAAAAGCTTCTGATTTTTCTTTTAAAAACATAACTGACATCATCCTTGAATAATCATCCACAAATAATATGAAATATTTATCACCATAATAACTCTGAACTTTCATAGGACCACAAAGATCAGTATGCACAAGATCTAAAATTCCCTTAGAAGTGTAGGACTTACTTGTAAAGCTTGATCTTGTCATCTTACCCATCTGGCATCCTCGGCATATAGCATTCTCAAGTTTCTCCAAACTCGGTAGACCTCTTACTCGGTGTTTCTTACTTATTTTGATCAGATTATCAAAATTTACATGACAAAACCTTGTATGCCATAACCAGGTATCATATATCTTTGCATAAAGACACTTGTTCTGAGTTGAGTCAAGGTGAAATGTGTTACCTTTTGTTTGAGTCCTGGTAGCTGCTAACTTTCCATGCTTATCATGAACTTTGACAATTCCTTTCTAAAATTCTATTCAGTAACCTGTGTTGTTTAGTTGTTCTACACTCAACAAATCGTATTTCAAACCTTCAACCCAATAAACATCATCACATTTTTCATTGTCAAGAAGTATGATAGAGCCTTTACCTTTTACCGGACATGGTGCATCATTACCAAATCTTGCATAGCCTCCATCATAATCTTCTAATTTAACAAATTTGTGTTTATCACCTGTCATGTGATGTGAGCATCCACTATCTATGATCCAAGAATCATTATTATTTATGTGAGATATTAAGGCTTTTTCTTCATACCTTTCTTCATCTGATCCATCCTTAATAGCCACATAAACAACTTCCTTTGTGTCTATTTCATCAGATTTATCATCATTGGATTCCTCATCGGCAATTAGGCATGTCTTTCTATCTCTCCTTCTGAAATCTCGATATCCTCTGTAGTGATTGTCATTTTGTCTGTCATCTCGGTATTCTCTCTTTTCACTAGATTCTTTGTCAGGGCAGTTAGAGGCCATATGTCCTATTTTATCACAATTGAAACATTTCAAAGGTAGCTTTCCTTTATACTTACCTTTGCCTCTCGGTAACCTCCTGGCCAACAATGCTTCAAACTCTTCTTGCTTTTTGATTTCCTCATACATTTTGTGCACTTCTTCCATGTTCTTACGAAATCTTTTACTTTGTCCACTATTATTCCCTTCAGAATACTTACTCATTCTATCATTGTAATCATTAGATTCACCAAGATGAAAAGAATTGAATGCAGATTCAATTTTATTTATCGAAGACCCACTGTTATCAAAATTACTTAACTCAAATGCATGTAGCTTACCGATAGTAGCATCTAAAGAAACTGGCATGTTAGGTACAAACCTCAATTCATTGATTGCATAAGCAGGTAGAAGGGTTCTCAATAACTTACTTGTGACATCCTTCTCTTCAATAGTTCCTCCTGCTCCTTTGATTTGATTGACAATTTCCTTTAGTCTTGTACTATACTGGGTTATGCTCTCTCCTTCATTCATCCTCATAGATTCAAGTTGTCCTCTTCAACTATCCACATTTGCTCTTTGTACATGTTCATCACCACCATAAATAGATATAAGCTTAGACCACATTGCCTTTGTATCAATACAGCCTTCTAGATCATTAAACTCTGAGTTGATCAATGTTGATGATATTTCAATCATTGCTTGAGTGTGTTCTTGCTTCGCTCTTATCTCTTCCATAGTCATCGGGTAGGTGATCGGTGCAACATAATCATTCTCCAGATAGTATGTAGCATATTCTCCAATTCCTGATAGGTGCAGCTTCATCCTTTTCTACCATGTGGAAAAACTTGACTTGTTCAGCTTTGGGGCATCCCTCTTATACATCTTCGGATCTTAACTCACCTTCAAAATTTTCTTCCGAAGTCCAAAGCTCTAAAACCAATTGTAAATTTTTGATGCCAATTGTAAAGTTCTTATGCCAATAGCTAACAAGATGAGAGGGGGGGGTGAATCATACAAACTTAATCTTCCATAAAATCAACAAATTCAACCTCGGTAACTTATACTTCAGCAATATAACCAAAAACTGCTAAACATGCTAACTCATAAACACATAATCATCATAACACATATAACACTAGAATTAACATGGAAACCCAAATAGGGAAAAACAACTGTGGGATTTCGGACCCACTAAGAAATATACTCTTCTAGAGTATGCTCGATTAAAAGCGAATCCTGTTAAAGATTACAAACACATTGCTAGATGTGACTCGGTTAAAGGATTTCCCTCAGATCTGTTAGGATCTTCACTTTGTTAGAAGTGACCTTGTCAAAGGATTTCAAACACTCAATTAGAATGTTACCTTGCTAGAGGATTTACAAATAAGATTGTTAGGTCCACTCAGTTAAGATATTTTATGTCACTTTACAAAATAACAGTAATAAAAATATATCTGCAACTTCACATCTAAAATGCTAAAGCAGATTCTTATTTTCTCAACAATGTCTAGTCATAGGACTTATCTTGTCCCTCTGTTGGGCTCCTTACTCTGTTATTCAAACAGGTCTTCAAGCTTCTATGCTCGCTAATCACTATGTAGCATCTTGTGCTTACACTTGCCCGCATACATTGTTCATCAATAATTTCTTATTTATAAACAATTTGCTAACCGTTGAATCTCCTTGATCACATTTCCCATGATCAATCATAGCCATCAGATCTTCAATCTGGACTAGGTTCAATGTATCCTTTGATCTAAAAAACATTTTACTTCACCTAGGAACTTGCATTCCATTCTTGGAACTTGTGCTAGGTTAAGTGGTTCAATCTGTGCTATAGATCTAGCTCTTGAATTTTCAAAGCCATAGATCCTTAACAAATTTCATGCACATCATATCAATCATTTAACCAACTCCAGCTAATCAGCTTCCTTCATTAAATAATGCTTTCATTCCTTCAATGTTGTCTGTCATAACTCGGTTGCAACTCGGTAAATACTAAACTTCACTCGATAGACATTCCACCTTCATTAACCGATATCGATAACCTTAGGGTTTACCGACTAGGTTCCTTAGGGTTTACCGACTAGGTTCCTTGCTCGGTGACATAGTATAGTATTAACCTTACAATCAACAACATATGTAGGATATCAAAACAATCTAAACATCATGATCTCATCATTGTCTAACTCGGTAATAGTTACCCATTGAATAACTTATTTCTCCCCTTTATTATCACATTCTTTCTATGTCTTTTACCGACATCTTAATTCTCTTCAAATCAATCTTCTCAAGATATGGCAACATCATACTGAATCAAAATATCAATTTCATGACATCAATGACAAAATAATGTTATAAAGATAGTTATCATCCTTCTTCAGTTACATCAATAATCTTCAACAACCTTTTCAATATCCTTAATGAATATCAACAATCTCCTTCTATTGAAATGCCAACAGACGAATGATTTTTTTATAAGTGAATTGTGGGATGAAAACCTACTCCCTTTGATAGGTATCATAACAAAAGAAAAGAGAAAAACAATAGAATAAAAAAATTGGGAGCAAAAGAGGAGTCATTAGAAAAAATAATTCAAATAACTCCTCAAATACATGAGAGAAAGAAGCTAGACAACACTCATGACCAATACCAACACTTTACTAATTATGCATATGTGAAACCCTATGAATATCTTACCAAAGTCCTTTTATTTCAATAATAAAAAAATTAAAAAACCCTTCCTCTTATTCCTAGTATAGAGAGTATCCATAGTCTATCATGTTTCATCAAAATTGAGTCCCAAGTTTCCACCTTTAATTTCTTATCTTCTAACTTCCTACATTTTTTCTTTCCCCATGGTCCACAATTTGGCTTCTACTTCTTAATTGTAATCTAATTATGATTATAATTAAGGTGAAACCCAATTCATCTTCTTTCTCTGTGAATACTCATCAAATAACACTTGTACAAAATGGTCCTCATCCTTTATTATCAACTTGATGTTGTGTCTCACCCCTATGTGCAAAAAGCTCTAGCTAAGAAAAAAAATCATGGAACAATTCTCATAAACAACATCTTGATATGTAGGATGTGAGGACTATTCCAAAAAAAACTCATAATTATGAAAGATCAAATCTTTGTCTAGGATATATACTCTCTAAACTTTAATTTTTGAGATTAATGGATGTCAAGATTTGGTTTGGCTTAACAATCTATGATTTTATGACATATCTAAGTAGTGTAAATAATCTAAATGAATTAGTGGATGATGGTCACACACATTTATATATCTACATATATATGTATGTGTATATATGTGTTAGTATGTATGTATGTATGTATTTATGTATGTATGTATTTATTTATTTATTTTATCAAATACAAAAATAATTTGAAAACACATTTCAATGAATATACTTCTTTTTATATTTAAGTTTTGGGTAAGTGCACCAAGATGGTGTGCAAAAAGGGGTATAAGTGGACACTTTTTTTTCTAAAATCAGGTAAACCTGAACTTGGAGGAAAAATTTGAGAGCCATCCACTCAAGATATGAAGATACTCAAAGAACAAAGATTGTAGTACTCTGAATCTAGTTTCCAAACTACTATTTTTTTTTCAAAATTGGATAAGATTAAGGGGTTCAAACCCTTTGCGCATGAAAAATAGACCCTGATTATTTATGAAAAAACATAACATGGTGTCTGACGTGCGCATCAAAAAATTCATAGTTAGATTTAGTATTTTGACAAATCCTTTAGCAGAAAGATAGTTAAGAGTGAGCACTAGAAGTTGTGTATTATTTTGTAACTTTTTTATGAGTGTTTTTTTTTTCTAATTTTTCCAATCGAGCACATCCTGAAAAATTAGGTACATGTTCGTGCGCGAAGCATAACTTGCACCAAAACAATCCAAAATACATTTTTTTTTAAGTTGTAAAGAATCAAGCGCACTACAGTAATATATAAAGTTTTTAAAATTTGGATAAGTAGATTAAAAGTTATTAAACAAATGGTACACGTATGTCTCTGAGAACTATGGAGACACTGGTAAAAGAAATTCAATAATAATATGTTATTGTTTTTCAAATTTAAAACGAATTATATGGTTAGAAAGCTGAGAAGATGGGTGAAAATATGGTGGCAACT
Organism: Cryptomeria japonica; assembly: GCF_030272615.1. Classification (NCBI taxonomy): domain Eukaryota; kingdom Viridiplantae; phylum Streptophyta; class Pinopsida; order Cupressales; family Cupressaceae; genus Cryptomeria; species Cryptomeria japonica. The sequence goes on from NC_081414.1 coordinate 637,875,207, forward strand.
TTAGAAATACCCACTTGATGAAGTGTAAACCTGATGATGACAAAGTCGAGAAACCAATTTGATAAAACAAAACATGTCAAAAAGGAGGGAAATGGAGGGAAATCAAACTTCCAACCCACAGCTTTGTCATCCAGGCCTATTCACAAGCCTAAACAGTCAAAAGCGTGTATCAGCTCCCTGTACTATAAACAACGTGTACGGGGTATTTTTAAAACAAAGCCGCGTACGAGCTTTCTTTACAATAAGAAGCATGTATGCGGTGTTAAAGCTAGAAATAGCGCGTATGCACTTCTGCCTATGTTTACAATGTGGGTGTATGCATACATATATGTATACATTTATAATATGTAAAATATGATATTTCATGTATATATGTATATATAATGTGTATGTATATAATATATATTATATATATGTATATAATATATATAATATATTATATATTATATAATAATATATAATATATTATGTATATATACACACATATGTATGTATGTATGTTTATTGCCTTTTGATATTTTTGTGTATTATGTGTATATGTGTATGTACGTATATTGATATATTGTCTTTTGATATCTTATTGTACTTTATTGTATTACTCTCTCTCTCTCTCTCTCTCTCTCTCTCTCTCTCTCTCTCTCTCTCTCTCTCTCTCTCTCTCTCTGGACCCCACATAACACCTAATGACCTCTTTGGACCATGTATGATATCTCAAGGGGTAAAATGGTGTCTTAAGGGGTCATATGGTGTTGTAACACGTGTGGCTCAATTAGGACCCCACATGACCCCAAATGACATCATGTGACATGTCATCCTCTCCCCCCATCTCCCTCCCTCCCTTTTCTTTCCCTCTCTCCCTTCATCCCTTCCTCCCCCATCTCTCTCTCTCTCTCTCCCTCTCCCTTGCTCCCTCCCTCCCTCTCCCTCCCTCCCTCTGGACCCCACATAACACAACATGACCCTTTAGGAGCATATGATGTCCTAAGGGGTCATACGGTCTCTTGAGGTGGCAAGATGAACCATTATTACAATATAAAAAGAATTGTCAATACTTCTTATAAAATTTGACACCTAAGGGGTCATACGGTGTCCTAAGAGGCCATAGGACACCCTATGACCCCTTAGAACACCATACGACCCATAACAACACAATATGGTGTCTTAAGGGGTCATATGGTGTCTTAAAGGGTGGTAGGACACAATATGACCCTAAGGACACATTGCATGACCCATAACGACACCTAAGGGGTCATAGGACACTGTATGACCCCACATAACACTACTGCTTAAAATAATAACAAACCAACATTCTCCCCCTCTCTCCCTTCCTCCATATCCTATCCCTCTCTCTCTTCTTCTCTCCTTCCCCACTCCTTCTCTCTCCCTACGCCCTTTATCTCCCTTTATGTAAGAGGATTTAGTCCTTCGATATTGAGCTTAATTGGAACTGTACTCAGGCATAGGAGATGCTATCTTTGCAGTTCAATCACTTCTCCGGATTGTAGTCTGGATTTCTATGTAGTCAGTGAGACTCCTTTTATGATGAGCATTGCGCTCTAGGTTGTTGGCCTTCCTGCAAGTGTAAGCTCCTCAATTGTAATTCACATACTTACTGCATAAGTATTATCTGAATGTGGGTAGGCTTCCCACCATGGTTGTTGGCCTTCCTGCAAGTGCAGGCTCCTCAATTGTAATTCACATACTTACTGCATAAGTATTATCTGACTATGGGTAGGCTTCCCACCATGGTTTTTCCCTTTACCAAGTTTTCAACATATAAATCTTAGTGTCATGTGGATGGTATTTATTCTCTGATTATTGTTTATGCTTAATTAGTTTAACTTCCATTCCAGTATTAATATTTTGGGTTCCAGTATTAAAGTTTTAATTGCTAAATGTTTTGGTAATCTGTGACAACTGATTCACCCCCCCCCCTCTCAGTTGTCTTCTGGTTATTTGAGCTATCTAACAATTGGTATCAAAGCTTTGGTCCTCTCTGTAGAAAGATTAATCATTTGAGGAAGATCCTATGGCGACTAATAGTTCAAGTTCATCCAGTTCATCTGGAGCTATCTTTCGGAGAGATATTCTGAGGCTTGATGGAACAAATTACACAGTATGGAAGATTCGTATGGAGACTCATCTGAGATGTCTTAGAAAGGAGATTTGGGAGATCACACAGAATGGTGTTACACCTTATAATCTGGCATCTAACAATCCTCCTCTAGAAAAATTGGATAAGGAGATTGACAATGATTGTAGAGAAAGAGATACCCTCTTGTGTGCACTTTCTGATTAGCAAATAATGAGATTAACTGACAAATCATCTGGAAAAGCTATATGGGATAAGTTGGAGAGTCTTAATGAAGGTGAACCTACAGTGAAAATTGCTAAACTTGATGGTCACGGGTGAGATATGAAAACCTGAAGATGGAAGAAGATGAAGGGATTACTACATTCATGGAAATGGTAAATGAGATTGTTATGGGAATTCAATGTTGTGGTGGAACTTTAAGTGAAGATGAAATTGTTTCTAAAGTCCTGAGAGCCCTCCCACTAGCATACAAGATGAAGGCTACTGCTATTAATGAGTTGAGAACAATGGCTAATACATCTGTCAATAGAGATACCTTGGTTGGGAAATTATCTTCTTCTTTTTTTGGACCTTCTGGAGTTGTGAAGATTGAACCTTCTTTTCATGCATTTGCATCAACAACCGATAAGAAAGATTGCAAAGTTTTATATGCAAAGGAATTGGATGATATGAAGAGAGAAGATGTTGATTTTGAGCAACTTGAAGCACTATATGCTAGAAGAGTACCTAAAGGACTGGTAGGAAGTAAGTATGAAGGAAAAACACCTTTTAAATGTTTTGCATGTAATAAAATTGGTCATTTTACATCTAGATGTCCTAAAAGGAATTCAAGATTTGAAGAAGGAGTTAGAAGTTGTTTTAATCCTAACCCTGGATATCAAAATAAGTACAAGTACAGGAAAAACATAGATAAATCATGCTATAGAGTGGACGAGGAAGGTATTACTAACTCTGATGATGAATCGGCAAAAGACTCTGCTAGTGGTTCCAAAAATGGAAAGGAATGGGTGTTATTGGCTATCAAGAAAGATGTTCTGGCACTAGAAGAGAATGTACCTAAAGAGAAGGCACTTCCTACTAAAATTGAAGACAAGGATGAATGGGTAGTTGACAGTGGATGTTCACATCATATGCTGGAGATAAAGGGAAGTTTTTATCTTTGCAAGAATTTGATGGTGGTCTGGTTAGATTTGGAGATGATAAAGCATGTGTGATCAAAGTAAAAGGAAATATATCATTGGATGGTAAGAACAATACTGACAATGTTTATTATGTTGAAGGTTTGAGGCATAATCTTTTGAGTGTAGGACAATTGGTGGATAAGGGACTTCAATTACAGTTCAAGGATGGAAAATGCAAAATCATTAACAGATCTGGTTTGGAGATTGCAACCGGTACACCAACAAAAGGTAATATATTTCATTTGAATTTCAGTAAGAAGACATGTTTGATTGTACAAATTTATGAGAGTTGGATATGGAATAAGAGGCTATGCCATGTGAATTTTGATTGCAATGTAAAGATTAGTTCAACTAAGGCAGTTAGAGATATACCTAAGATTGTGAAGCCCTATAATCCAGTATGTAAAGAATGTTAAATGGGTAAACAGGTCAGAACCTCTTTTAGGAGTATACAAGATAAATCTAATGATGTTCTTGATCTTATTCATACTGATTTGTGTGGCCCTGCTAGAGTTAAAAGTTTTCAAGGTGATAGATATTTCATGCTAATCATTGATGATTATTCTAGAATGATGTGGGTTACTTTTTAAAGGGAGAAATTTGAGGCTTTTGAAAGTTTAAAATCTTTAAGGATAAAGTGCAAACTGAGACAGGATTGAAGATTAAATGTTTGAGATCAGATGATGGTGGAGAATTCACATCTGGGGAGTTTGATAACTTTTGTGAGAAACATGGTATAAGGAGACAATTTTCTTCTCCCCGGATACCTTAGCAGAATGGAGTTGTGGAAAGGAAGAACAAAACTATCTTGGATGTTGCTAGAACAATGATGATGGAAGCTAGTCTACCTCATATCTACTAGAGAGAAGCAGTGAGCACATCAGTTTATACATTCAACAAAGTACATATCAAAGGAGAAATTGGTAAGACACCTTATGAATTATGGTTTGGTAATACACCTATAGTTAAGTATTTCATAATCTTTGGTAGTAAATGTTATATCAGAAGAGATGATATCATTGGCAAGTTTGATCCTAGATGTGATGAAGGCATATTTCTTGGTTATTCTAATGAAAGCAAAGCATATAGATGTTATAACAAGAGATTGTAGAGAATTATGGAGAGTGCTAATATCAAGGTGGATAAGCTGAATAGAGGTCAAATCAGAGTTTATGAGAAGGAACTAGCGGTAGAAATGATTATATCTGAACTAGTAGCACATTTACCAGAATAGAGTGTTGAACCAATTGGGACACCAATGGTTACAAGTTGTAAGTTGTCTAAGGAAGATGAATCCACATCTATTGTTGAGAAGGAATACAAGTCAATGATTGGAAAATTGCACTATGTTGTTCACAGTAGACCGGACATAGCTCATGCAGTTGGGCTAGTTGCTAGATTCCAAAAGAATCCTAAGGAAACACATCTGATAGCAACCAGGAGGATTCTTAGATACTTGAAAGGTATTGTTGACTATGGATTATGGTATCCATATGAAGGAAACTTTGACTTGAAGGTGTACACAGATGCGGATTGGGAAGGAAATGTTGATGACCGGAAAAGCACAACCGATGGAGCATTTTTTCTTGGAGGAAGACTTGTTTCATGGAGTAGTAAGAAACAGAGTTGTACTTCACAATCTATGCTGAAACTGAGTATGTTGTAGCTTACATGAATTGTACTCAGACTATCTGGATGAGGCACATTTTGGAAGGTTTTAAGATGAATATTTCAGAACCTGTAAAGACCTTATGTGATAATACAAGTGCCATAAATATTTCCAAGAACCCTGTTTTGTATGCACGAACCAAGCATGTTGAATTGAAGTATCATTTCTTAAGGGAAAAAGTGCAGAGTAAAGATGTGATCTTGGAGCATGTTTCTACCAAGGAGAAGATTGCATATATCTTTACTAAACCTCTACCTCAGACTACTTTTGAGTATCTTAGAAGTCAGCTAGGGGTTGTACCCCTTCATGAGGTCAGTTAAGCATGATGTAGATTACATCGGTCCCAGAGCTACTTGCAAAATTTTATAGAAGGATTGGTGTAGAAGTGGAGTTATTCCATAGGGGGAGCATCAAATTGTTGGTTATTGATGTTGCACAGTAAAATTTGACATTACATGTTTTACTTTCAATTTGGAATTGATGTCAAAGGGGGAGAAGAACCAATGACAAGTTGAAGACATGGAGAGCATGGTGAACACTTGGTAATGTAAACCAGGATTCCTATTCACAATCACAACAGCAATCAATGGTATTGATATTTGTATTGCCATCAATGCCAAAGGGGGAGATTGTTGGCATTTGCATGAAGATTGCATTAATAATATGTTATGTTGTCATTGATGTCAGTTAACCAATAATGATATTGTTGATATTGTTGTAATATTGTTTTGTATGTGCGAATAAGAGAATTCATCTTTCGGTGTGAAGTATGTGTGAATAAGCGAATTCATCTTTCGAATAAGCGAATTCATCTTTCAGTGTGAAGTGTTGAGTAGAGAGTGTTGCAAGGCAGACAAATGTGCTTAATCGGAACTGTCATCAAGCATTTGGAGATGTTATTCTTTTAGTTCATGTAAACTATATTGTTGTTTGAATGTTCTTGTAAGGTAGTGAGCCTTCCCTTAGGGTTGTAGCCTTCCAAGTTATCATATTTTGAGTAGTGAGCTCTAAGAAGTGTGCTTGAATGCATGTGCATTCCCCATTATAATATTTACACATACTACTACAGAGTATCATCTTATTGTGGTTAGTTTCCCACCATGGTTTTTCCCTTAACCGGGTTTTCCACATCAAAATCTTGGTGTTATGTGTGTTGTTGTTATTGTGCTTATCTTTGTTCTTGTTGTAGTTGATCAAATTTAAAGTTGTGCTTAATTTGTTTAATCTGGTGAAAACTGATTCAACCCCCCCCCCTCCCCCACCTCTCATTTTTATTTCATTGTTGTTGCCAATAGTTCCTTGTTTGTTTTCCCATCTGACATTCCTTGCACACTATATTGGCAAGTTTGATAATCTTTGGAAAATCTCTCACAACATGAGTATAATTGATCCTCACCATGTTGTCAAACTTTATATGTCCCATTCTTTTGTGCCACAACCAATATCACTACTTTGCACCAATAGACAATTACTTTTATTGTTTTATTTTACATAATAGTCATTACCATTTGTTCTTATACCTTCTACAAGTAACCTTCTGGAACCTCCTTTTCTAATCTCAAATTCATACCCATGAAATATGAGCTTGTTTCCTTTACTGCACATTTGACACGCTCAAAAGATTATGTCTTAAACCTTTAACATAATAAACGTCATATGTCTTATGCTTACCATCATGGATATGGTTCCTTTTCCAAATATAGGTGCAACCTCCTCATGAGAAAACTTCATTGATCCACTATCATATTTTTTAATGTAAATGAACTTCCTTTTTTCACCTATCATATGTTTTGAGCATCTTAAATCAATTATTCAATCCTTAGATTCCACTTTTGCATGCAGTCCAGTCTTCACAGTCATTGATTTTTCACTATTATTCTTTGTAGAGTCAAAAATTACATCCCCTTTGCAATTCCACCTATATTTTTGCAACCACTTTAGTGTCATTTGGGTAGGCTCATTTCAGCACTTACATCAGCCTTTTCCCTCTCAAGATGCTCAGGACACCTTTTCAATAGCTATCCTTCAGCTTATGTTTTATGTTAACCATGTGTTTCTCTTGCCACTCGTCTTTTTTTTTAGCATGATTCATCTGGACACTAGTGTGTTGTGTGGATGTTCGCGTGTCGTGTATTTTTCATGCAACATCTTAATGTTCAAATGTCAGTTTTGTGCTTTTTGACACTTGTCAGTTAATTTGGTCGGTGGAAACGACTCAAAATCTTCGAAAAAGCTCAACAACCCTCTTTTTCTACCTCTTCTCTCTTTTAAATTTATCGTTTCTCTCTATTCAAGCTCTCTGGGTCCTCTCAATAAATTTCTAATTCTTTGGGCTCTCACATATTTCTCATTGCTCTTGCTACAGTAGTTTCTAGTTTCCTACAACACTCTCAATCTCTCACATATTCTTTGCATCTCTCTTGGTTTTTTCAAGCCTTGTTGGTAATCTCATCTTTGAGAATCTTGGGATTTATCATATCCCCTATCTATTTTATTATTTTATCATTTTATCTTTAATCTTTTGATCTATCTATCTATTTGATTGTTGTGGAGGTGGAAACGCCAAAATAGGGTCTTGACTGAGGCAAGTCTCCAAACAACCCCAAACATTTTTTCCTCTTCTTCATGTGTTTAGGTTTATTAGAATCATTCGAACACATGTGGGTTGGCTTTTTATTTATTTATTTCAAGTATATTCATTTCTATTTGTATTTATCATATGGTATTTGCTGCTACATTTCTAACTCCTTGATTTTGCAAGTTAATCAAAGCATAGAGTCAATTTTTTGTATTTCTAAGTCTTTTTTGTTCATGGTTTGTACATGACTACAACATGCTGCACGGACATCTTCACACCATGCTAGTGTCCTTGAGCGAGACACTCAAAATTAGATTGAATACTCTTTGTCTCTTCTCTTTCAATTTTTCTAATTAGATATCTTCAACAACTTGACTAGTTGGAGATATCTAAATGTATGTTGTGAGATTGGCTCTCAAGAGAACATAGGTCTTCCCTTTGCAGGGTCACTTTTGCACCATTACATTCTCATCATGCAGAGTACCACACATTTTGATGTCCTTTTATTATGTGGCCAAAATAATGATTCATCATTTGAGTCATCACAATCTTCTTCTTTAGAGGAATAGGTCTCCATTTAACAAAAACTCTTTTTTTCATTTATCTATGTCATCTATTCTTTTGTTTCTATCATCTCTCCTATATTAATCTTTTCTCTTGTTATCATCATCTAATTTCTCGTATTAATCTTATCTGAAAGTGCGTCTAGCAACATAATGACCGATTCTTCCACAATTAAAACATTTAAAGGGCAACTTACCTTTGTATTTTCCAAAATCCATTCTTTCATCTCCTCACAAAGTTTTCTTCAATATCATCTAGATCATTTCTTATTTCAGGTGCATCTTCAATCTTCTTGGTAACTTTGAATGCATCTTCCTTCTTTCCATTGTGCAAATCCTCAAACTCTAAAATCTCAAAGGAAGACAACAATCCATAAATCTGTCAAAACCCATTTTTAAGAACCTCATAATCTTGATGGCTGAGTATGTGCTATGTATTGTTCTTCTTCCTTTGATCCCTATTGATCTGGTGATTATCGAGAGCTTTTGGTTTTCAGCCATGTTCCTATTCCTCCTGTTTAAGGGAGCCATTAAAAACCCTCTTCTATTAGTTATTTTTTTGACTACCCAATTGTTTGCTTCCAGTTTTGAAGGGCACACCTTGGTTTTTTTTTCTCTTGTTTTTTGTTAAGGGGTGCTGGGCATGGGAGCCTAATATCAAGTTGTGGGTGATAAACTTATAAGGAACTAAGAGGGGGGATGAATCAGTGCAAGTAAAAACAGTATAAATCTGATCACTTCTTTAATCAACTTGAAACTTAACAATCATGCAAGGAAAATAACCACATAATCTAACAACCAATAAAACATGCAACTCATAACACAATGATTTTCATGTGGAAACCCAAACGGGAAAACCATGGTGGGAATTGGTACCCACAAGATCAACTATCTGCAGAATAAGGATCTAACCGATTAAGGTCATACAACTGCTCTGTTAGGAGCACACCCGGTTAAGAGTGTCTTATCCTAGTTAAGAGCTATTACAATAAGGCCTATTAGGACCAGCCATGTTAGGAGCTACCCATCTATGGGATTTCAAAACACAAGCTAATGTGTCACCTGGTTAGAGGATTTAAACCTTTTGACCTTTGAGGATCCTACCGCACCCTATTAGGACTGACCATGTGAGAGGATTTTATCTTGCTACAACTGTTAGGGAACAACAAGTGACTAATCTACAGTTAGAACCTTTGTGCCTGATTACATCCACTTCAGTTCTACTTCTAACATCTACTAAACATCAATACAAAGCTTCTTCTTTCACCGCACAATCAACTTCACACTACGGATCTCATATCTGATACATCATCACACAATATACTCCTTTATAGAAACAACTCTGCTAAGTCGGCTAAGAACCCTTGAAACAATTTCCTAGTTTCATTGAATCTAGTCAATCTTTCTCATCACACTTTCCTTATGTCGGTAAAATATAACATAACATTATGTCTACTGATTTACTGATCTAAGTAACTCTACTCTACCGGTTTTGTTTTCTTCATGATTGATTGCTCAAAACATCATAACTTGCTCATTCCATCAAATCTTCTAATGTGACTCCAGTCATAGACTCCTGCCAATGTCATGAACATGCATACCAAACCACAACACTTAACTCTTCACCGATCTTCCGTACCGGTTGCTTGAACATAGCATTGTTCTTGTTTACCGATTTACTATTTAACTGCTTCCACTAATGGTTAGGCTTTACCGGTTCAACTAAATGACTTAGATGACTGACAAAACATGAAATCCATCAATGACAACACAATACAAGTCATCAATCAACCTATTACATCAATAATATCATCATCAAGCCAACAGTGGAAGCCTGGTTAAAACCCTCTTGTTTGGTTGTGGGTACCTGTCAAAACCCTCAGTGTCTTTCATGTTGTGGGAGCCTAATTAAAACCCTCTTCTATGGTTGTGGGAGCCAGTCAAAACCCTCAGATTCTTGTCTCTTTTCTCAGGTCCAGCTTGATTTGTAATGTTTTATGCTATCCTTTGACTAGCGTTTCACTGGAGGCTGGTTGTAGGGAATCTCTAATATCTTTTGATCAGTTGTTTCGTGCTGAGTTCTAGATGTCAGTTCATCCAGGGGGTTTTGGGTCCCCTTAAAATCTATTCTTCAGGGTTTTGAGTCCCCTCAAAACCTGCTTTTCCCTTAATCAAAAAACAATCCATAAATCTGATCCAAAGTATATGTATCCATGTTATGACTTTCTTTAATAGCATACAACTTAGGTTTGTAAGATCTAGGCAGTGTCTTCATTACTTATCTCATAACTTCATTTTCTTTCAATTCTCCATCAATACCTATGATTTTATTTAATATCTCATTCACTCTATGTAGGTAACCTTCAATGTTCTCATCTTTAGACATCCTCAATGTCTCAAATCTATACTTTAGGTTCTGCATCTTGACTTGCTTTGTCTTCTCATGTCCTTCATAAATGTTTCTCAACTTGTCCCAACTTTTCTTTGTAGTTTTTCATCTATTGACCTTAAAGAAGCATGTGGCACTCAAACTACTGACAAGTATATAACTTTAATTGGCCTTATTTTCATGATTCTTGATCTCATCCAGAGTAGTAAGACCACTAGTCAAAGTAGTATAACTAGACTTAATAATATCCCATATTCCAAGTGACTAGAAAATTCAAATGATATTCCATCTATGACTTCCAAGAAAAATAATTTGTTCCATCAAACTTTGGTGCCTTGAAATTGATCTCCTACACCATCCTAAACCTTCCTCAAGCAGTTAAGCTTATCTTAGAGGAACCTTTCTCTTATACCAATTATTGAACACACCACAAGATTCAGAGGAGTGGTAGATCAATCAAAACCTTAAATCTATTTATTCTTAAGATCTTAAACCTCAAACCACAATTATCTTATCTTTGCAGTAATGAAACATGAAACCATAAAACATAATACACAAGATAATACCATATTTACATGGAAAACCCTAAGCAGGGAAAACCCATAGTGAGAATTATAATCACAATATGAATAATTGATTCCAATGTTTTAGGCTCAAGGCCAAGGTAGCTCACTACTCCTAGATTTGATTTGCAAGACTAAGGTGAACAACCTTAGGGAAAAATACAATGGACTTGTATTACTTATAGATCTGCATAAGTCGCCAAAAGGACACACACTCTTTCAATAGGTGCAAAGAAATAATGAATTGAAATGAAAAATTTCTCCTAATCATGAAACTATCCTTGAACCATTGTGCCAAGAAAACAATATCACAACAAATATAACTAAAACACTCGTTGTCTCAAAACTTTGTCACACTGAAACATATGATCAATAAAGCTCGTCAAAAATTGAAATTCTCATTTTCTTCTCCACATATGATTGCACATCATTTACAGTAAATTAAAACCAATCTATATAATTATTCACACATCTTCACATCTATATATATATACTAGGTTATTCATTAAAACTCTCAATTAGGTCAGCCACAAATAGAATATACATAAATTACAAAAAGTTGGCCATCATGATCAGCTACACTAAATGAAATCCACTCTTGGGGATAATGTTGACCCAAATACATCACAAAAAGTCTTCCAAATTTGATTCCAATGAACCACACACACCTTAAAACATCCTCAAGAGTCTGCATCAAATGTAATGTGTACATAAACAATAAAGAATGCTAACCAGTCAACCTAGAAACATCACCCAATGTAAATTACTCAACACAAATCTTCACATACCATAATGAGACCCATAAAATACTATAACACAATCTCCAATGTAGATTTAGACCAAAAGAGTATGATCCAAATAAGATAAATAAACTAAGTCAACTAGAGAACAACACAACTAACCACACCAAACAACAATTCAGCATAACTTCACTTATTGGGTAAACCAACAAATGAAAGATGAACTAAAACATTACACGAACCATACAAACATGTCCTCCAAGTCATAACACTTCAAACATCATAGCGGATCAATCTGGAGCATTCTCTAGATTAGTCCCAACAGACAACTTCACTGTCAGCAAACTGCAACCACTAACTTTACCATTTGAGCAACAAAGGACCTAAAAACATGATGGTGCAACATCCATAGAATGTAGACATTATATCCAAAAATGCAAGCCATAAGATTCAAATAGTGAAGGAAAACATAGCATTCTCCATAAGGGTATTAAATACTCTTTCCTGCATATTGTAACTTCCACAACCTATCATCTTCCAGAAACAACTCATACTTACTCAACGTCACCTCCAGACAACCTAAAAACATTTGAACACTCATTTCCAGACCACATAGCACAATTGGACCACTGCAGCTTCTTCTTTACCTTTGTCAAGTTACAAGCGCAAACTCATGACACCCATGACAATACCAAACAAGTTTTACATCAATGACAACACAAACCATATTTGCAACACATGGAGGTAGAGTGATGATGCTTGATGGTAGTAGGGGACACATTTCTTGATGAGAATCAAGCCATCAAATCTAAGCTCTCTAAAAAAATTTAATAAAAAATCTAATTTTTTTAAAAATAACATTAGGATTATGCTTGCATGATATAAGTAGTGTGTAGAGTGTGTTGTCTCCTATTCTCATCAATGCCATTTTGGCTGGCCTAACATTCTTTCCTTCCGAGCATCCGGTTTCTGGTTTCAGCTAGTTCCTTCCTGTATTTGTTGTAGGATTGTCCTCCTGTGTAGGCGGAAACTTCTTTGTTCGAGGACCTTGTTTCATTGATAGTATACTCCCTGCCTCCCTAAATAGGAGATGCTAACCATGGGTGAGGGCAAGGAAGAGAGTTCTTTCATTCTATGCCTCCCATCGGGGGATCGGTTAGAGCATCAATCTAGTTTAGTTGCCATCCGAGGTCACCTTCTTTTAGTAAGGAACTCAACAACTCCCTCCGGTTACCCACCTAGCTTCATTGGATTGTTCAAAAGGAAGGTTACTCAGCTCAAGGCCCCTCCCTTCATTCACCCTTGATTGATTGTTCAGAAGGAAGGTCCCACCCCCACCCCCCCTTTTTATTAATTGGATCAAGAATCCATCTTTCACCCCCGGAACAATATCAGGGTAGTTAGGGCCCCAAGAAATAAAGTTTCTATCCGCAAGGAAGGCCGGGAGGAGGGCTAGGACAAAGAGTGGGCATCCGGAACCATGCATCTTAGTTGAGGTCACCGACAATAGGCCAACTGAATCAGATAAAAAACTAGTAATCAGTTTACCGGCCATATTCTCGTTTACTGGTACACCATATTCTCTACATAACATGAATAGTATAATAATAGGGCCCTGGGCTCCAATTCGTTTATCCGGAAGGAAGGTCGCATGCATGGGAGCTTTTGTCCATCCTTCATCCCGCCTCCCTAATTAATGAGGACCCTCAACTATAGAATAGTAGGGGTGATTGTTCTTTCTTTCCAACTCTCCATCCCTCAACCTCCATACCGCTAGGTTGGTTCTCATTCTCTACCCCCATGGCTAGATAGTTGGCTGGATGGACTCTCCCCAAACCATATAGACAATATAGATCCATGTACAATTGTATGGATTGTATAGAGAATATTCCTATAGGTTTTGCTAAACTCTCAAAAAATGCCCAAAATTTTTTTATCACCCAAATATGAAATAGGGATTTTGGGGCCTTTTGGGTTAAAGTTGAGGTTATTTTCATCTCAAAATGCACCCAAAAAAAATCTCATACCTGAATCACCCTCAAATTTGAGGAGTTTGTAGATTTGGAGCTCTAGTACCATGTAGGAGCTAATAGTGATATCACACACCTCAATATCACTTGCAAAACAAAAATAACCTTTCACAAGAGATTATGGAAAGAGAATAACTTGTTTGATTATGGAAGAAATAATCTATAATGATCAATAATGGATTATTGATAGTAAATGCCTTTAACAAAATATATAGGAGGCCTTGCTCAATAGGCAAGGTGAGAGATAGGATTAGAAAAGATCATAACAAGTGTATTAATCCTATGACATGAAATGACTAAAGATAATATAAGATAAGATCACATGACACTTCTAGAAATATTCCTAGACCCCTAAATGAACTTGGCATGTTAACATGTGTGAATGAGACCTACGAGGTGAACTAGTTAGATAAAGCACATTATTAACACAAGCAATACTATTATTATGATATTCTTATTTCTTTTACATTTATATTTTTGTCTACATTATTTCTCTTGCATAAGCTTATTAATATTTCTCTTCAAAGAAAAATATTTTTCATTTATTTATGATTTAAAAACATATCAATTTATCTAACTAGATAAAAAAACTCATGCTTTGCTATTAGCTAGACTTTTATTGTTGAGGAATGATAAGGGTTACATAAACATGAGGAATGTTGGAATATGAAGTCAATTCTAGTGTTACTCTATTAGTGATGAATAGTCATCATGGGGTACCATGGTCATACTTTCTATATTTGGAAATTTGTCTTCAATTAGGACTCTGCAACTCAAATGTTATAGGCTATGCAAAGTCATGTTTTTTAGACATTTTTTGAATTTTGTCAATTAATTGTGAAATTTTTTGAAAAACATAATACGAAATATCTTTTCTCGTGGTTTTTTTCCTAGTATATTTATACCAGGCTTTTCCACATAAATCTGTGTTTATCATTTATTGCTTTCTCTATATAATTTTGCATTTTATCTTTTCACAAGAAGGGATGACCTCAATTTTGGATCAAATATGTTTTGAAATGTCAATAAATAAATAAATGTGTGTGGGGGGGGGGGGAGACACACATCATAGGATATGCAATGTAAAAAGAGTTTAAGAAAGATATATAGAGGAACATAATCTAGTTTATATTAGAAAAACCTTTTAGATTAGATGTTATAATTAAGGGAAAGAAAGAACACCATGTAATTAATAAACTCATATTGTTTGGCTCAAATAGTTAATCCCTAAATTAAAATTATTATTAAAGTAACTAAGATAAAAATGTGGTATAATATATGAGATGGATTAGGGTTTATCTAGAATTTAGGATGAAGTTGACTTTGAATGCCTAGATGTTGTGACAGAGAGTTGATAATTAAAATTCAAAATTGGATAATTGATTAAAATATTGTGACAAATGAAATATGAGTTTTCTAGAAGGTAGAACATGATCAAGTGTGAACTTTTAAACTTATATTCAATAAGATCAATTGTATCCTCTATACATAATTGTATCCATATGATCAAGGGGCATAATCCCAAGTGTGATCTAGTATGGGGAGTAAAAATCTTGAGAATCAAGCTAGTGAGGCTCTAATTAAGATAAATGATTCCATATAACATAATTAGAAATTCAAGTTTATAGTTATAAAACATGTTCAAAAACTAAATTGAATACATAAGTCATGCATCAATTAAATCCATACAAAATAACATAAAAACATAAAAAATATAAATATAAAATATACACCTTTTATCTTCTACAATAATAATATATAATACACACTTCCAGCCTTTTAAATTTTCAACTATATTGCGAGGTTCTGATTGTGTGTTTTCATTGTTCATTACTTGAACTTTTCATTTTGACTTCATTCAATTTTATGTCAACATCAAACAAATGACCATTCTTCAAAGACAAAACTAGAGACAAGAAGTGGTCCCGTAGAAAAGGTAATTTTGTAAAATTAAAAAAATACAATTACATAATTAAAATGAATATTCTTCTTCAAAATAGAAACCTCACATTTATTATGCCGAAGGCGTCTCCTACTATGGAATGCACCGAGCTGATTTTGTCTATCAACGATCTACGTTTCCCGAGAGGCGTGCAAGACGATTGAGATGAGAATAACCATCGGATCATTTTCTTCGTTGATTTTGCTTCCCTGAAAACTTCTGTCATCACTTGCCTTTATGAACCGCACTGTTAATGTCAGATAGTACTTTTACGGCTTCATGTGCTGATAAACTTGGGGATATTAAATATGCTTTTTTAATGACAAGTACTAATAGTTGTCATTGTTGGGCACAACGAGTTTTTCCTTTCTCACGCGTGAAAGACGGAAATCGAAAGAAACGTTATTAAAGAAAATCCTCTACCGTATCTCCGTTCACATTGGCAGTTGCTTTTATTATACTAAATATATTTCGAAGAGCCAGTATACGATCCTAGGGAAACATGAAACTTTTACTCGAACAATGGGATTCAAATACGGGTGCTTCTTCTATTTAAAACTTTTTAAAGACTTTTCCAATGCTAAAATAATAAGTTACATATTTTATTTTTTATTCAATTTTAATTTGTTTTAATAATTATTATATAATGTATCAAATAAATAATAAGTTTTAATATATTATATAGTTTTTTCCAATATTATTGTTTAAATTATATAAATATTAAATAATTTTTTGATAAATATAATTGTCTTTGAAAAAATATATAGTTTTTTTTTTAAATTATTTTTAATTTATTTTAATAATTATTATATTATAATATATCTGATAAATAATTAGTTTTAATATTTTATATAATTTTTTGAATAATGATTCAATTTTTATATTTATTTAAGTTCATCTCTATCTCCATCTCCATCTTCTTCTCTATCTCTTATCTCTATCATTGTATCCCTCCTTGCACCTCACTCTCTCTCTTCTACCTCTATCTGTCCTACAAGATATCTCCCTCCAGTTCTTTCTGTGTTTCCATCTCTCTTCCTATCACTCCCTCTTTTTATATCCCTCTATTTCTCTATTTGCTATTTCTCCCCCTTTCTCTTGATCTATTTATATATTTCTCTCCCGCTATCTCAATCTCAATATCTCTTTGACACACACACACACACACTTTCTCCCTCACATCTTTATCTTTATATTTCTCTAGCTCTCTCATACACAACACCATATTCCTTCTTCCCTATCTCTATATCTATTTGTCTCTCTCATGTATCCTTTCCTCTTTATTACTTATCTCTATCAATTCCTTTATCTCTCACTCTTGCTCCTTTATCTCTATTTTCTCATCTCTACCTCTCTCTCTATCTATATCTCATTATCTCTATATCTCTCTCTTATTCACTCCATCTCTCCCTTCATGTCTCCTTTTCTCTCTTTATATACATATCCCTCACTATCTTTCTCTATATATCACTTCCTATATATTTATCTTTCTATCTCTCCATCTCCTCTCTCTTATTTTGTCACTCTTTCTATCTCTATTTCTCCCTCTCCCTCATCCTCTCTCCTTCAATACCTCCCTCTCTATATATGTATCTCTCTCACACCCTCTAGCTTTCCCAATTTATATGTATATCTAAATCTCTCTCTTCCCCCTCTCTTTCACCTACCAATCGTTCTACCTCTCTCCTATCTCTCTATCTCTCAACATCGCTCCCTCACTCACTCCCTCCCTATTCCCACATCACATCTATTTCTCAATCTCTCCCTCTACCTCCCCCATTTTGTCTTTGTCTCCCTCTCTCCATATCTATTTTCCTATCTATATTCCTCTTTATTTATCTATTTATCTTTCTTTGTCTAACTCTCCCCCTCTCTCTATATCTCAATATATCTTTGTCTCTCTATCACTATCTCACCATGTATATCTCCATCTCCCTCTCTCACTCTATACCCGTCTATCTTTGCCTCTTTATCTCCCTATCTTACCATATCCCTCAATATCTCTCTATCTATCTCTCTCCCTCTATTTATAGACATCTTTGTCTCTCTCTCTCTCTTCTTAAATGTATATACATATATTTATTTGAACCTCTATTTCTATCTCTCCATATTTACTCTCTCTCTCTCTCTCTCTGCATCTTTTTATCTTCCCCCCTTCTCTACCCCAAATATCTACCCGCTTACCTATATTTTCTCTTACACTCCCCCCTCTCTCCTTATAGAAAACATAACATGAGCTTGTCTGTAATGGATTTTGATTATCTTTTTGATTCAAAGGTTTTCTTTTCAGGCATGTTTCGATCCCTGTAAGTGGATTCAAATGAACCTATCACTTCTTCAGTCGTACCTTTATCTCACGAGCAACAACATTTTTTAAATGGCCTACTAATTGACCTCATATATTGCACATATGTATGCAAAAAATAGACCATTTTTTTCCTAATTGGCTTTCCACATCTATTCAGTGTACCCATTGCACACCAAGGTGCAATTAGTTAAATATCAATTTAGTTTTTATTATAATATATTTTATAGAATTTTAAATTATATTATTTATTTGTACTTATTTTATTTTTTAATTAAAATTAAGAATGTTTATTATTTTATTTAATAACTTTACGATATTAGTTAAATTATAATAATTTTTGTTAAATATTTTTATTTTAAAATTTGTTCACAAATATTTTTTTGGGTTATTTTGAAATAGATTTAAGATATTTTTATTTATAATTTTAATAAAGAATTCACTCAAAATTATTTTTTATTTTTTATTTATTTATTTTAGAATTAATTTATGATAGATTTTATTTATTTATTTATCTTTTAATAATGATTTTATTAATTTATTTTAAATTTATGATTAAGAAAGAAAACTTAATAAATATTATAAATTGATTTCATTTGTTTGTTTACATTTATATATTATTAAATACTAATATAATAAAATAACACTCAAAAAATTAAAAATAATTCTAAATAGGTAATATAAATAAGATAAAAAAAACTATTAAAAAAAACTATACTAATTTATTTACTATTTAAAATATCATATTAATATTCAATTTAGTATTTTTTTTTTTTTATAATGAATAGGTTCCTTTTCAAATGTTTTATTTTTCATATTTATGTTCCCATCGAAAAAAATATATTTTTCATATTTATTTGTAAATTTGAAAAATCTTTAATTAATAAATTTTAATCTTACTTTTTTATTGCTAAGTGTGTTTAAACTACATATTGGGACAATAGCCTCATAAACCATTCACAATCATAACAAGTAATATCTATTCATTAAAAAATGTCTTGAAATTCGAAGCCATGCAATTGAATTTCAATACATTTGGTATAATTTGATTACTTTGTATTTGTTAAAAGTAGTTTTCCAATATATGCATGATATCTTTACGATCAATGTCAAGAGGAAAGAAAACACCTTTCATGGAAGGTATGTATATCTGTTTATCATTCATTTTGAAAACAACCCATAAAAAAAAATTGAATTTGTGAAGTAGCCTTTAATATATGGAGAAGTTGAGTTGGTAAAAGAGATACCACTCAATTTTCTAGTTGAAGGTCATCAATTTTCATTCTAATGATACCTATGAAGATTTATCTTAAAAATAATGTCAATGTATTTTGATATTTTCCTTAAATATTTAATGCACTAGAAGAATGAAAACAACCCATAAAAAAAAAATTGAATTTGTGAAGTAGCCTTTAATATATGGAGAAGTTGAGTTGGTAGAATAGATACCACTCAATTTTCTAGTTGAAGGTCATCAATTTTCATTCTAATGATACCTATGAAGATTTATCTTAAAAATAATGTCAATGTATTTTGATATTTTCCTTAAATATTTAATGCACTTGAAGAAAAATAACTCAAAAGAGCAAGTTAAAATGGTAATAAACTAAACATGTAGGCATAGAAACACAAAAAACTGCATCTAAACCCATTGTGTATTGTAGTCAATTAAAAAATATTTATATCTTTATTTATTAAACTTGAATATGTCTACTATTGACTATTAGGACACCAAACTATCCAACTTGAACTTAATATCACTAATAAACCTATCCACATTTAAAATCCATCCCTATTCCCATCCTCACATTTCTAACATCTATAATGCTAGCACATTACAATCTTGTCTTTCAAATGGGGTGACACATAGTAACATCCTATATGTTCAAAATGGTCTTTTTTTGGGCAACACTTTTACTTTTTTATATTGTAAACTCTAATCCGCCTCTAACCAAAAAAATCAATTCAATCAATAAGGCTTAAAGAAATAAAGTAAAAAAGAACACTTAGTAGCACTTAGTGCATACTTCAGAGTAGCAATCACACATAAGCATCGCTATTAGTTGACCTCCATTGTTGAAGTCGTATGCACACATCTTTGCATCTAGGGCATACACATTTCACTTTGTTGAATTAGTCTCAAGATCTATTTGAGATAGATCTCTAAATGTGCCACATGCATCATTTTTTGTCAAGACAACCATTGTCAATGCAAGTTTTTAAACAAGACAAAAGAAAATTATATGAGACTCTTGTTTAAGACCTTCTCTCCCAAAAACAATTCCCCAGATAAATAAAAATAAAAAAATAAAAACATTTCACCTTATTAAAGTGTGTCATTTTATATTTAACTATTTTACCTTACCTTTTAAAAGTATGTCATTTTATTTTTAACTTTTTAAATTTGGTTTTTCTTTTTTCCCCTAAGTTTGGTTTTACCCATGCCTTCTAATATAAGAATTAATTTTTTTTAAATATTTTATTTAAATACCGTTATAACTTTTAAAATTTGATTTATTTAACAATATTATTATCTTTACCTTTAATTTTATAATTTTTTTAATTTTAAATATTAAAATTATCTTATTAACATTTTTATAATATATTTATTATATTTTAAGTACATAATTTATTAATATTCGAATTCTAATAGATTAAAAAAATAGTTTTACTCTTTTATTTAATAACTTATTAATAGCCTAGAGATTGATCATATGTACTACACAAATGTATGCACAAAACAGACCTTTTTTTTCCTAATTGACCTCTTCCACCTCTTTACCATACCTACCTCACCCGCTTCATATTTCTATCTCTCCATTTATTTTTCTATATCTTCCTATACATATCTTTCTCTACCTCTATCTTCCTATCTCTCTATCTTTCTCCCTCTACTCTATCAATTTCTCTATCCCTCTTTATCTCTCTATATCTCTCCCCCTCTCCCCCCCCTCTCTCTCTTCCTCTCTCTCTTCCTCTCTCTCCCATATTTGCAAACATAACTAAGCATATCAGTAATGGAAATTGATTATCTTCCTAATTCATAGGGCTAGTTTGACCTTTGTTTAGATCCATGTAAGTTGATGCAAGTTGTTTTAAAGATAACACTTCTCTATTGAAACCATTTTTACACAAAAATCAGCTTGTAATTGCCCCTAAAAATTGACCTCATGTATTGCACAAATGTATGCAAAAAAATAGAACCCTCATGTATTTCTAATTAACCTTCCACACCTATTCGGCGTACCCATTGCACACCAAGGTGCAATTGCTAGTAGCTACAAATTTTTAGTGGGTAGTGAAAAAGAAGACAATTTCTTAAGTTTAGAGACTTTTATGTAAAATACAACTGCATAATTAAAATGAATTTTTTTCTTTAAAATAGAAACCTCACATTTATAACTGCACATTTTTAGTGGATAGTTAAAAAAAAGACAAAATTTCTTAAATTAATTTAAAGACTTTTAAGTTTATTTGACAGCTTGTATATCTTTTTTTAATTTTAATTTTTTAATTATTATAATTTATCATCTAAACATTTTATAAATAAATATGACCCCATAAAAAGAACATCTATTTTCTAAAACCCAATTAAAATATTTTCCAAACCCCTCCATAAAAAATTTAGCCTATGAGATTGTTTTGTTTTTTAATCACCGTAGGCCAATTTACATATTAATTGGTCTTTTAATAGCAGTGGATTTTTTATTATTCCAATATATTATAAATTATCAACTGCAAACTCATTGTCACCAAATAATATTTAATTTCTAAATATTTAAAGTAGCTCAAAACCAGAATGATTACAATGTGAAATCTCCAAATTAGTCAGCGCCGCCCATTGGCTTGAGTGCATTGTTTTTTAACAGCCAGTATTTGAAATAATACTTTTTTGTCTTTTTGAAATATGGGCTATAATCGGTGCCTACCATCAAATATCAAACGTCTAACACAAAGGTGTACGGCCCTTTTAACCACAAAGTCCATCAAAGTGATATTATTAGTAATGATAGTGATATTTTATAGAGATTGGGTGTATTGAGCACTAAATATAAAATTATGCTTTTTACAAGGTGATTATTTGTTTCTAATCATGACGGTATGAATGATTAAGTTTAATTGGTGATTTCTTAAGTAATGCATTCTAAAATTTGACATATTTAGGTGATTCATCTTAAATCACAATCATAGTTGCATCCTACTAGAGAAGTGAGTGTGATTTCAAATGAGTCATCTAATTAAGTCAAAGCTTAGAGAATGTCGTTTAATACCGACTCGATTTGCACAACTAATGAAAATTGTTATTATATATATGTTTGAAGATTTAAACTCGTTTGTATCAACTTGCATCACTATCATTGTTGTTTATGTTGGCTTCACATCCCCTTGAAATTATTGTTTGGGCAATTTTGTTGATTGTATAGTGAAAATAAAGATGAAAGTTTATTTGCATTTGGTTGGAATCTCAATGAGATTGTTATGTGAAGTTTATTTTTTCGTTGGGTCTTTCTATTGTAACGAGATAGTGCAAGTTAATGGCAAGATCTACAATTGATTATGGATTCATATATTAAACATTAAGAATTTTTATTAGAATAAAACTTAGTTTTTTGTTAATGGTGACACGGCATAAACTTGAAAGTTTGAACGTGGTGGTTTCCATTTCTATTTCTTGTTTTTAAGCTCTATTAAGCCTAGGGATTTAAGACGAATCATTAAAGTTTCATAAATGTTGGGGTTACCTAGAGATGTATTCTTAAGGGACTATATAGGGGAGTCAGTGTGCAAGTGGATTTACCTTGTCAATGTTGCTCACTATTAATGGATCATTTGAATAAGACAATCCAATTTCAGATCAAAACAAATATGTTGAGACACAATTTTATGGGTTTAGAATGCAAAAATGAAAAACTTTTGTATATACTTATTCGTGTTGGTTTAAAATTATCTATAGAGTAATGTCCCAAGACATAAGAAAATATTAAGCGCATGCCTCGTGTTTCTTATGCAAGTAGTGTTGGAATTATAATTTATGTTGTGGCCTATATTAGACCAAACATTTCTCATACAGTGGATTTTTTTAGCATATATATGTTAAACTTGTGGAATGAATGTTAGACTAGAATAAGAATCTTTAGATTTTTGAATGGCACAATTTTCTACTAAGGAAAGTTTGAGATAAAAAAATATATATCTATGCATAAGTTGTGTTACTATTGAATGGACTAGACATTAATTTCTAAATATCTACAAACAATTGTGTTTAATTTATTTGGTGGAGCAGTTAGATGAATGAACAAGAGTTGGATAATTGTTGCACTCTCTAGTATATAAGTTTAGTACATTGGGATGTCTTATTAGGATAGAAAATCAATAGTCATAGCTACCCTTAGCAGTAGATTTGTCTATATGTGTCCCCATATAAGGCATCAACAAGTGAAACATGTTCGATATGTTCTCAATACTTGGCATTATGTTCTCGATAATTTGCATCTTATAGGCCCTTTATGAACAATATAGCTTCCCACAATTTGGGGATCTATGGCATTGCCTCAATTGAGGGTGTGGGGAGTGAATGGATACCCTTGAGATTTATTGTCCCTTGTAGATGGATTTTTAGCCCATGGTCTTATATCCATTTAGAGATTTTTGGTATTGGTGCATTTGCAAATACTCACACATGAATTAAGGTTAAGCACAACTACACAATATCTTATTGTATTGAGAACAATTCATAATCTACAATGTCTATATTATTTTCATTAAGCTCTTCCTTGGAAGGATTTATCAAGGTTAAATCTCTTTTTTTATCATTTGTTTATGGAATAAACACATACCAATTTGTCCAACAAGATCAAAAAATCATAGTTTGTCGACAAAATCTCATTGTTGAAGAATGATGAGAGTTTGTCGACAAAATCTCATTGTGTGTGTGTGTGTGTGTGTGTGTGTGAGAGAGAGAGAGAGAGAGAGAGAGAGAGAGAGAGAGACAAACAATATAGGATAGAGAATGTAATAGAGAGTATAAGAAGGAATGTAATCTAGTTTGTATTGGAAAATCCTTGTATTAGATGGTATAATTGTGATGAAAGAAATTACACCCTATTATTAATGAATTTAGATTGTTTATTTTCAATGGTTAAAGATTAAATTAAAATTATTAGATGAGATTATTAAAGCTAAGTATGTGTGATGGAAATGTCTTAAAAAACTAAGATGGATTAGGGTTTGTCTGTAATTTAGCATGATTGACAAAGTGTTGATAATTGAAATCTAAAATTGGATTATTCATTAGAAACTTATGACAAATGAAATATGAGTTTTTGGAATGTTAGGGTATGATCAAGTGTGAACTTCAACTTTCATCCAATGGGAGCAAATGTATCCTCTACATGCAAGTACACCACATGCAAGTTTTAGTTATTAAACATATTCACCATAAGTGTGCCTACATCTAAGTAAGTATGGTGCTAAGGAGAACCAATTGAAGCCTAAATTATTGTAGTAAATAAAATGGACTTTGCATTAGTTTAGATATTTTATAAAAGTGTTCTTATGAAACTCAAATAATTCAAGGGATTAAGTTTGATTAAATGTAACATCATATTTTAAAGAAACAATGATGCAAACTAATTCCTTTGAACCAAGGTCTAATTGATTGTGTTCTCTTACCTTGTTGGGGTTTTTTATAACTACTTCTACTCTTTGAGTACAACTATTCATGTACATGTTATTTTAAATATAAGGAGTTTGTATAAGATTAGAGGTCTAGTAGTGGTGTTGTCATACCAAAAAATGAGGTCTATAATTTAGGCAGTGCTCGGGCTTAGTAGTGATAGTCTAGAAAATCCAGAGGAGGTAGATGAGGCTGATGTAAATCCTTCCTACTTGTAAATATAATAAATTATTTATATTTTCTTAAATATTGTGGATGTTTCTTTCCTCTTGAACTATTGTGTTTTGTTTCAGAATGTGTAATTATTTATGTTTACCTAAAGAAATGCATCAATTTGGAATCAGAGTAATATACTTGATCCATAAGAGATTGGAGAATTATGTGATATATTTTATTAGTGATAGAAAAGAAGATCTCTAGTTGAGTTGCATTCATTGGGATTGAACTATCTAAAGAGTATAGCACTTGATAAGTTTATCATGCTAGACAATTTTGAGCTGAATGGTTGCAAATGTTTGAAAATGTTATTAAAATTTTGGGAAGCTCAATCACATCTACTTGAAATTTGTTCAATTTATAAAAGTGTATCATGTAAAACTGAATCAATATTTTTGGACATTGATGGATAGAATCAACTTCGGGAGCTTAATTTTGATAGTTTGAGCTGCCTAGAAAGGTTAACAATCAACTACTGTAAAGGTTTGAAAGTGTGTCAAGAATAATTTATCTTACAATGGTTGTGATATATAGAGTTGGCTAAGCAATGAATGATCGTGTTGACATGGTTTGTGACCTACCTTATGGAGAGGGAATCTTATTTCTAGGCAAAGATGGTGTGGAGAAGACGATTATCATGTGTGAAATAGCTCATGTTCCAATAAATGAATTGTAAGAAGATTTTTAATAGCTTAGAGTCGTAGCTATGTATATAGTTTTCGGCTATGCATGCAAGTATGGAGTAATATCATGGTGTGAAAAAAAGGATAACCAAGTTAGAAGAAAGAACAAGAAGCTGCAAAATAGAGTATGAATTGAAGCTATGTTGGATGTTGGAGGAATATGAGATGTACGCAATAAAAGGAAGGCAAAGAAAAAGAAATCTACGACCAATACTTTGAATAGTTGTGGGAAGGTGAAAAATAATGGTGACAATAACTACTTACCTTGTTAGCAAGAATAATATTTAAAAAGGAGTCATAGAGTCAAGAATTGGCCAAGGGATATAACTCTTAGAATAGGGAAAGAATAAATTCCATGAAGGCGGAGAAAAATTGCTAGTGAATAGAAGACCCTTTACTATGGTCTTCCAAGACTTTTAGAGAGGAAAGATAGATGAATGAGATGAGTGGGAGGAAGTTGTTAAGATGTGTTACATGAAAGAAGGGGAAGGTATCGAATATAATGATGTAGGTGAAGAGTTGGAAGACTATAATGAAGAGGAATACAACCTATCGCATAAGGTGGCCCAAGATATTGTAGTATTGGAAGCAATCAACAATAAAGAAGCAACTACAACAACAGTGGAGATCTTGAAGAGCTCCATTTGTCATGAATACCTATGGGTTTTAGAAAACACAACAAACCAAAAGTAGCTAGAGGAATGTGTGTACCTAGAGGAACATCTAGAGAATCATATTATTGATGTAAGGAGAGTAGAATATCATCACTTTCTTGGAAAATGGACAAGAATGAATGGGGAAAGAAGTAGAAGCAAAGGAGAACAATGCAAAAAAGGAGTCATCTTATCAACATCGTGCAAATTTAGGAAATGGAAACCTCCTCACAAAAGATGAATTGGAAAGCATGCCTAAATGGCATAATACAAAGAACAAGGAAACTCATATGGGATTCTTTTAAATGTTGTATGTGTTACAACAATAGAAGTTGGTATGTGTGAGGTAAAAAGGAGTGATGTTTTTCAACGGAGAAGTTTGTAAGGAGTTGGGAAAAGAGGAAGAGAACTAATTGGCAAAGGAGGATCTTTGATCCAGACTTGAAAAAAAAAATGCAATGATTTGCAAAGGTATTTAATTTGATGGAAGGCAACATCATAGTTTGTTCTTCAAGCCAAAAGGATGGTTTTGTCATCTAGCCCAAACTTATACCTGGATATTTGATACATTAGTATCTTGGAATAGAAGCAATCATCCATCATAAAAGACAAATGTAATAGTTGAATTCTTAATTTTCTTAATGTTTGAGCTTTCTTGAAGTTTATTTTCATGGTACATTATCTTTGAACCTAGAGGTTGAAAATTTTGAAAAGAAGGGGAGGATGATGTAAATTGATTCCTTTAAACCAAACACTAATTGATTGTTTCTCATATCTTATTGTAGTTGTTTGTAAATGCTCAAACTCTTTAAGTACAATTGTCCATGCACATGCTACTTTAATGAGTTGGTCTAAGATCAAGGGTCTAGTGGTGGGGTTGTCATATTGAAAGATGAGATCTCTAATATAGGTAGTGTTTAGGCTTAGTAGGGACAATCTAGTGAATTCATAGGAGGATGGTGATAAATATGTAAATCCTTCCCACCTGTAAACATAATCACTTACCAAATTTTTTGAGATATTATGGATGTTTCTTTTCTCTCTAAATTGTTGTATTTTGTTGAAGAATATGTAGTTCTTTTATATGAATTTGATGGAAATGAACATTGTGGCTTGGTTCTTCAAGCCAAAAGGACAATTCTACCATCTATGAAAAACTCTTAGCTAGATATTTGATGTAGTAGCATCCTCAAATAGAAGCAATTATACATCACCAAAAGAAAAATGCAATAGTTATCTTCTTAATTTTTTCATGCTTGAACAAATAAGTTCAATTTTTTTTAAAGGAGATGATGATGTAAATTGATTCCTTTGAACTAGGGGCTAATTGATTGTTTCTCCGATCTTGTTGGAGCTATTTGTAATTGCTTAGGCTCAAGTATAATTGTTCATGTACATGTTATCTTAAGGAGTTAGTGTAAGATTAGGGGTCTAGTAGTGGTATTGTGATCTCAAAAAATGAGGTCTATAATTTAAATAGTATTCTAGCTTAGTAAGGCTAATCTCGTGAATTTGGGGAGGCAAATGAAACTTACATAAATTCCTACCTATAAATATAATAAATTCCTTATAATTTATTTGATACTATTAATTTTTTCCCTCTCTAAATTGCTATGTCTTGTTGAGGAATATATAATTTCTTTATGTTTCTTCAAGCATTGGACCAGATAAGGTCAAGAACCAACAAATTGCAAAAAAAAAATTATAAAATTCCTCAACAAAAAAATTGATTTTTGAAATGAATTTAAAGGGATAATATATTACCCTTCAAATTTAAAAGGGAGACTGATCTCCGGGCATTCTTTTTTAAGTACATAAATATATTTTGAAATGAAAAAATGTGATAAAAATAAAATATATTTAAAAATATAAAGATCATATGAAATATATTTAAAAATATAAAGATCATATGAAATATATTTAAAAATATAAAGATCATATGAAATACATTTAAAAAACAAAATAAATGGAAAACCATTTCAATTATACAAATAATTCTGTTGTATCATCTGCATTTTCCATGCAAGGCTGATGATACAAACCGAATCTTTTTTATGTTAACTTGGTGCTTTTACTTCATACGCAAGGTAGGATATACAACAGGCTCTCTTCTGTAACTCGTTGTGTGCACATTTCAAACAAGGCTGATGATACAATACAATGCCTGTTCACCTAAAATTTCTCAGTGGGTGTTGCTGATAAAATTTAGTAGTTTTTTGTTTTTTTTTTGCAATCAAGCAGTTCCATATAGGACCGTGAATGCTTTAAAAATATAGCTTGAAATTTTGAGGAAACAAGTGGTGTAATGGATTAAAAAAGTTTAAGCTGACCAGTGTTAATTATGGGTAGCTTGGACAGTTGTTCGTCCTGACCCAGAAATAGTAGCATTAGATATGGGTAGTTTGGACAGCTATTCGTCCTGACCCAGAAATTAGAAAATAGTTGTTTTTGTCAGATCCTATTGTTAGGATAATAACAATTGTTATTTAATAGTAGCTCTTTTTAGGTGACACCTCATAGCCAAAATTAGTTATTGGTTATTGAGTTGTCTTAATCTCGGCCGTTGGTTTGAATTAATCTCGGTCGTTGGTTTTCCAACAGAGTAGTATAAAAAGGGGTCATGGGTCATTTGGAAAAGATGAAGTTTGTGAATTATTTGTAGAGTTAGCAAATAGTCTTGCGGTGTTAGAAAGGGGCGCAGTGATAGCGTTGGGGATAGCAGTGTAGGAATATCAGCGGGAGAAATTGGGAGATTGTCGGAGTTCTACCAGTGAGAGGCAAGGAATTTTGTATCTCTTAATTTGTTGAAGTTAATACATTTCTCATCTGCAGTACTGGTTTTCCCTTCGGGGTTTTTCTAGGGACAATTGTCCGGAAATATCATGTTATTGTGTTACATATTTCTTTCTGCCTATTTTTATTTGTGAAGTTGTAGTTGTGTTATTTTCCAATATTTGTTGATCAAATAATCTATTAAAGATAGGAGGTTAATAATCAGTAACTGCAGTAGAATTTTCACATGGTATCAGAGCTAAGTTGAGGGTAGAAAAGGTTTACCCTAGGCAAGGTAAGAAATTGAAGGGTTATAAAATCTAGATTGACTTCTTTAGAATTATTATTTATTTTATCCCTTGAGATGGCCTCAGCAGGTTTAAGAGATCAAGACAGATTAGATGGAGCCTCAAATTTTAGTGTCTGGAAAGCCAGAATTTCTTTATTGCTAGAAGAGAATGGTATCAAGGAATATGTTACCACTGTTGTGACTGTACCTACAGATGCAACACTTCTTGCAACATATAAGAAGGATGATGCCAAAGCAAGGAGGATAATCCTTGACGGTGTTAAGGATCACATAGTTCCTCATATCTCATATTTGGATAAAGGGAAAGCAATGTGGGACGCCATCCTGAATCTGTACCAGAATGCAACCACCAACCGGAAGCTGATTCTCAGAGAAAAGTTGAGGAATACTCGGATGAACAAGGGAGAAGACGTTACATGTTACCTCACCAGGCTTAGACTTGTCAAGGATGAGTTAGTAGCTATTGGAGATAAACTAGATGATGACGAGCTAGTAAGAATAGCCCTAAATGGGTTTTATAAGCAGTGGGATGTCTTTGTTCAAGTTATTAATGGACGAGATACCTTACCAAGTTGGGATCGACTTTGGAGTGATTTCACACAGGAGGAGCTTAGACTAAGCCTTGTCAATGGAGCCAACAATAACAGTTAGAAAAGTGAGGTGGAACAGGAAAACGTTGCCCTAGCAGGTAAAGGGAAAGCAAAGAAGGGATCTAGTAAAGGATCAAATCCACAAGGTGAGAAGAAGAAGAAGGATCTGTCTAAGATCAAATGCTTTGGATGTCACGAGTTTGGCCACTATGTCAGCGATTGCCCACACAGGGAGAAAGATAAGAAGGGCAAGAACCAAGTGGCAGCTTCAGCAAGTGCAGATGAGCTCTCTAGTAGATTGGAGGATGAGTTTGCACTCATAGCTTGTATGATTAGCTCAACCTCACAGAGTGTCTGGTATATAGACAGTGGG
This sequence comes from Cryptomeria japonica, assembly GCF_030272615.1. NCBI lineage: Eukaryota > Viridiplantae > Streptophyta > Pinopsida > Cupressales > Cupressaceae > Cryptomeria > Cryptomeria japonica. The sequence goes on from NC_081414.1 coordinate 637,905,535, forward strand.
GCGTCATTTCATATGACAGGAGTTAGAGAGTACTTCTCCAGCTACAAGGAGAAGAACACCAGAATCTAGATCTCTATGGGGAACTTGTCCAAACTCAACCGAGTTGGGAAAGGGACTGTTCAGTTTCAGAGGGAGAATGGTAAGATGATTCCTCTTCATGATGTGTTGCATGTTCCAGGCTTAGGCATGAAATTGATTTCTGTATCTGTCCTTCAGGACAAAGGGTACAATGTACTCTTTAGAGGAGCACATGTATTGATTAAGCATAAGGATTAGAAATCACCCATAGCTATTGGAGTTAGGAGTGGTCGACTTTATAGGTTGCAGTTTGATACTCCTAAGGCACTCATGAGCAGCAGTAATCCTAGAGATCTTGGAGAGCTATGGCATAGGAGAATGGGCCATATACATCATGGAGCACTTAAATTGCTTCGTGAGACTGTGACAGGTGTTCCAGCGGTGAGCACAGAGCATGATGATATATGTAAGGGATGTGTGTTGGGGAAGTTTGCAAAAGCATCTTTTCCAAGAAGTGACACAAGATCTGAGGGTGTTCTTGATCTAGTACATTCAGATGTATGTGGACCTATGTCGACGAAGTCTCTCAGAGGGTATGAGTACTTTGTTACTTTTATTGATGATTTCTCCAAGAAGACCTGGATATACTTCTTGAAGACCAAGGATGAGGTTTTCAGTCGCTTCCAAGAGTTCAAAGCTCTTGTGGAGAATTCGACAAGAAAGAAGATAAAGGTTCTTCAGTCAGACAATGGAGGCGAGTACAAAGGAAATGAGTTCCAGGAGTTCTGCACCAAGGAAGGAATCAAGAGAGAGTGGATTGTTCCTTACAATCCGCAACAGAATGGAGTTGCTGAGAGGAAGAATCGGTCTATATCGGAGGCTGCAAGAGCTATGTTGCATGACCAGGATATGCCTCGTTATCTGTGGGCAAAGGCATGCAGTACAACAGTATACATACAAAATAGAGTTCCACATAAGGTACTGGAGAAGATGACACCAAAGGAAGCATTCACTGGGAAAAAGCCAGATGTCAGTCACTTCAAGATCTTTGGGAGTTTGGCATATTGCCACATTCCTAAGGATACACGTACCAAGTTAGATCAAACTGCAGAAAAGGGGTACTTTGTGGGGTACAGTGAAACCTCAAAGGCATATCGGATATTTATTCCAGGGACCAGGAGGATTATAGTCAGGCGTGATGTCAAGTTCATGGAGGACAAGGCATTTAGAATGTCCAGAGATTTGCCAGCAGATGATCAGAGTGAGCAACTGACAAAAGCTCCAAGGATAGCTCAATCGAGTCAAGGGCAACAAAGCTCAAGTACAGTTACTAGTACAAGCATAGGCTCAGGTAGTGAGAGTTCGCAGAGTATGGAGCAACTGGTGCAGCTAGAGATGCATCAAGAAGACATGGAGGTTGATGTTTCATCCTCTACAGTTGGCAGTAGGAATCATGAGGTTCAGTCGACACAAAAGAATACTTAGGAGTTAGTGGGTACTCCTAGGAGGAGTAGTAGACAACGGAAACAATCAGCTAGGTATGATGACTATGTAGCATTAGTTGGTCAGTTGGTAGATAGTGAACCTTCTAGCTATCAGGGGGCTGCACAACATCAAGTGTGGCAAGATGCAATGGTTGAGGAGTATACCTCAATAATGCAGAACGATGTGTGGGAAGTAGTTCCTAGACCAACAGATAGGGTTGTGGTTGGATCACGTTGGATCTATAAGATCAAGCACGGTGCAGATGGTAGCATCAAGAAATACAAGGCAAGGTTTGTGGCAAAAGGGTTCTCTCAGAAGGAGGGAATAAACTATGAGGAGACATTTGCTCCTGTTGCTAGGTATACTTCTATACGAGCTGTAATCTCAATTTCAGCACAAATGGGATGGCAGATCCATCAGATGGATGTCAAGACAACGTTCCTCAATGGTGAGTTGAAAGAGGAGGTATACATAGAACAACCAGAGGGCTTTGTAGCACACAGTAAAGAGACCCATGTGTGTAGATTAAAGAAAGCTTTGTACAGACTCAAGCAGGCTCCCAGAGCGTGGTATGAGTGCATTGATAGTTACTTGCAGGAAATGGGCTTTGTGAAGAGTGAGGCAGATGCTAACCTCTACTACTTGGTGGTTGGGGGTGAGATTCTTATTCTTGTCCTGTATGTGGATGACTTATTTCTAACTGGTTCACTAGGGCTCATAGAGGAGTGCAAGAGGGACCTTGCAGCGGAGTTCGAGATGAAAGATTTGGGACTTATGCACTACTTTCTAGGCATGGAGGTATGGCAGATAGATGGAGATATTTTCCTTGGGCAAGGGAAATATTGCATCGAAATCTTGAAGAGGTTCAAGATGGAAGATTGCAAAGCCATGTCTACACCTATGATCACAAATTGGAGGAAGGTAGACACATCCAGAGAGAAGGATGTAGATCCCACCTTATACAGGCAGTTGATTGGTTCTCTCATGTATTTGGTCAATACTAGGCCAAATATAGCATTTGTAGTTAACTCTCTTAGTCAGTTCATGGTTGAGCCAAAGGGAGTACATTGGACAGCGGCAAAGCATGTGCTGCGTTATTTGCGAGATACAATCGAGTATGGGATTAGATATGCCCGAGGTGAAGAAATCAAGTTGATGGGCTATACTGACGCAGATTGGGCAGAGAGTACAACAGACAAGAAGAGCAATTCAGGGTGTTGTTTCAGTCTAGGATCAGGAGTTGTCTCTTGGTTCAGTAGGAAGCAAAAGTCTGTGGCTCTGAGTTCTGTAGAGTCAGAATACATAGCAGCTAGCATGGCGACATGTGAAGCTATATGGCTTCGGAAGTTGCTAGTAGCCTTGTTTGGTCAGAAGGTAGAGACTACAGTGATACACTGCGACAATTAGAGTTGCATTAAGTTGACTGAGAATCTAGTGTTTCATGATAGGTCGAAACATATAGACATCAAGTGTCACTTCATCAGAGATTGTGTACAGCGTGGAGTTGTTCAGCTACAGTTTATACCTACAGATCAGCAGGTAGCAGACATTCTGACAAAGGCATTGGGGAAGGCAAAATTCATCTTCTTCAGAGAGAAGTTGGGTGTCGTGCAAAACAGCTTCCTTGCTAAGAGGGAGTGTTAATTATGGGTAGCTTGGACAGCTGTTCGTCCTGACCCAAAAATAGTAGCATTAGATATGGGTAGTTTGGACAACTATTCGTCCTGACCCAGAAATTAGAAAATGGTTGTTTTTGTCAGATCCTATTGTTAGGATAATAACAATTGTTATTTAATAGTGGCTCTTTTTAGGTGACACCTCATAGCCAAAATTAGTTATTGGTTATTGAGTTGTCTTAATCTCAACCGTTGGTTTGAATTAATCTCAACCATTGGTTTTCCAACAGAGTAGTATAAAAAGGGGTCATGGGTCATTTGGAAAAGATGAAGTTTGTGAATTATTTGTAGAGTTAGCAAATAGTCTTGCGGTGTTAGCAAGGAGCGTAGTGATAGCGTTGGGGATAGCAGTGCAAGAATATCAGCGGGAGAAATTGGGAGATTGTCGGAGTTCTGCCAGTGAGAGGCAAGGAATTTTGTATCTCTTAATCTGTTGAAGTTAATATATTTCTCATCTGCAGTACTGGTTTTCCCTTCAGGGTTTTTCCAGGGACAATTGTCCGGAAATATCGTGTTATTGTGTTACATATTTCTTTCCGCCTATTTTTATTTGTTAAGTTGTAGTTGTGTTATTTTCCAATATTTGTTGATCAAATAATCTATTAAAGATAGGAGGTTAATAATCAGTAACTGCAATAGAATTTTCACAACCAGGAAATTTCCAGCTCCATTCCACAAGCAACAGTTTAAAGTCTAAGTTAGAGGTTCCATTTTTATGATAATATTCAGTTAATCCTAAAGCATTTGTTTTCTCATTAAACGTAACCTATCTTTCTATGATTTTAGAACCTGCACCGCCTGAATGGGGTTGCATTCTTATGCTTGCTGCTTGTTATTTTAGTTTGGGAATAAGTATTGCAGATACTCTGACACGTAACCTGATGGAAATACTTGTCATTTCTTGAAAAAACTTTTGGCCCAACTATTTTCCAGACGTGGCATCGTGATGGCCGGCAACAGTCAATAATTGACAATGCAATTAGGTGTCTCAGGGGATGGATAGATGAGATGAGATGTACTTCAAATCTCTGCTATTTGTACTGCCAATGGCGAAGAATTTTCTCCTTCCCTTCCTGAATGTCATGAAATTCATACGAGGAAAACTCTTTATTCTCTCAACAGCCCAAACGCTGTCTAAATTCACAAAATTCATTGGGTTTGCACGTTTGATTTGTCTTCCACGAGGAATGCATACATCTTGTTATTGATCTCAATCTAGCTACATCCAGGAGTTTTTTCTACTCCCTCCTGTTTCATTGTTACCCTCACTTTTTCTACATCACCCCACCTGCCAGCTGCAGCATACATATTTGACAGAAGCACATACTGTGCAGCATGTTTATTGTCAGATTCAAAAAGGCATTTGGCTACACGTTCTCCTAAGTCTGTGTTGTTATGAATTCTACAAGCACCGAGCAAAGATCCCCATACATCAGCATTGGGTTTCAATGGCATTTTACTGATGAAATCTTGTGCCTCATCCAAAAGTCCCCCTGCACGGCCAAGAAGGTCAACCACACAGCAATAGTGCTCTATTGCTAGTGTGATTTGGTAATGATGATTCATAAAACTGAAGTAATAACGACCATCATCCACTAGGCCTGCATGGCAGCAAGCAGATAAAACACCAATGAAGGTGATCTGATCCGGCTTTGTGCTCGAATGTTGCATTTGTTGAAAGATTTCAAGGGCTTTGTTGGCACACCCATGAATAGCATTTCCTAAAATGATAGCATTCCATGAGACTACATCTCTTGTGGGCATTTTTTCAAACACAATGTATGCATCCTGGATGCTCCCACATTTGGCATACATGTCAATTAGAGCATTACCCACAAAAATGTCCCGAAATTCCCTTCTAATACTGAGTCCATGAACTTCCTTACCTACAAAAAGAGTGGCCAAGTTGGAACATGATGAAAGAGCAGTTGCAAAGATTGTTGAGCTTGGCTTCAAATCTAGCCGTTGCATTTCCCCAAACAGCAATAGCGCTTTATCAAAACATCCATTCTGTGCATATCCTGAAATCATTGCAATCCAAGATACCATATCGCGTTCCGGCATTTCCTGAAAGAGTTTTTGAGCCTCATCAAAATAACCCTCTTGTACCAATCCTGTAATGATTGCATTCCATGACACAACATTTTACTGAGGCCTTTTCTGAAAGAGCTTTAGCGCCTTATCAATAAGCCCATGTTGAGCATATCCTGCAATCATTGTATTCCATGAAACTGCATCACATTGATGCATGTTTTGAAAGACTTTGAATGCATCCTCTATGTTTCCACATTTAGCATACATATCTAAAAGGGCATTTCCAACATATACATCACACAGAAATCCATTATGAATTATACACTGGTGCAATGCCCCTCCATAACGAATAGCTATCTCCAAAGGTGTCGGAATTTGGCTTCACGCCATTTAATTGCATTTCTCCAAACAAGTTCAATGCCTCGAGAAAATTTCCATTTTTTGTGTATCCTGAGATCATTGCAGTCCAAGAAACCACATTCCGATCAGGCATTTCCTGAAAGAGTTTCAAGGCCTCATCAACACATCCAATCTGTGCGTATCCTGTAACCATCACGGTCCAAGATACAACATTTCGTTCTGGCATTTTCCGAAAATACCCAACGGCCTCTTCGACGTAGCCATCCTTCACATACCCTGCAATCATAGATGTCCAAGAGACCACACTCTTTGCAGGCATATTTTCAAACACTTGTCGTGCGTCCTCAATGCTTCCACATTTCACATACATATCAACAAGGGCATTCCCTACAAAAATATGCGTCTGAAATCCACTTCTAATTATGCATTTATGGACCTCCTCCTTATCCCGTTGTAAACCTTCAAAGTTTCTGCATGTCTGAAGCACGCCAACAAGGGTAAACGAATCTAGCTCCACACCTGCAAGACGCATTTCCGAAAACAGTTTCTACACCTCATCAAAACATCCGCCCTGCGCATATCCTCCAATCATCGCAGTCCAAGACACTACATTCAGCTCAGGCATATTGTCAAACACATTGCGTGCAACCTCTGTACATAAATATCCATAAGAGCATTTCCCACTACTAATCAAACTTCAATCCACTCCCAACAATACCCTCGTGAATTTTTCTACCATACTCCAATTCAGCCAAACTTGCACACGCGGGAATATCACTCGCAATTGTAAACCCATCAAACCTAATCCCTGATTCTTCCATTTGGTAAAAGAGCTTTAATGCTCCCTCGTAGCACCCACTCCTGGCATGAGCTCCAATCATCGCATTCCATGATACTACATTTCGCTCCGGCATTTTGTTAAACAAGTAGCGCGCCTCCTCCAGTTTTTGGCACTTTATATAGACGACCAGAAGTTTAGTTTCTAAGAAAACATCTGGTTCAAATCCAGATTGAAGCATGTGGGTATGAACTAATTTGCCTTGTGGCAGAGATTTCGCATTGAGGGATTCCTGCAGCAGAGCGGAATAAAGGTAGAAGTCTGGTAAAATGCCTCTGCAGTCCAAGGTATATAATACATTCAGCGCCTCACCCAATAGCCCTTGCTTGCACATTGTTTTCAATTTCTCTGAGATGCTTCTATTGGTGTTGCCATTACCATTTCTATACAAAGTTTAAATAGCTTTGGCAAAATTACATTTAGTAATAAAGAACACAGTCTTTGTCCGAGTCCACTTAGATCGTGCCAGAGCTACCATCCGCTCTGGCAACACCATTTTTCAAAAGTTTCCATCAAAATTTTGGTGTTTTATTGCAATTGCCTGAACCCTTCTGCTTCTGCACGTTTCTTAGATCTGCTAAAACCCAAGTCGATTGGAAAACATATAATTCGATAAATAGCGCTACGTCGCCAGATTTAATTGCTTTCTAAATTGTTGTAGGAAATAAAATGCACTTTGCATTAGGGAAAGGACCCAGTAGTTGAGCATGTATCAATTGTTGTTAGGGTTGTTGATACCTTTTGTTCTAAAAATTGAACAAATAAAACCTATTGTTTGAAACAAAAAATATCAATTTTTGTTAGGAAATGTACCAATAGTTGTTAGGAAATGTACCAATAGTTGTTAAGAAATGTATTAATATTGTAAAAAGTAACCAATCAGGTGATGCCATGTCAACTGCACAACTATTGGGGTCTCTTTTGCACGCCTATTGGTCTCACTTTTTTGGGGGGCTATTTTGGACACCTTGGCAAAAAGCATGTTGATGTGGCATCATATTTGATGATGTGGCCCTGAAACCTTAGTTATAAGTAGGGGACTTGCCAAGTAAGCTGCTGTAAAAAAATCGGAATGATTTGAAATTTCCAAGTAGGATTTTGAGAAGCACAAAGTTAGGGTGCACAACTACTAGGTCCTTTCCCCTAGTTGAGGTGTTTTGTCAATGGTCGTCTTTCACCTGAAACTCGTAGGTATAAACAATTTTTTATATTTATGTATACATTGAAATTTGTATTTCTAAAGATGGCAACTCTTTAAGGAATGGAGATTACTGTCCTCTACCCATATCAACCATCTTTCATTAAAGAAATTCAATTTTTAATTAATTTTTCTTTGGAATTTGAATTCTCATTTTAATCACAAATGAAAGTGTGGATTTAGCTAAAAGTGGACAAAAATGAGTGCACAAACATGGAAATCTAAAACTAATGCAGAGATTGGTCTAGAAAGTGTTACATCATAAGCTTCATGTAGAAGACAGATTGAAATGCGTTATGGTTCAACCAATTAAATCTAAAAATTACAAGTATGTCTTCTCTAATAAGGAGGTGTTCATTCAGAGGTGTATTTCATGATGGAGATGCTAATAAAGATTCTAGTCCCTACAATTTGAATATGTAATTATTAACTAAATTAATTGCTTTTGTATTAGGAGATTATCAATATTGGCTTTTTTGACAAAATATTTTTTGTTTTATAGTCTTAGGCTAGTTGAGATCTTACGGGATAGTTGAGATCTTGATAGGATAGTTAGATCTTTTCTCAACTTATTCCATGTTTAGTGTAGGAGAGTTTGGATCTCCTTAGTTTATTGAGTAATTTTTCCTCTTTTAAAGCTATTAAAGCTTCTCATTTGATTAATAAAAGATAATTAGATTTTGTATTATTCATTATGTGTATGAACTGACTCTTGTGAGTGGAATTTCTCACTTCGTTGAGAGATTCCACATCAAATGCCAATTAGGTTGGTTTTCCCCTGATTTCATATGGCCTTTTTGGGCAACATTTTGGACCAAAGACTTAAGACTATGTTCATGGTTTCAAACAAGCTAATGTTGGATGTAAGTAAGTCAATTTTGGGGCAAGAATTCATGGATTCCAAAAATAGATACAGAGTCGATTCAAAATCTCACCTCATTTTCTGGCATATTTATTGGACTTGAATGAACCCAAACCAATGGTTTTACCAATGACTAGATTCCTTATAAATTGAGATTTCTTGGGGAGTGCAAAAGAGGTCATTGTCATGGCTTGGTTAAGGCTAGGCCTGCCAAGGCCAAAGGACATTTCTAAGATTTGGCTAATGGGCAAGATCATGTCTTGGCATCCCTTCATTTTGAACCTCAATAGTGTGGATCTGGCATGACACAGGCTCTAGGTTGTGTTGGGTTGTGCCTTCCTGAAGAAGGTGTTGTTTCTCATGCCTGTTCAGGACATGGAATGGATTCAATAATTTTTATGGTTCATCTATGAAGTTGCAAACAATCAACACTACAACGGGTTTCAATAACATTTTGTTGTGCATGGAATAGCTAGTTAATAGTAGTTTAGGGAAACTTTTATTATTGTAAATGACAAAAGCAAACAATTTTAATTTGGCCCATTTGTAATGAATAGATGTAAATTCTCTTTTTTGATATTAATATAGAATCTACAACCTTGAGTTGCCTTTACATATCATATATATGTACATACATATATATACATATATGTACACATAAATATATACATATACCTTTGTATGTGTATGTGTATGTGTATGTGTATGTGTATGTGTATGTAATATACATGTATATGTATATGTATATGTATATGTATATGTATATGTATATGTATATGTATATGTATATGTATATGTATATGTATATACCTATGTATATGTATATATATGTGTGGACACCTAAAAATGTCTCATTAATCGCACACTAATTATTCGTCTAATTAATTAAGTAATTCTTTAATTATTTAAGTAATCTAATTGATCTTATTTCTTCTGAACTAATTCAAATCATCAACCTTCAACATCACTAATCATTCAATTTATGTCCTTTAATCAATTCATCATTAAACCCTTTCTCAAATATTAATTGAATATTATTTATTTAATTAATTACGATTTATTCCTTGATTAAACAATCTTTATTATTTAATTAATTCTATTTCTAATGATTAAATAATTTCATTTAAATTATTTAATTAATTAACTTATTTCTCCAAATCCCCAAATTCAAATTTCAAATAATTCTAATTAATTTCATTTTCCCAAATTCACATTTCACCAAATATATTTCAATGAATTTCAATAAGTTTCATGTGCATTTCAGCGTTCGAAAATCAAAATGAAAATGAATTTCAATTCAATCTCCTACCACACATGTTCAAAATCAGGACAAGTTGATCAAATCAGTTAACTAGTCAGTTAACTCTTCAATCTCCCCTTTTCACTCCAAATCGCCTTTTATGACTAATCAATCAATTCAATCAACTGGGTAATCTATTCAGTCATCTCCCTAATCTATTTAGCCCACTGATCAATCAAATGACTTAACAAATCAATCTATCATGTAAACAGATCAATCAATTCACTTAATTGATCAATCAAAATCAATGAACTGTCAATCAGCACTTCAATTCAATTCCCCCCCCCCATCTCACCTGAAAATCTATAAATACAAGATCATTTTCTCAAATCAATCTAGAATCACATAATTATAATCTTTGAAGCAATTGTCTATCTTATGCAGGAATTTCAATGCAACACCTGAGAGCCATCCTACATCCACAATTTGGAAAAGAGCAATGGAAGCTTTGTCAAATCGATTGAGGGAGTCTTAAATTAGAATTCATTTCAATTCAATTGATTTTGCATTATTCAATTGTCATTTAGGAGTATTTCTTATTAGATTAGAGTTATGATTTGCTCTTATAATCTGATTATGCTATTTATGACTGAATTTACCCCTAAGAAACAATGGTGAACCCGACGTGAAATAACCTCCTGGTGTTTTTTAATGATTTTGCAAATTCTGTGCGGGTACAGGAAAAATGTTATGCATTTGTATGTGCAGTAATTCGCATTTGTTCACAACAATTTGCATTTGTGTTGACAACGATTCACATTTGTGCTGACATCAATTTGCATTTGTTAGAAATATTTTGCATTTGTAGGGATACTTCAAAATTTCAATTTCAAGTGTTGTTCTTGCTTTTCATTCATTTACGCTAACAACCCATAAAAATCTTTCAATTCTGGAAAAAAATTATTTTTATGCATAAGATGTGTCTAACCCTATGGAAGGAAGAGTGACCTTCATAATTTCAGGTTCTAGGGAGAGGAAAGAGCACATAAGACAAATAAGAGCACATCGATGATGGATAAGAGCAAAAAATAGGTTTCAAGATCTCGAAGAAACGGTTGCCCTATCTCGATATTATCATATTGTGCAGAAGTACCTAGACAGATTCAACGTGTTTGATGACATTGAGATCATGGCAAATATGATAATAGAGTCATCTCATGTCATAATTGATTGATTTTATTTTCTGTCTTTTATTTTTGTGTCTTAATTCGCATTTGTGCAGAGGGCAATTTGCATTTGCATAGACATCAATTCGCATTTGTGTAGACAAAAATTTGCATATGTCTGCATAGTAATTCACAATTGTGTAGAGGTCAATTTGCATTTGTGCAGAGGATGATTTGCATTTGTCAGAAGCCAGTAGAACATTTATGTTATGTCTTTTCTTGATTCTCTGTCATTAAAATGTTTTGTTCCTGCAGACTGTGAAATCAAATCTGTAACCGAAAGAGCAAATTAGGCTTGTGAACCCACAATGTACTAACATCTTCATGGATTTTTGCAGGATAGTTGACCTAGCTTAGCTAATCTTTACTTTGGTGCTTTTAAAAAGAACAACAACAAGCCTTCTTTATCTCATCATTGCTATGTCGGTTAAAATCAACACCATGCTTCTTTGGAGCAATATCTCCAAATAGTTTAGACAATTTTGCAATGAAGGTATAAAAAGAACTCTTGTTCTCTGTGTTTTCAAGGTGACAGACATATGCTCTCCCCTTAACTGAGTGACCAAAAAGACAGACCCATCTTTTCCATGTATTTTGTCAAATTCGCAATAGGGTAAAACCCTTAGCAAGCCTGCCTCCCAAGTAGCCCATAAGGCCAAGTGAGAGGGAACGACCTAAGTGGCAACGACTAACACCAAGTAATCCAAGACACTATAAATAAATGTGTTTGCAATGAAAATTGTAAACAACAAGTGTTACATGTTGTCATAACGACGTCATACCTCCCTCAGTGCCTATACGGTACGAGAAAATCTATAGAGTGTAACCTCTACAAACTGGGAGACCTCCTTAACGGAGCGGAAAACATTGTTGATTATGACCACTCAAATGGAACCTTGATTAATATCTTTAGAAAATTAGAGGCCAATCCTATAGGAGTTGAGAAAATACAACACCACAGGAGCCTGAAGATCTTCTGCAAGCCGAATAACCTGTTACAAGGAGAAGCAATGAAGCAAAATCTGAAGAACATACAAAACACAGAGAATATGCTCAAAAAGAGAGAGCTCAATATTCACAAAAATATGTAGTGTGATTCTTACAATGAAAAGAAAGAACTCAACCTTTAATAGGTCAAGAAACCCTAAAAAGGGAAAACCTAGGTTTGCACATAATAATTAATTAAAACAATTAATTATATGCACCTAAAGTTAGCTTAAGTGTAAAAGAGATAAAGGGAACTTAAATAATTAAACAAAGAATGTTTAATTAATCAAGTAAATACCCGAATACTCTAACACCCCCCCTTAAGCTAGACTTAGGGAGAAGCTAAAACCTAGAACAGCTACTAAAAGCAATAAAGATGGGTCCCGGCAACAAGGCCTGATCAGGTACCCAAATACAATGAAATCTCCATGAAACGGAGACAAAGGAGAAAACCCAGTGGGAAAAAACTCCTCTCCAAAAAGAGATAAAAGAACACCACTGAAGCATGAAGAACATGCAAACTCTGTCGAAGAATAACTGCTGATCTGAAGAACATCCACCGAACTAGAACATGACCAGGTAGAGAAGACTGTAATCTGCATGAGTGCCCTCAAATGACACTACTCGAATCAGGAGGCAAACAAGGCAAAACAACTGAAATCGAAGATACAGATGGCATGAGAAACCAAAGCCTGAAGAGCTGATCAATCGAACCATGGAAGCATTAGAACCAACAAGATAAACCTCCCCATAATGCGGAAGTGGGAGAGGGACAGGAACACTGAAAAGGACAGCCAAAAACAACTGCATGACGAAGAACCAAGAACATCAAAGGTGTTGAGACACATTATCATGAGGCGAATGTCGTGGAAGGAACACTCACTTGACAAAGGAAGATGGCAAACAAAGGCAAACATCAACCCCCTCATGGCACTTGATCAACAATGCATGTACAACAAGACACAAGATATGCAAGATTCCAAGTAAACAATGCATGATGGCACTTTATCTCAGTGCGTTTGCATAATTGCAAGCTACAATGATAAGAATACTGGAAATAGAAACGAGAATCAAACAGAGACACCCTACTCAGAAAAGAGATCCCAGGACCTGAAACAACCACGATATCCACCAAAGTGCTGAAAAGCAAAAAACTAAATAAAATATGCATGGAGCATAATCTGGAAAAAAAACTCATATTTTTGGAAAGTACATAGAACACACTTTCTGAAAATATAAAGTTTTCGAAAAACGGAGGTCGGATGCTCATTCTACGTCTCCCGGAGTGCAAAAAAGAGACCTCACTTTGACTGTAAAAAAACACAGTCAAACAGAAAAATTGGAATAAATTACCAACACCATGAGGTCGGCCTTGGAACCAACCTTTTGATGCCTATTCGTTTGCCAAAATCCGACTCCGTATGCCCAAGATAGGGCCAAAAAACCAAACCCCCCCCTTAAAAGGCCCAAAAAAGGGGTCTGGTGGCCAGGGAGCGGAGCTCCGGTGGCGCACTGGTGGCGGCCGGGTGGCAGGGCGGCGGCCGGGTGGCGGAGCGGTTGCTGGCCGGAAAACAGGCCAAGCAGAGGCGGCGGGCCAAGGCTGAGTGCGGCAACGCAGGGAGGCAGCGGCCGGAAGGGAAGCGGCGGCCGGCGCAGTGCTGAGCGCGGGCGGAGAGACCGGCAGCGACGATCGGAAGGGAAGCGACGGCCGGCGGAGGGCGCAGTGCTGAGCGCAGGCGGGGAGACCGGCGGCGGCGACCGGAAGGGAAGCGACGGTTGGTGGAGACAGGGTCGGCGGCGGCCGGAAAAAACAGCAACGGCGATCGGAGGGGGCCGAAAGGGCCGGAGCGGGAACAGCAGCGGCCGGCGAAAGCGTCGGTAAAAGGTGGCACCCATTTCGAGGGCAGGCAGCGGCACCGTACTGACAGCTGCAGGGGTCCCACAGTACCCTGCGTACTGTGGGAACCCCAAAATTTGATTTTTTTTTGTTTTGCCAAAAAAAATTTAAAGAAAACCCTATTTGCCTTTCTTTCAATTTTTTTTTAAAAAATATTTTTGAAAGACAAATTTCGGCCTGCATGCCATAAAAAGGCAATTTTTTTTTTTGCAAAATTTTTTTCTCGATTTGCGTGCCAGGGTCGTACAGCCTGGATCTGAGAAAAAAAATGCCCCCAGAGGCTCAGGAACCAAAATAGGTCAAATTTTATATGACCATAGGGGTTTTCGGGCCTTCTGAGCATGATGGTGAGGTCCGTTTAGGCCCAAAGTGCTCAGAAAAAAAGATCAAACCCTAGGTACATAAAAAAATTCCTGAAACCCCAGATCTGCTTCCAAAGCCAAAACTCTCAAAACAAGAATAGGTAGCTGCAGATCTGAGCTCTGATACCATATAGGAGTTGAGAAAATACAACACCATAGGAGCCTGAAGATCTTCTGCAAGCCGAATAACCTGTTACAAGGAGAAGCAATGAAGCAAAATCTGAAGAACATACAAAACACAGAGAATATGCTCAAAAAGAGAGAGCTCAATATTCACAAAAATATGTAATGTGATTCTTACAATGAAAAGAAAGAACTCAACCTTTAATAGGTCAAGAAACCCTAAAAAGGGAAAACCTAGGTTTGCACATAATAATTAATTAAAACAATTAATTATATGCACCTAAAGTTAGCTTAAGTGTAAAAGAGATAAAGAGAACTTAAATAATTAAACAAAGAATGTTTAATTAATCAAGTAAATACCCGAATACTCTAACAAATCCGAGTCAGTAACTAGACAATTATAGTATCACAGTGCAAGGGTGGGGAAGAATCTTCCCCCAAGACACTCACCATATATCTCCCAGGATAATGAGCCAATTGAGGAGCGATCCACTTTGGTTTAATTTTCGGACAAAGGCAAAAAAATTGGGCACACCCTAGGGTGTGACAGGGTTGTTTGACCTGAAGGAGTATCAAGATGTGGGTTGTGGCATTATTCATGACCTTTTGACCTTAGTAGAGTCTGACTGTTGTATGATCGAATGACCAAAATTTATCGAAAACAAAATGGGGTCTTGAGAAAGATTCCAACATTTATAGGGATTTGAAAAAATCCTTTGAACAAGTGCTCTCTTTATGTTAGATTGGTTTTCTTGCTTTGTTGTTGTGTCTTTGCTACATGATCAAACATTACAAAGTGGAATATCAACCAAGTTTTGTCAAAAACATCAACAAGAATTTCAAAATTCAAAGAAAACTACAAGTATCAACATCAACATCAAAATCAAAATTAAACAATGTCACATTTAGAAAAATGGAGAATATTATACCTTTTGTGATCTTAGGTCCTAGGCATTTAGTCCATGCATAGTCTCTTTAGTGTCCTCATATTGCACAAAGTCCTTGCACAAATCCTCACTTCACGTAGAAATAGCTTCAATCTTTGTCAAAATTGCATCCGTTTAGTCATTGCATTATCATCATCTAAGTTCATCTTAGGACCCACTTTGGTCATGCATATCACAATAGGGTGCATTAGAATCTACATCTATCATATTAGTTTCAAGGTTAACCCTTGCGTAGTCTGCATTTTGGTTCATCACTCAATAGAAGTCTTAAGAGCATATCTTTTGCATGGGTTTAAAAGGCGATGGTGATTTCTCATTTTAACAACCCAATCTTGGGCGAGATAATGATCAATTAGAAATAATTGATGGTTTGGATAATCTTACTTCGGAAGTGAGAATTGATCTTCCCTAATACGAGGAAGTCAAAGTTGTTATAGATGATGAAATTCAAAAATCTTTCTGCCTTGATACAAAACTAAAAAAAGAAATCAAGGAACAAAGAGAACAAGAAGAATTTTGACAATTTGTTGAAAAACTTATGGCAGATAGCCCCATTCCTCACCATATACCTTAATAGAGTGTCGTGATAGATTGCATACATACATAGCTAGTCCCTGCATAAGTCTTACATTCATTTTAAGTATATCTTTTGCATTTTAGAGAGTCAAGATCACTTTGGAGATACATTGATGCCGTTAACAAGATCGCAAAAAGCTAAGATGGATCTGAACAATGACCCCTTGGTCAATCCCACTTGGAATATGGATTTATCCACAAATCAACAACCACAAGGTAGAACACCTACAATGTTACCAACAAACACCAACAGGATGCCTTCCATAGATGAAATCCAACATAATCTAACGCGAGAAGAATTGGAGGCAGGCCAACAAGATCCAACTCTACTCATGGTTCTCAACGCACTCATCAATAATAATAGATCGATATCTCACACTTTTAGTTCAAAATAGAGCCAAGTTGCCTCCAGGTGTTGACGTTTTGGCAATCTTGCCATCACGAGCAAAGATTACTTTAGTGGCAAATATTCACCAATGACGAATTTTTCACGTTGGCGACCTAGGAAATGGTGAATATTTTGTACCGACTGGGGGTGGCCATGTCGCCAGAACATTATCAATTTCCGTCAAATTCATGGCCTGATCGCCATATGTTTTATGTAATTAAATGTTTCTATGCGAGGATTTCGCCAATACAATATATGTTGGACACACGGTAAATTTATTTTTTTTCGCCTACACTCTCCAAGATTGCCTTAATAGACGACCATAATTTGCCTATATGCATGTGAAGATTTTTTCGCTAGGAGGACCCAATTCGCCCAACATTTTACCGATGCGTGTCTCCATTCACCCCAACTTTCGCCAACTATATTGTATTTTCCAATTTTTTGGACGACCCATAATCGCCTCAAAAATTACATAAGTCGTGTTATAGTTACACAGGATTTGCCAAATATTTGTATACCATATAAAATTCCCACGGAATTCGCCATATAAGGATTGGTATAAATACATGCAAAGATTAGATCTATCTCTACACAATCTGGTGGGTTCTAGGCTCTGAATTTTGATCAATAGCGAAGTTTTAGACTAAGGAAATTCATTGTTGTTGACTGCATTGGCGACTGCTAGTGACCTAAAGGTGAGCGATCATATTTTTGAAGTGATAATGTTATTCTGAATTTATCTATATTTGTTTGCACTATTGAGTTCATTTTTATTCAGTGGTGACCCGTCAATGCCAAGTGGTCAGTCGGGACAATCAAACCTCAGACATCTAGATTGTAGGTCGTAGGGCCAATGAAAACATATATTATACTTTATAGTCTATTATTGCTTCTTCAACAAATTGATATTCTTTTGGCAGCCTTTATTTCGTTGGAGATGTCGAACGGGAAGAAGGGTAGGAAACCTGAATGTGGGGAAGGCCATGAGAGGCCAACAAAAAGTAGAATGTTGTCTTCGTACTTTGGCTTTGGAAAAGAGTGTGGTGAAAATCAGGAAGGTGCATCATCACAAGTACAAGTACAAAATTCACAACCTACACCGCATGTTAAAGACAGTGGCGAACCTGATATCTTAGATTAGGATGATCTCAAAGAAGATTATCTGGTAGATGCCCAAGTTAGTTGGAATGATATAATCGACTTGGGTGATAATGTCATTGATGATAATGCACGGAAGGGGAAAAGAAAAGCCAGATCAAAAAAGGATGAACCACAATCAAAAAAGGATTGGGAGTGGGATATGTCAGTGAGGAATTTTCAAATTAACTGGGCATCAAAGTATCCATTCATTGAACCAGTGGAGAATCCAATTGAAGGCGAGTCTCCAATAGAATGCAGGTGCAAGATTTGCACTTGGAAACATAACAAGGAAATTAGGTTGCAGCTAAAATTTGACACCATAGAAAAGCATATGGGTAAAGTTTATGAAAAACAAATGATAGACGAGGTTGAAAAATCAGTGATAAGATGGAAAACAAAGAAGTGTAAGCATGTGAGGAATGTTGAAGAGTATTATTTTCATGAGAAAATACAGACAAAACCTATTGAAGTTAAAGGTTCTATTGAAGCTAGTTTTGGAAAAGCAATGCAAATAGAACAACTGGGAAAAGTTGTTCAGTTAAGCGTTGTTTTTTAAATTTTGAGCAGAGGGCGTGCTATGACAAATTTCCCATCAATTAGTGGTTTATTACACTTTTTGAAAGTTCCTAACTATCCTTGTAAAGATGTCAATCTAGGATCTAACCCTAAACTACTCTTTATTCATAAATAAACTTAAATTTCAATCTCTAAGCATATTTTATACAAGATATAAGCAAACAACGAATATGGATATAAAAACATTCATAGATATATCATTATAATGCAAATGAATAACACAATTTCATACTTAGAAGTTCTTATTTCCTACTTAGGCTTCCAAATTGCCTTAAGAACATACAAGAAGATGCATCTGTCGATCTTTAGTCTGAGTCGCTTCCTTCTGTCTTTTGAATGCAAACGAGGACAAGAATCAGGCGCTTTTTCCGCCCAACCTTGAAGCTTACGCTTCCCCGGAATTCTTGGTCAATCAAGAATACCCGACCCTACACGAATTGGTTTAACCAAAGAATTCGAAAGCAAGAGGGAATCTGGTGCATGCCTAGATAATATATGCATTTTCATTTTTTCTACTTCATTCTAAGAAACAAGCATTCGCTATCATACTAGGATGTGGTATAGAGCATAAATAAGGAATTTCCATCATTTTCTATGGATAATTCAAACAATAACTCGGCCGAGTATATGCCATGCACAACAAAATAATAGTTGGAAAAAGCAACTATTCTCCCTAAAAACATCCACATTCGGCACCCGTCCCGAAAGGTAAATTTTCTAACTCAAGCTTAACCCTAGCTTGATTCCCTCAAACACAAATTCCATTGAGAATACAATCTTTCTTTTAAAACAAAAATAGAGATATCATTTTCCTTACTAATCATTACTTGTCTAATATATCTATCGAAGACAATCTTTCATATTTTGGAAAACGATAAACTTTCATAAGCAATAATCTTAAAATCAATCTTTCGACTAAATAAGGTACATGCAAAAGAAGGTGTTATACATGTATGAAATTAATCTCATATATAACCAAAAGTACGCAAACACATTCTTAAAATAGAATTAGAACTAATTATTTTTGGGCAAAATACGATATTAACATCATCTTTTCTCTAAATTCTTTTCATCTATTCCACAATGGTTTACAAAGCATTTCAAATAAAATAATAATAATTGCTACCCATTTGGACGTACGCACCTATTATCTAAACTTCCATTTCTATACATTTTATTCCAAATATAACAAATTAAATAAACATAAACAAAGAATTCTAACCTCTTGAAAACTTAGAGTGGTTTGTAAGATTTCAACCTTGACGCTCTTTCGTCAAATAATTCCATGCCTTGATCGCAAGTCTTTCTCCAACTATTCCTATCTCTATATCAAACTATCTCTATCTCTTACTCTCTACGAAAATATCCAAATATCTTCTCCTCTCTTCTTTTCTAACCTTCCCTTCAAGAAATTATCGCTCTTCTCTCCTTGTGAAAATGAATGAAGGAATGTGTGTGTTTTCCTCTCATCCTCCATCTCTATTCATTCACTTTTTTCCCTATGTTTACTCCTTTATTATGGGCTCGGTTATCGTTATGAATTTGTCAGTCTTGTTGCATTATCGATAGGTCCAATACTTAACTACTCCTTCACTTTACATTTTACCAATTAAGCGATCTCTTTTGTCGAAACATCTTGGAGTGGTGGAAAGCAAAGTTATGTTTGCTGAAGTGATCGAGCTTGGTTCATGGAGAGTTGGTTGATCTTTTCCTCCCTCATCATGGAGTCTGCAGTTATAACCAATTTCTATGGCACTACGTGCTCATTAACTTCCTTTCCCCGTGGATCATGAGCCATTTACAACGATTTTTCTGCGATCAAAGTGAAGTGATATGCAGTACGTGGGGTGTGGCTATCATTTGGTTTTTGCCACCACTTAGAATCTTCCTCCAGCTGCGTGAAGTGAAGAAGTAAACCTGCAGTTATGATGCCACTAGTCTAAGCATTTTCTAACGTTAATAATGGTATATGTCCTTTTCATGCTAAATTCCAACGCTAGAATCATCCAATTCATGCGTTTAATTGCTGGTTTAATGGTTTAGTCCATCATTTTTGCCTTACGCCACCAATCGGCTCTTAGTAGTCATTGTTTTTAACTCCAAGTTGTTTGGCCACATGTATTCGTCGACTAGAGTCTAATTGGCCACCTTTTGGTCATGCGACATAGTCGTTTTTCAAACTAAATCCACCACCTTTAAAAATGTGACTATCTATAATTTGCAATGTAAATAATAAATATATAATTTACGTATATGCTATATAAATACGTTTTAGGAATAGTCATTTTTATAGCTTATAACAATATTGCTATTTAATTAAATTTACAATTTTGTCTAAAAATCTATATATACGAATATGTGTAATCGACAAAATCAAGTTGTCTACCTTCTATATAACAAACGACTAATCATTTTATATACTAGGTCATAGAATATACAAGTTTATAATCTATTCCTAATTTAAAAATACGTACAACTAAATGTAATTCCGAAAACGAAACATAATCAATAATTTCCACACAAAGAACATAAAATATAGAATCACTATATAATTCAATCATTAATCAGTTTTATTTTTTTTGCATTCTATATAGTCGAATTAACATAATATTTCATTCATAAATGCAGAGATAAACATATATGCATATTTTCTCTAATGTGGTGTGTGAGATTCCCTTTTTCCATCGAAGTCATTTAGTTAAAAGCAATTCTACTTGATTCGTGTTCTCGCCTTCGACCTCCTTCACCTCATCCTGCATTACTTGCACTCAAAAGTTTATCAGTATTGACAAACCCAAAAGAATATTAAATGTCGAATTTCATATCAATTCAGGAGTAAAAAGCATATTGTATTTCCTCACACTAGATTATGAATGATCTAATCTATTTTAATTTCAAAATCACATTAAATCTTTAAATTGCACATTATTAAATAAAACGATTCGTGACAATCCTAATAGACACTGGTCAGTAAATAGTGGATGGGAATTGGCAAGTTGTCTTGCTGAGGTTGAAAAAGAAGATGTAAAGGAAAAAATAAGAGAGTCAAACTTTATTGCATTTTATTTAGACAAAGTTATGGTAGTAGACAATACTTCATGGGTATGCATGCATGTGTATACTATAGAGAATCATACCCACCAACCTCATCTACTATCTGTTGCTAAAATGAAGGAGAGTGTGACAGCCGAAAATTTATTTCAACTAGTAAAGAGAAGTTTAATTGAATATGGAGGTATGGATGACATGACAGTAGCCAAAAAATTGGTTTGTGTTGGAGCAGATGGAGCTTCAGTAATGCAAGGTCATATGAACAGTCTTTGTACAAAGATTGAAACTTCATTTGCATCGTACATTACTGCAATTTACTACATGGCTCACAAAATGAACCTAGCTTTTAGAATTGTGAGCAAGTTTGCTTCGGTTAAAAAAATTGAAATTTTCATCAAAGAGCTCTACTCACACTTCTGTCGAAGTCCCAAGTGATTTATGGAATTTCAACACTTTGCTAATGGAATAACTGATGGGAACAAGCTTCTCAAGGATAATGATACCAAATGGATCTCTTTGGATGGTCCAGCGCATTGAGTTTTTTCAGAATATCCATCCTTCATTGGACTATTTCACACAACTCACAACGAATCAGATCAACTGAAATTTCCTTCTTTCTTCAGAGGTTAAGTAATTGAGAGACACTCTTAACTTTAGCACCTCTTATGCCCATGCTAGAGGAAATGAGGAATATTATGAAGGCTATCCAAAAAGAGCTCTGTATATTGCTGAATATGCTACGCTGTGTAAGATGACATGCATGACCCTTGACAATCTCTATCGAAATCAACCAATACTATTTGATGAAAAATTTGTTAAGTGGCGGACACTCACAAATTTGAACAATCCTGATAACTTTTTACAAATCGGTACAGACGGGGAGGTATGTGCCAATGTACAGGGAGTTGAGATACCAATGCACTTCTATGCCACGGTCGACCCCGAGGAACCAGGAAAGCGCCCCAAGAAGCAACTAGCAAGAGTTACAAGGGAAGATTTTGACAAGATTGTTGAGACTGTAACTACTTCTGTGAAGAAAATTGTGTATGATCTTTCCTCACAAATTAGAAGTAGATTCCCTCCTGACAACCTACTTGAAGCCATGTCTATTGTGTTTCCTCATTATTGGAGCCTCAACATTGCAGCTAATTTTTGAAGTAAGCTACTAATTTTGATAAAACAATTTTGCATATCCAGAGAATTGAATGGAGTAACTATAAATGGAATATTAGATGAAACTCATCTTCAAGAGCAATCATCTCATTTTTCATACACTATGAGAGAACAATATAGCAAAATGGAGAACCCCGCGAAGAGGGATCAGTAACAAGGCTTTGGAAAATTATAGCTGAGAACACAACGTTGTGTGATTCAATGTCAGAATATTTGAAGCTTGTTGATTTATGTCTTACCATGATATTGGGATCGATGGAAGATGAGAGAGTTTTCAATGCTTTGGGGTTCCTAAAATCAAAGCTAATAAATAAACTAGACAAAAATTTGGAAAATTGCTTGAGGCTCTATACATCTAGGTATGATGTCCACACTTTTCCTTACGATAGGGCACTGCAAATCTGGGGGTCCAAATGTGAAAGAAGAGGTTTGGGCAACACTTCAAACCAAAGTGCTAGTGGGACTATTGACTCGTGTACTGGACCTACTGGTAGCATTGAGATGCAGTTCAACAAAGGTATGCAGACTCAGAGTGAAGAAACCATAGACAAGAATCAAGAAAGCTCTGAATTTGATGAGGATGAATGGCAATTGAAAGAGATTGGTATTTATTAATCTTATTATCGTATCTCATCATTCATATTACAAAAGCATATTACTTTTTGCAATTAGAATTTATTATTGATTTGTAATTGTATTTTTTAACTTTCTATTTCCAGATTTAAAATAGCATAATAAAAGACCATAATGTGTTTATTGATACAGAGATGTTTATTGTTTATTTAGACATGTTTGAGTCTCAAGTCTGTGTGATAAATTTCATAGCCATATGATACAATTCATTCAATAGTAATACACATGTCGAGAACTTAGATTTTCATTAATTCTTTCAAAATATAGCCATATGATACAATTCATTCAATAGTAATACATTTCAGAACCATGTCTGGTATTGTAACATGTCGAGAACTTAGATTTTCATTAATTCTTTCAAAATATAGCTATATGATAGAATTCATTCAATAGTAATACACCAATCTGTGTGATTCTCCATGCAAATTGCAAAAGTGAATACAAAGTTTCAGAACCCTTTGCAAATGACCCTGAATTCCCTTTTATAGAAACAAGAGAGCAACAACAGCTCCTATGTGATTCTCCAATGTCCATACAAAAGTGAATACAAAGTTTTAGAACCCTTTGCAAATGACCCTAAATTCCCTTTTATAGAAACAAGGGAGGAACAACAACTTCAGGTCGAATTGCAAGTTTGCAACATGTGAAGACTCAACATCAAAATCACAAACTCAGCACAGATTTACATGGCCATCACATGTCGGATTAGCAATTTAACAATTGCTACATGTCTGATGTCTCCTGTTCAAAAAATAGAGTTCAAAATTAATTATTAATTCACGCCATGACAAATTCAATATAGATAATAGCAGTGCCTAAAACCTAGTAATCAGAAATAGAGAAATGCATAATTGTTAAAGCTTGGGAGAATTTGAGAATACAAATTTACTAGCTGAAGTTTTGCACTATGCATCATAGATTCATAGGTTGGATTAGCAAATTAGCAATAGTGAGTGTTGGTTTTTCCTATTCACAAAATAAAGTTATTTCAAGCGATGCCAAATTCCAAATAGAAAAAACATAAAACCTTGAAATTAAGAGTAAAAGAAGAAAATTGTGCAATACATATTATGATTCTTAATATTTATGTGTCAATTTTTGTAGGGTGCTCCACTCTTCGTTTTATTGAAGGTCAATATTCTATAAACTATGAAAAGTCAACTACAACTTCGTCAACAGTCCATAATTAGAAGATTGACTTGACATCACTATTTCATCCAATACCAAATTTAGAGTTGTAAATGGTTGGATGAATTCCAGAAAGCTTTGGGGACTTGTGTCCTTAGGAAGCAAGTCTAAATTAGACTTCATTTTTATCTCCATGCTTTTTTTGTAAGGTTCTTTTCCAATGAATTTATTTGATGGGTCAACGGTCTTAGGCAAACCAAGTTTAATCAAATTATTTTTCTTTTCTTGCAGCTTCAATATCTTTTTGCCACATTTTTCCATAACTTATAATGTTTCCCTTAGTTTCTGGCATTTTTGAATGATAGATGATGTCTTAACTGTGACATCAATGTGGCTCTTAATTCCCTTGGATGCCAAGTAGTTGTCACTGGTACTGTAGACTACTTGCAGAATTTGTTTTTCCATATCCTCTTTTGAATAAACATGTATGCTCTTCTCAAAGTGCCCTTTGATTTTCATATAAATTACTCTCGGACTTTCATTCAATTCAAACCATTCACACAACTTGTCACTCATCTGCATTATTTGCTGCCAAATGTTTTCTTGTATATACTTCGTTGTATTTTTCATTTTATCTTTCAATCTATCCTCCAAAGTTTTTATTTTATCATTTACATTGTGCAGGTCTTCTTTCATTTGTGCACATTTCTTTCTTTCTTCCTCTACTTCCTCTTGCAATTTTTTTTCTTTTTCCTTCCCACGATCCAATAGGTCCTGTATTTTTCTTATTTCGGTAGCAGCAGACTCATAACTTTTGTATAATTTTTGAAAACTGGCTCTTTCCTCATAAATTTTTCTCTCAAGTCCTTCAATTCTGCATCCATCTTCTCCTGCTCTGCAATTTCTACTGCAGAGCCTGAATTTTTTATCCTTTTTTGTAAACAATTGCACTTGTTCTGATTAATTGAAAAACAGGTTTTGAGGATCCGAAACCATTACAACATAGTTAAATAGAAAGCTGAGAAAATAGAGTCCACATACAAAGCGACTGGTCAAAAAACCAGCGAACAGAAAAAATAGCTAAACAACAAAAAACAGCAAAGGACCCAAGGAGACACTACATAGTAATTTTCTTCAGCAGATCCTCTACCTTAGTCACCAGCTCATCATAGGTCGCCCCAACTGCTTTTAGCTCCTCTAGGTCCTTATTCACTTTCTTTTCCTTCCTCTTTTCACGGGTGCAGGTTCTGGGACCTTGGGCTTCCCCGGTTCCTTCTGCATCCAGGTCAATTTCCTGGGTTTCCTCTTCATCATCAAGCTTGCTGATGAGGGTATGGGTGTTGTTGGCTAAGATTTTCAGAATGCTGAGACTCTGCTCCGCAATGTTCTTGAGGCACTCTTCTATCTTGTCCACTTTGGCAACTGTATCCGAGAGCATTTTTTCGCTAGTTTCCTCTAGGGCTTTTCTATCCTGTATCTCCTTTTCAATTTTCTCAAACCGGGGATTAAAGGCATCTTTGATGTCTTCCGCTTTGGCAATTGTGTTCTTCAGATCTTCGATATAATCGGCCATAGTGTTCCCCTCTCCAATGTTAATGGTCTCCAGGATTATGACTCTGTTGCAGAGTTTTTTGTATTCATCTGCAGTATTCTTATTCCCATCAATAAGCCATTCAATGGTTTTCATAAAACCCTTCAAGGCCTCGGGGTGAGGACCAGGAGAAGGAGCAACTTTACCAGGGGTTATCTGTTCATCTTTAGCGATATGGAGGGTAGAAATAGTGTCGGCGGCCCTGAGGGTCTCCTCCATAGTCTCCATCTCCTGGCTTTGTTCAGCTTCCAGGGTTCTTGTTTGCTTATCCTCTTCCGGTTCCTTGCCTGTCTCCTCCGGATCTTTGCCAGTCTCCTCTATTTTCTTTTGCTTCTTCCTGGGTTGGGCTTGATTCTTACTTTTTTCCTTTAGCACTCCCTTAGGGTTCTTCTTTTCCTCAGGGAAATCAGAGTCCTCTTCTTCCGAAGAAATACTAATCAAGGGTTTGCTTTGGGGTTTTTTGCTCTTAGAAGAAGAGGGTCTTGATTTCCTCTTCTTGCTCCTCTCATACTTTGAGTCATCAGACCTTTCCTCATTATCAATCGAGGAATCATTATCTGAATCCTCCTCCTTCGAGAAATCAGAATCAGACATTTCTTCTTCTGAATCCACAGAGAGCTACATTTGGTTGATTTTACTAGCCTTTAAATGATCATAAATGAGGACCATAAGTCCCTAGTGCATTGCAGTGTCACCCCGAGGATTTTCTTTATATGCTTTTAGGGACGCATTCATAGAACAGAGCAAGAAGTAAGGGAAATTCACCTTATCATTATGCCTAAAATGATTTAAGAGGACAAAGTGATATCCATATACTTTCGTAAACCTGCCATCTAGAGTTATATACCTCATTAAAACAAAGAGAATTTCTCACCAGGGTTTTGCAAAAGCCCTAGGAGGGTAATAGGTTTTACTCAACTTTACCAGTCTTTTCTTCTCTTTCTCCGTGACGAGGTACCTTTCAATGGCTTCCTTGTTGACCTTCCTATCTCTGTAGAGGTTGCAGCCCTCCCTTTTGAGTCCCGTAGCTTTAGCTATTAATTCTTCGTCAATTTCCACCAATTGGTCGCCCATTTTAAGCTTGCCCTTCTTCCAATTTTTGCAGAAGAAGCTGGTTATCTTTCCATCGCAGCCATGGAGTCTCTCAATGAAGCTCAAAAGACCACCCTTCTGCAAAATTTCCCACACCTCTTCTTTCTATTTCCACTCCTTGCAACTTCCTGGCTCATATCTTCTCCTATTCCCACCCATGGTGTCGTTTCTCATAGTCAAGTTTAGGTTACAGAGCTGGTGAAACAAAAAGCTTGTCAAAGTTAAAACAAAAACGCAGAAAGTGTGTGTAGCATTAGTGATTTGACAGGTTATAATGCACGTTCTGCTAGCTTTGATGTTATAATGAGTAATTTCCTTATTATCGAAGTAACTCGAAGTGCTTACTTTAGTACATATCATAATTGCCCTGTCAATCAAGATTCTTTGGGGTACTTTGATATCTTTCATTTATTATGATTTGTCTTACATCTCCGGGAAGACCGCTCTCACTTGTCCACATGGTAAATGTCTCATTCTTCACCACCACGTTTGCAGCCCAATCAGCAGAATAGTTGGCCTCCCGATATATATGGGATATGTGGCATTTTTTGAAGGTTCTGATGATATCAATGGCAGAAAAAATTATATTGTGAATTGACCAAGAGGGCTTAGAAGTCCCATTGAGACACTTAATAATATTATTGGAATCCCCTTCAATCCAGAGATGGGTACAATTCTATTTTTTGGCTAGAATAATGCCTTGAAGGGCTGCCATAGCTTCTGCCTTATGATTGGTTTGAATGCCAATAGGGACAGCAATCATACCTTTGCAAATGCCTCTGTCGTCTCTGAGAATAGCTCCACAGCCTGAAGGACCTGGAATTCCTTTGGTTGCTCCATCAAAATTGATTTTAAGCCAACCATAGGGAGGGGTTTGCCATTTAACTTCAAGCCTTTTATTGTAGCTGATATTATGACCATCAGTGATCTTCATATTCCAGGCTCTTAAGATATTTAACTCCAAAGAGTTGTTTGAGTAACAAGAGACCTCCATAGTTCCCATATTTTCTTGAATAGCCCTTTGAATTTTCTGAAAAACAATATCTTGATTTAAGGATACATCCCTGAAAATTCGGTTGTTTCTTTCCTTCCAAAGACCCCACAAAATGTGAGGTAGAGAGATCTGCCACATACACCTCAGAAAAGAGTTGGTCCAATGAATTTGCCAGGAAGAGAACAAATCTCTGATGTTACTGGGAAACACCCAAGCAAGACTAAAGCTTTTGAGGAAGCTTTCCCAAACAGGGGTTGAGAAAGAACAGTGGAGGGCAAGATGGTCCACTGACTCTTCCTCTTGAAAACACAACACACATCTATTTGGAAGGGCAAAACCTCTGCATTTAAGGTTGTCAACAGTAAGGATCTTATTCTGGAGAATAGTCCAGAAGAACATATTGATTTTAGGAGTGAGCCCTTTTAACCAAGCTTTAGACCAGAAAGGATTCATAGGAGGGGAGGGGGAGAGGATACAATACATCAAAGATACAGTAAAGGTACCTTTGGGGTTATATCTCTAGACCAGGGAATCCTCTTCCTTATTCAGCCAAATTGCAGACAATTGGGTTTTGAGCTTGGAGAGACTGGGATGAATACTATCTATGTTCTGCTAGTTGTTCCCATCCTAGTAATCTGCCACTAAGGTACCAAAAGAGCCAATACAAGAGGGAGTATGGGAAGCCCACTCATAGAAATCCATTAGGGGTTTGTCAAAAAGCTAGGGATCCTCCCAGAATCTAACTTTTCTACCATTTCCAAGTTTCCATGTCACACCTTTAGCAATCACATCTTTACATTTAGAAACATGGTTCTAGATATGAGATCCATTTATACTGAGATCCGAATTAAGAAAAGAAGATAGAGAAGAAGACAGAAGAGAATACTTACCTCTCCAAATTTTGCACCATTCAAAATTAGAGTTAAACCATCTCCAAACTTGTTTTGACAAGAGAGCTTCATTTAAAGTGTGAATCCTCCTAAGCCCCAGACCACCTTTACTTTTTGTCTTGCAGACCTGATCCCATGCCACCAAGGACATTCTTTGCTTTTCCTCAACCCCAGACCATAGGAATCTTCTTTGAATTTTCTCAATAGCTTCAGCATACTTGACTGGAATTCTGAATAAGCTAAGAGCATAAATGGGGATACTTTGAAGAGTAGCCTTAAGAAGAAGGAGCTTACCAGCTTGACTTAAGAGAGCCCCTTTCAAACTTGCAAGTTTTTTGTGAAATTTATCAACCAGCGAACTCCAATATGAGTTAGGAAGGGCAATCCCCATAGGGAGACCAAGGTAGGTAGCAGGAAGGTCAACAATTTTACACTCCAGAATTCTGATGATCCTTTGTTGTCTTCTCTTCGAGGTGTTAATGAAAAAGACATCACTTTTGGCCCAGTTAATAAGCTGCCCCATTGCAGAAGCATATTTGCACAAGGTATTCTTCAAAACTTTAGCTTCTGAGATGCTCGAATCCCCCATAATTATTGTATCATCAACAAACTGCTGGTGTGAACAAATAAGGTTAGGAGAAGAAGGTTGAAGACCCTTAAAGGATCCTATGTGCACCAAGTTTTCCATGGTCCATCCAAAGCATTCTGCCATAGTAATGAAAAGGATGGGGGAGACAGGATCTCCTTGCCTAAGACCTCTCGAAGCTTGGAAAAAGGCTGAAGGAGAACCATTGACAAGAACAACAAAGGACGCAGTAGAGGTAAGTTGGGAGAAAAGATCCACAACTCTTGGGGCAAACCCAAAGGAAGTGAGGACTTTCTGAAGAAGAGACCAGTCAACCCTATCATAGGTTTTGGAGAGATCGAGCTTAAGGATGAGACCCTGCTTCTTCGCTTTAACAAGAGAGTGAATATTCTCATGAACAGTAATAATAGAATCGAGAATTTGTCTTCCAGGAACAAACCCATTCTGCTAGTGTTTAATTAAAGCCGGGAGAATAGACAAGAGTCTAGAGGTCAGGACCTTAGATATGATCTTGTAAAAGGAATTACAGAGGTTAATAGGTCTGAACTTGTCCAGAGAATCAGCACCTTGAATCTTGGGGATAAGAGAAATAAAAGTACCATTTATTTCCTTCAAGATTTTTCTAGCCCCAAAGAATTCCTTAACCCCATTAACAACATCAGTCCTGATAATGTCCCAAAACTCTTGAAAAAAGAGCATTGGGAAGCCGTCAGGACCAGGGGCTTTGTTTCCATCAAAGGAGAAAACAACATTTTTAATTTCTAAGGTGGAAGGAATGGAAGAGAGAAATACATTATTTTGGGCATCAATGAGAAGAGGAATGTTCTAAAGAAAATAGGACTGAGCTTCAGCATCCAGACTTTGATCCCTCGAAAGGAGGTCCAAGAAATACCTCTTAGCTTCATTCCTTATTTCATCTTCCTTGACCAACTCCCCACTATCCACAACTAACTTGTTCATCCTGTTGGCAGCTTTATGTTTGATGGTTGACATATGGAAGAATCTTGTACTCATGTCTCCTTCCTTGAGCCACATGCATCTCGATCTCTGCTTCCAGAACATTTCCTCTTTAGTAATAATATCATGGTATTTCTTAAGAATCTCATTCTCCTCAGCAATAGAAACAGTACTGAAACCATCCTTCTGGATCTGGTCCTGTATATCTTTAAGGTTTTCCTGAATTTTACTCTTAGCCTCAAATATATTCCCAAAGTTGTTCTTATTCCAAATTCGGATGTTGTCCTTCACACTTTTGAGCTTCTTAACCACTTTGAACATTGTCGTTCCCTCAACTTGGATACTCCACCATTTTTTAATATTAGGGTGAAGTGTCCACATTTTTTCAAATCTAAAGGGATAGTTTTTTCTTCTGTTGATCAAATCAGCATTAAAAGTAATTGGAAAGTGATCGGAACCAACCCAAATATGTGTAGATAAAGAACAGAAATACTTTCTGTACCAATCATCAGAAATAAGAGTTCGGTCAAGGCGCACTTGAATAAGGTCATTACCATTTCTTCTATTTGTCCATGTGAAATTATAACCCTATATCTCCAAATCATTAAGAGCTAGAGAATTAATAAAATCCATGAGGGTCATCCTACTTTCCAGCTGAGGCGGGCTACCTCCAAATTTTTGCTCCTCTTTTAAGGGCGTATTGAAATCCCCCATAACCATCCAACTTAGATTTTTGAAACTTTCCCTAGCCTGTTTTATCCTTTTCCAAAAAGAGTTTCTAGCCTTTAAGGTATTAGGAGCATAAATGTTTGTGAGAACCCATGAAAAACCATCTTTAAGATGTTCAAATTTAATACAAGAAAAATTACCTTCCTGAATAATGACCTGGCCTTTAACAGTGTTAAGATTCCAGATGGTTGCAATGCCTCCAGAAGCACCCTCAGAACTTGTTATCTGCTACTTTCCTCCTTGATTTTTTTGTTTGCCAGGTCTGCCTATAAATTTTCTATTTATTTCTCCAGTTTATTTTTTTCTCTCTCCACCTTTAGCAGTGAAGTGTAGACCACTTCGTTAGTCCTTTTTGACACACTAATTTTGTCCATATTATGTACTTTGGAAAAATCCATTTCGAGGGTGCTGACTTGAAATTCAGAGGGTTCTATCTAACTGTGTGGTGGATTTTTATCTTTAGTTGGGGTCGGGGGTATAACAACCATGAACTCCATCATATCTTTTTGTGGGTCATGTGTTGGAGATACCATGTTCCTTTCAGGTTGTTCATCTAAAACTTCAGTCAGGGCAACCCTATGAAATGATTTCTTTTTTTCTTTATTTGCTTTTGTTGTGTGTTCATATTTTTTATAGTAATCATGAAATTGAAAATCTGGGCTTGCTGAAGCAACTGAATGTTTGAAAGGTGACATAGGAATAACAGAGGCTCCAGCTCCACTTATGCCTATGGTTCTAACTAATGCTTGACTAGGATTACCAACAACAATTCTTGATCCTGTCCCACTCCCACTGACACTTTCATGTGTAGTTTTCATAATCTTTTGAGGTGTGTGATCTGAATCTACAAATGATTGTTTTGTAGTGTCATTGGCACCCAATATAGGATTCTAAATAGTATGAGTATCTACCACTAGTGGCCTCTTGTGAGAGACATTTTGTTGTAGCCCTTGTCCAACACCAAGACAACTAGTATCAATAGTAGTACCCATTCCAACCCCACCAATCATAGCGGCACTTGACTAAACAATAATGGGAATACTATCCCCAGATTCCCCACCTGTGGAAGTGGCATTTGATTCACTACCAATGGGAATACCATGATGTGGTGGTGGTTGTGGATTTGAACCTGAAACAAATGTAGGTGGACCCTGAGGGTAATGAGTAGTACCTATCCGTGATGAATCTGAAGAATCAAGTCCAATGACTGGTTTAACAGGAGATTTTAATTTTGAATTTGATGAAAGTTGTACCTAAATTGGATACCAAAGGCCCTCTCCTCTGGGACCTAGACCACCACCTTCAAAACCCATTTTTTCCACAATGCTTGCCCCTTTGCTATATTTTTCTTTCATGGACTCATTGACTCCACCTAATATTTTAGGGACTGTAGTAATTGTTGGAGTGGGCTCAACCTCATACTCATCATCATCATCTTCACTCTTATCATATGCTATTCTGGGATGCTCCATATTCCACAATTTTCTAAACTCTTCATCCTCATCGATGGTCTCAAATTCTGCACTGGTCTTTGGTTCACTAAGATTCTTCCTCATAGTCCAAAAATCATTTATTTTGGTTTGAGTCCAAAAACTATCTTTACATTCTTGCAGAATTGATTTGGGAATAGATTTGTTAGATGGATTAGCATATTTTTTATAGAAATTGTAGGACCTCCTATTTTGGATGCCCTGGCCCTCCTCTGTTGTCCTATGTGTGTGCAATGCCATAATTTGTGATGAAAATTCTTCTATTGAAATGTTATTGTTAGTTGCAATTTTCTCCATCTCTTTTTTTACCTCATCCCAGGAGTCCATGTTTCTAAGCTTTTCTAGCAATGGTTTACTTTCATCATTTTGACATAACGCTAAAGGGTTCCCATTTTTCTTAAGCCTTGTTTGAGCTACACTGATCGAATCATACTACTAGAGACCCTCATCACCAAAGTTAAAAACTGTCAAAAAATCATGTGCCACATTGAATGCTTTTCTCTCAAATGTGAACCCTCCACATGAGAAAGGCAAGGAAGGAAATATGCTCTTCTTTTGCTAACCATGGAAGTGCCTATCTGTGCTCTCCAATTGCCTTACATATTCCAATGCAAATACCCTTTCTATCACATGTATTGGAAGTCTATATGGTTTTACTACCGATCCGTAAAACCTTAACACAGTGAATTCTTCCATGAAGAACTAGTCAGCCAATTCTATTTGACTTCTGAGTTGAATGCAATCTCTACAAGACACATGCAACCTAGGCATTGGAGTGCTTGTAATTTCATTATACATTGGTACCAAAAAGAAGACTACAAAATGGTTGCAGTTCTTTCTGTTATCATGCATCCTTATCTTTGGTGTCCATTCATATATTGGACACTTTGTTATGTTCTGAGTCTTCTCATCAATCTTATAGTTCACAATTTGAAGATTGTTGGTCTTGAATATTGCACGATACTTGGATAGAAGGAGATAGCACAAGTAGGATGGGAACCTAAATGTCTTACAGGAACCTTCTTTGATCATTAGTAATTGTTTTTGCATGGATTGAACAATGTGCTCAATAAAACTATATCTTACTGGTTGACCTACACAATGGATATTATAAATCATTTCAAGAAGGCTTGCACCCACTTCCCTATCATTTTCCAATCCCAGGCAAAACGACAGCAAGGAAATAGTATCCCCAACCCATGGAACAAAAATGTTAGAATCATAAGGAGGCTTATGATTTTGATCCAACAGAATACCACTCTTTATTAGAGCTCTGATAAATGAATCTCTGTGACTTGGATCGAGACTCTCATAATTCCCTGCCAGCTTTCCTAGGTCAATTTGAATGTTTGAGTTTTGGGCTTCAAATCCTAGGTTCAACAAACGAGCAAATTCTCCCTCGTTTATGGATAGAATTTCCACTTTTGTATTTTTATTGACAATTGCTTTTTTATCTTCATCATAATTTTTGGCACAAACCATGACAAAATCAGGGCAAGGGAATACTTCAAGTAACACCATGCTTCCCAATCTAGCATCCCATGATGCGATTTTATTTGTTCTTTGTTTTAACATTGGGTTGAAAATAGTAAATTTTGCCTTAATAGACAATGCATATCTATTATCTATGATACGCTTTTCACCATGGATAGTAGGGTCATAAATATCATGGTATTCATCAGTGAAACCTGGTGTTTTAACCAGTTCGGTTAGGTACATTTTGTTTTTCACTTGGCTTCCTGTTGAACTACTGCTTCCCATTTTCCCCATCGCTATTATTGTTAATAATTCAAAATAATGCTAGACAAAAACCTGAAAATGCTAACCCTCAAATTGGACCACGAGATTAAAAAAAGCAAAAAAGGTGGGATGTAGGTGTTCTAGATCTTACCCGAAATTTCTATTCGACTAGATTGGCGCAAACAGTCTCTATTGCAACTTGCATTCCTCAATCTAGTAGTTGTTTCTGAATCTCCCTCGATTTACTGGTTTGTCCATGAAATGAAATACGATTATGATTTATGAGTCTCTTATTTTGAAAATTTGAAAAGTACAAAAGTAATACCTCAAGGGCAAAATATCTAATATCATGTTGTAATTTTATTTATTATTAATAACTATTTGATTCTGAAGGACAAAACATTCATTACTTCAGTCTAAATTCTATGGACATTAAATGTAAAATGTTCAATTCCAGGTGAAGTTCTCACAAATGTGTTCACTTCCCACATTCGGGTTGAAATCCACCCTAAGTCATTGATCTTTGTGATGAATACTACGAGGGGGGGTGAATTAGTATACCCAAAAACCTTACCAAACACTTAAGCAATTTTACTGCAGACCGGTATAGCCCTTTAAATAGCAAACTGGTTAATACACAAACAAGCCAAATAGCAAATAAAGTATTCACCCACAATAGCATAATCACCATAACACAAGATATTTTCATGTGGAAAGCCAAATGGGAAAAACCACGGTGAGTAAACATCACAAGTCTACTATCTGCAGAATAGCAACCAGACCGGTTAAGGTCAGACTGGTTAAGGCCTTACAATGTTCTTCACTAGAACAGATCCTATTAGGAATCTTGATCTCTGTTAGGAGATAAGTCATGTTAAAGACTACCCTGTTAAAGGATTTCATATCCACAACTGTGAACCACCTTTTATGAGGATTTAGAATAGGCTTAACTGACCCTACCCGGTTAAGGGTTTCTGACTTGTCGAAGAGATTAGTAATCAACAAGTAAGTGATCTACAAAGTAGCACAAAATGCTTAGTTAGATCCTTGATTGCTCTCTTTTAATGCATTCCAGCATTACTTCAGTCTTCTGTCCTTTGCACGTTCAATCTTTGTCGCAAGATACTTTTTGCAAAGACCTAATCTTCTTACACAACACACTCAAAACCCTAGACATGATGTCCTCATATAGGAATTTGATTTCATGTCGGTCCAATGAGATTAGATTACATTTTCCTAGGTACAATGCATCTAGACAAAATTGTAACATGGCACAGAATCACCGCATCGGTGTCGGTGGATGATAACTCATCACACTTTACAAGTTTGTCAGTTAACAAAACAAAGTATACCGATTATCGGCTTACAAACAAAGACTAGTAAACTGGAACATAGTGTTTCAATCTTAAAAATATTGGTTGTCACTTGGGGTCTGCGTACTACTTGAGGTCCTCGATCATGCTTTGACAGGTAAGCTTCTTCTGCAAACACTGATAGTCTTCTACAAACAAATACTATGCATACATTGGCATATAATATCGGTTTGAACAATACATCACATACTACCAATTGAGAATAACCCATACAACAAATAAGTGTGTGTCCATCAATGACAATCACAACTAAGTACAAACATCATCAAAATGACAACAATCTCCCCCTTTGGCATTGATGGCAACACTTAGGAAAATTTGACATCTAAGTGCTTACAGAACAAAAATGATGCCATAATCAAAATTACTCCCCCTAAACATATGCACTACTCCTTTTGCCAAAATTACAAGCATGTACTACTTCCATTTGCATAAAATTTTCATTCAATACCACTCCCCCTTTGCCAACAATAACAAAGTAATGCAAACATGCCACAGAGATTTACCAAAATCATAATGCATAACATGAAAACAGAGTATATGTTTTATGACAATAATGAGTAAAACTTCTCAAAAAAGAATTTAAAGTCTTTCAGAAATTCCTGCATGTCTATAGACCAAGTATCTAGGAGTGAGGCAGCATTTTCACTATGAGTCTTCATCTGGAATGCTAATTACTCCATGGCATCCATAGTGCTAAATTCCTCAGTGACAATAATGGGTTCCATGTTTAGAAAGCACTTTTGAAGAATCTGCAACTTAGGTAACAAAAGCAATTGAAGCTCATCTAGATTTTGAGTTCGCTTGTAGATCTCTAAATCAATCCTGGCAATCTGTTGCCTGTGAGTCTGTACAATCTGCCCATACACTGTGAAGGAATCATATGGAACTTTGAAGGTCTCCATATACTACTTTAATTCCAATTGGAGTTGACCTTTCTTCTTCATAGCATCATCACAAAATAGATCGGGCTGGCAAAATTTGCTCAAAAGTTTATGTCCTTCAGCCATTGCCAGACTGATATCATCTCTCTGATGGATCAGCTTGGTTTTGTCTTCATCAATTTGCTTCACCAATGCAACTTGTAGTGCCTTTTCATGCTTTTTCTTTGCAGTATCCTGGGCAACATCTTCCAATGATTGCACTCGATCACCCACTATTGTGCATAGAAGCTTCAACTAGGCCAGTGAGGAATCAGTACCCGGAAGATCAGTATCGGGGACTAAGTTTGAAAGAGTATCAACAACAAATTGAATAACATCTTTTTCTTTCTTCTTTCTTAGTTCCTCCAATCTTTCTTTATCATGTTGAATACTTCTAAGTAGCTCATTTTTGTCTACAGATTTGGTAATACATGCAAGAGTCAATTCATTGTGACCGATGGGATTGACCTGTTTAGCTTGAACTTGATCTGTGGCTGCCTTGGGAATCTCAAAAGTCTGTCCTCCTTCCTTTTCTTTGATCTCCTCTTGTCTCTTCTTCTCCTGCTCTTCTTTCTCCTTGGCCTCCTTGTATCCTTCTCTTTCTCCTCTTTTTCTGCTTTCTCCTTCTCCGTTTTCTCGTTCTCAGCTTTCTCCTTCTCCGTTTTCTCCTTCTTCACTTTCTCCTTCTCAGCTTTCTCCTTCTCCGCTTTCTCACTAGGTGATTCTTGAATATTTGGTGCAGTATCCTCCAGTTTGGTGCCTTCAACATCTAATGCATCCACATCAATAGGATCATTTTTCTCAGTTGCTCTTTCTCCCTGATCATTGAAGGCTTCATTTGGTTTTGATTTTGATAGGTCAATCACTTGCTCAGCCTGTAGATTTGCTCCGGATACCTTTTGCATCTTGACAGCTTCTTGAGCCTACATATGAGTGTCCTTTTCTACTCCAGAGATTTTACCTCCAAGTAGCTGAAGTCTTCTCTTTCTCATGAAAAAGATGCCTTTGTACCGATCAAGAATCTCAAATAATTTAGAATTGGAAGCATCAGGGAAATATTGAGCAAAAATTTCCTCCCTAATTGCTTGCTCCTTTTCAATGACAATCCATCATTTATTGTCCAAAGAATCATACAAAGAATTATAAACTATAAGTTTAATATCGGTTGGAGACCGATCATTATCACATAAATACTTAATGAGTTCTTTCTCTACCTCCTACTTTTCGGTATCATTAAGATCATCAAAATAATATTTTAGATCATCAAGAATTTTCCTTCTAATATTCTTTATAGTCCTTTGATAATATGTCATAGGCTTGTAAGAAGCAATGTGTATATTTATCGGTGCAGAGGTTACAGGAACATTACCGGTTAGCTTGGTCTTCTTACCCGATTACCTCATCTTCTTCATTTCAGCTTCTGATTCGATGTCTTCTGAATCTTGTGCTTCGTTCTTGGTTTTCCTCTTCCTCTCAAATAACTTTGGCGGAATAGCCTTTGATTTCTTCTTGGCTGGTGACCTCTTGGTCACTTTTGGATTGGCAGCAAATGTAACCGGTGTCGATGCCAATGTCACAACTTTCTTCTTCTTCTACTTCGGTATGTCAGTAGGATTAACCCTTTCAGAGTAGGTATCGGTCCTCTTCTTCTTTGGATCAAACAATGAAGCAAGTAGGGTAGATGCATACCCAATGAGTATATTGTTCACCACTTCATAGCTCATAGGCTCAACTTCCTCTTTTCTTGGCTCAACCGCTTCCATTATGCAATGATCCACTTTGATCGTGAAACAAATATCATCTTCATACTTCTTAACCAGGTCACCTAATAGCCTTGTTCTCTGGTTCATCTTCAATTTGAACTCATCAAAATACCTATTTAGAGTCTCTGAATAAGTAGATCCCATTGCTTGCAGACTCTCCTTGATTTGTCTTGTAACCGGTAGGTCACTTGACCATTGAACATCACCAACTCCTGGAAAATACCCTTGAAAGTAGAAAAACAACCCGACAAGTAGTTGACCGAACTTGAACCTTAGTGCCTTGTCCTCTTTGATGGACTTCAAATTTGCCATGAGTTGTTTTTGCATGCAGGTACACAAGTCGTACTCTGCATCTTCCTTGATCATTCGATAAGCAGCATGCATCGCAGCTGTAGAAATAGAATTCATCCTTCTAGCATAGAATACTCTATACCTGATCACCATGCACGCATACTTCACCAAGTCATCTCTTATGGTGTTGACAATCATAGCCTGCTTGTCGCTCACAGAACTAGTGAGCTTTTCTACTTTGGCCTTTGTGATCTTACGAAGAACAGGGACTTCTCTAATATTGCAAAATCTGGTCACGACATGGATTGCCTCCAATGTGATATCATGGGTTCGCTCAAGATACATCTTGTCACCATGAACCCTACTAAGAATAATTCTCATATGATCTTCCGTGAATTCCTTGAGAAAATATGCTGCATTGTGGAAATTCTTCTTCTCAGTCACGATGTACTCCGATTTAATCTTCTTATCTTCTCCATAGAATAAACTCAACTGGGAGTGAATCACAAGAGACCCTAGGTCTTCCATTCTGCAATCAATGTAGCCAGAAACATCCCCTTTGACAATGACTCAGGCAGGAATTTGAGATAGGGCATTGTAATTCAACTTCTTCATAAGAGATTTGGATGACTCCTCAGGTGCGGAAGAACGAGAAGCGACTTTGGATGGAGAAGCCATGTCTAAATAATTTTGAATGATAAGAATGATTCGACGAAAAATACCTTTTCACTCCAAACTAGGGCTCACCGATGTCGAGCACAATATACTTCTCCAAAATCTTTCTTTACCACTCTGACCTCCACTCTGGATAGCTTGAAATGACTATTGGGTCTTGCACAAGATTTATTTATGGATTTCTTCGAATGCAAGATTGATCACTTTTGTTGCGCTGCTCAAGTTAGAAAAATGTGTCTTCGAAAATAGGTAAGTAAAAATGACTACAAGAGTCACCTTTATACATGCTCCTACCTACCATAGTAAATGCATCACCGATAGCGTACAAACCCTAATTTTACCTTTTACGACTTCATTTCTTCTATTGGTTGACAGGTAACCAATATCGATAAAAGCACTTTATCGATATACTCTGGGGGTCCAAAACATTGTTACCGATATGTTCCCCCTTAAGCTTTTCGAAGCTCAATTTGTCGATTTAGGGGTCTCCACACTGGGTGTGGAAACTGGTACATCTTGTGGCTTCTCTTCAGATTTATTTTTCCAAATTTTATTCATATATGCCCGAGCGGTTTCAACATTGACCTTTCTTTTACCTTATGGGTCGACTGTTCTGTCTTCCAATGGATTCTGTCTCAATCTGCATGATCTGGCAAGATGTCCCGGTTTGTAACAATGATAGCATACCATACCAGGTGCTCTCTATGGTTCGGTGTTCACATTTCCATTCTTTCTCCTATATGTTGCAGCAGTGTGACTACTACCACGATAGATCACATAGGTTGCACTCCAACCATTTGTCGCTCCTTAACCATTTGATCAGTGGTCATAGTTTCTATACCAGTTTGGGTTCCGGTTCATAAGAGGTTCTAGGACAATTCCTTTTTATCTCGGTGCATAGCCTCTAGGGTTGTTCATAACTGACTTGCACTCAAAAGATCTATTGCCAAACTTGTTGCATGCATAACAATGACCATTAAATCTACCAGTTCTAGCATTGTGGTCATACACATTGTTTTGCATGTAAGGGAAATTATTATAAGTCTTTCTCCTACATACATTGGCAGTATGTCCTTCCTTATGATAGTTAAAGCATACAGGTTTGAACTTTGACTTACCTTTGCTTTTGTTGTTGTTCTTAGGTACCGGTTTCTCTTTTGGTGCATCAATCTTGGTTCCAGAGGATTCACCTTCCTCATATGCAGAGAAACCAAGTCCAGTGGTATCCCTTGATGACTTCATTGATTCCAGTTGTTGGTCCAATTTTGTAGAGCTCCGATTGAACTTGCCAAGTATCTCCTTCATCTCAGCAAGTTCTTTGGAAAGAGCTTCATTGGTCTTCATTGGGGTTTCATTCTTAGAAATGGTTGCATTGAGTTCTACTTGCATTTCTTCTTTCTCTTCCTTAACCTCTTGCAGCTAAGCGGTAATGGTACTAATTTCTTGATTCAACTTAAAGATCTTGTGCTCCTTGTCCTTCACTAGATCCTCAGCTTTTCTTTAGTTTTCCAGTTCCTGACTCATCCTTATAGTCAGTGCTTCCAGCTCCCTCCTCAGGTTAGTTTTGGACTCATTCATTTTCTCCACTTCTTCAACTAGGGCATCCATGTCTGCATCATCAGAAGAGTTGTTTTCAGTAATTTCCAGCATTTTCTTAATAGTTTCTCTTCTTTTGGCTAAAGAGGCTTTATACGTGACCTTAAGTTCATCGTAGGCTCTCTCAAATTCATCCAAGCGATGAGTGAGTTCCCTCACACTGTATTCCCCCATATCTCCTTTCAAGCGGTTAGACTTAAAGAAAGGTTGGCTCTGATACCAATTGATGAATACTAAGAATGGGGGGTGAATTAGTATACCCAAAAACCTTACCAAACACTTAAGCAATTTTACTACAGACTAGTATAGCCCTTTAAACAACAAACTGGTTAATACACAAACAATCCAATTAGAAAATAAAGGATTCACCCACAATAGCACAATCACCATAACACAAGATATTTTGACGTGGAAACCCAAATGAGAAAAACCACGGTGATTAAAACTCACAAGTCTACTATCTACAGAATAGCAACCAGACCGATTAAGGTCAGATCGGTTAAGGCCTTACAATGTTCTTCACCAGAACAGATCTTGTTAGGAATCTCTATCTCTGTTAGGAGATAAGTCCTGTTAAAGACTACCCTGTTAAAGAATTTCAAATCCACAACTGTGAACCACCTTGTTAGAGGATTTAGAACAGGCTTAACTAAGCCTACCTGGTTAAGGGTTTCTGACTTGTCGAAGAGATTAGTAATCAACAAGTAAGTGATCTACAAAGTAGCACAAAATGCTTAGTTATATCCTTGATTGCTCTCTCTTAATGCATTGCAGCATTACTTCAGTCTTCTGTCCTTTGCACGTTCAATCTCTATCGTAAGATACTTTTTGCAAAGACCTAATCTTCTTACACAACACACTCAAAACCCTAGACATGATGTCCTCATATGGGAATCTGATTTCATGTCGGTCCAATGAGATTAGATTACAATTTTCTAGGTACAATGCATCTAGACAAAATTGTAACACGGTACAGAATCACTGCATCGGTGTCGGTGGATGATAACTCATCACACTTTACATGTTTGTCGGTTAATAAAACAAAGTATATCGATTACCGGTTTACAAACAAAGACTGGTAAACTGGAACATAGTGTTTTGATCTTAAAAATATTTGCTGCCGCTTAGGGTCCTCGTACCACTTGAGGTCCTTGGTCATGCTTTGATCGGTAAGCTTCTTCTGCAAACACCAATAGTCTTCTACAAACAAAGACTATGCATACATTGGCATATAATACTAGTTTGAACAATACATCACATACTACCGGTTGAGAGTAACTCATACAACAAATAAGTGTGTGTCCATCAATGACAATCACAACTAAGTACAAACATCATCAAAATGCCAACACTTTGCTCATCCAACGGACGATGGTACCTGTTGTTAGATGTCGTGGGTCCCATGACTTTTGCCATTTTTTCGGGCATGTCACCATACTCGTGTCACTTTTCGGGACTGTTTTTTATGTCTAATTAATCATTTTAAACTTCTACCTGAAAAAGAGCTTTATAGACTTAATTATATTTAATTAAATTCAAAACGTTCAATTCCGGGTGAAGTTCTCACAAATGTGTTCACTTCCCACATTTGGGTCGAAATCCACCCTAAGTCGTTGATCTTTGCTTATCCAACGGACAATGGTACCTGTTGTTAGATGTCATCGGTCCCATGACTTCTGCCATTTTTCGGGCACGACACTATACTCGAGTCACTTTTTGGGACTGTTTTTTAAGTCTGTTTAATCATTTTAAACTTCCGCCCGAAAAAGAGATTTATAGACTTAATTATATTTAATTAAATTTAAAATGTTCAATTCTGGGCGAAGTTCTCACAAATGTGTTCACTTACCACATTCGTGCCGAAATCCACCTTAAGCTATTGATCTTTGCTCATCCAACGGACGATGGTACCTGTTGTCAGATGTCGTCGGTCCCATAATAAGAGACATTTAAAGATGTGCAATAGTTTGAGATAACTATTAAATATAATGTTAATATTATTTGTAAAAATATGAAATTCAAAAATAGTATAAAACATGAAGCTTAGTTTCTAGAATAAAACAAATAACTAAATAAAAATATAAATTTTGATATACAATTTGAAAGGTAAAAGTTTAATATAAAAAAGAAAACATTCAATATTAAATCTAAAATATTAATTTAAAGTTTAACAAAACTCTTTAAAAATATGTTTACGATATATAATTTTAAAAAATAGTTTTAAAATATATATAATAGTTCAACATAAATTTAGTGTAATATAAATTTTAATTTAATAAATAAATAAATACTAAAAATATATATAAAAGTTCAACATAAATTTAGTTTAATATAATTTTATTGATAAATAATGTGGTAAATCTTATTCATGAACTTGCACCTCCTAAGGACCTATGCAATATGCATTACCTTTGATCCTAGTGAGACTATTGGAAATTGAAATTTGAAGCACCTGATGGCCCACTATAAGTCTATATATCACCTGCAAAGATCAAAGACATACTCTCACAAGGGGTTCTCATTGATGATTGATCCAACATGTATGGTGAATGTAATAAGTTAATAATATCTTTATACTTTACAATTTCATGAAGTAACATATTGATATGATAAATTTGATTTAGTGGTTAAGATCTTAGATAGTTTATCTTGTCCTACTATAGGTTCTATTACTCTTCTAGTTCCCATTAAGGTTGGTACTAAGTGCTTAGATATGATTTTTGCTATCATTCCTAAATCTTACTTCAGATCAATTTTGTGTGAAGTTGGGGCATTCTTGCCCTTGGTTCACTTCCATGAAAGCGATCCCATCTACCCTTCATAAATGTCTCAAATTTATTCATTATGACCAAATCTTAACTATAAATCATAGCATGTACCCACTACCAAGTTACCACCCACGCATGCACTAGTTCAAAACTTCAACAACAAGTAAGTTGGAGTTTTAGTTTTAATTCACTTGTTTTTCTCAAGATAAACTCTTTTTTATATATATTTATAAAATTATAATCAACCATAATCAATGTACAAATAATTAATGGAACGAACTGATTTTTTTATATATATATATTAAATATAGAGGAAGAAGCATTGCATAAAAAAGATCACAATATTAAATTTTATTTCCATTGTTTAACAAAGTATTGAAATAACGTAGCTCATAGAAAAAAAGCATGTGAAAAACTTTCATTAATAAAAATGAAATAGAATTATAGAAAGCATTTTTATATACATACGACTCTAAGAGGCAAGCTGAAACAAACTAGAATTTGAAAAATTATCATTAATATTTATGCTTTGGAAATTTACAATTTTTATGCCTAAGACTTGAGTCCCTCAAAAACTTAAAAGCCAAAATGAGTGATCCACTGAGCTTGTTAGGTTTTGAGGACATAGGAAAAAAAAAACTACTAGGGGCCTGGGGGGCAGGGCTAGGGC
The DNA here is from genome assembly GCF_030272615.1 of Cryptomeria japonica. Lineage (NCBI taxonomy): Eukaryota > Viridiplantae > Streptophyta > Pinopsida > Cupressales > Cupressaceae > Cryptomeria > Cryptomeria japonica. The sequence continues at coordinate 637,949,584 of NC_081414.1, forward strand.
ACAGGTAGTGGATGGTTTATAACTTTGCCCTAATAATCTGGCCCTCCTTCCATGTAGAATTCTTTAGACAACATAAGCTGAGAGAATTCTTCAAGCCACATGTAGTTTGGAAAGTCGTCCAGGAGCAACCATTTCTGGAGGAAGTCCCAGCCAATCCGTGCCCATTTCCTGTGATGTATCAGTGCTCTGCATTCAAGTTCAGGAGAAACAGTTGCCTGGCCACTTGTACTATTTGGTCAGGGAGGAGAATCTTGATTAATTCACTCGCCCAAGGGATCCCCACCCCTACTTTTACAAGGATGACAACAGTAATGTCATCTCCAAGGAAGTCTTCCTTAAAAACCTTCCTCAATAGCATCAGCATATCCACCTTGTCTCCTCTGAGGTCCAAAAGAGACGCTAAGAACCAGGATGTAATGTTTGTGTTAACACAATATCTATTTTCATTTCGTAGAAACTCTACCCAGCACCATCCGCACAGCCTCATTGGTGAATGACCCAACCTCCTTGCAGACTGATTGGAGGGTTAGGTCTCTAACAGAGCCCAGAAAGGCCCTTTGGTCCTCTTCAGAAATGCTTCTCAAGCGGATGGGAGTGTCCATCTTGAGAAAATAGATTAACAAATTAAACAACCTAAGCCTATAAACCTAAACCAGAGGAAGAATTTAAATACCGTGAGCTCTGATGATTTATCTACCAAATGGCAAAGGCAAATTGAAGATGAAAGAAGCAAAGATCGTATATAAATAATTGAAGCTCTTGATTGTAATAATTACTTCTCTAACCGTATTAATTGCTTTAATTTTTTTTAAATCTTTCGTATCTCTGCAAATCTTTCCCATAAATGCACGAGTGTGCGAAATTGGAAACAGCTATAAACCAGTACCAACTTGGCAAGTACCACATTGGAAGTTGTGGGGACAAAGTGGATTGCAGTAAGTGAATAGATATATATTAAATGACCGAAATTATCGATCATGATTCGTGACATTTGATACGTGTCTATTGAATCCAATTCCATTCCGGGCACTTTCTGGTGAGCTATGTTCTCTTCATAAAATCGGGCCAAAATAAAACTTTAGCCATTGATCTACGATCATCAAACAATTTAAAATCATTGATGGATTTTAGGTATGTGTCACCCTTCACGTGTCAAAGAGGCCACACTTATTGATACATCGTGCAGAGTCCAAACTCAATGTGATGTGATGTGCCTTGTCTATTAATGGCAATGAATTCATGAAATCGCCAATAAATTATATATTTTTTCATAAATAACAAAATATTTGCCAAAACAAATTAAATAATTTTCAAGCGGTGGATAAAAATCACTAAACAGTTGCATCTTAAAGCACAAGAGTCATCTCTCAAACCACACCAAGTGTTACATCTCAAACAACGTCAAACATGTTGAATACTTCAACGAAAGCTACAACAACCATGGCTCACAACACTATTTCTGCAAGTACATCTCAACCTACAGTAGCAGTTGCCATTGGATCTACATACAATGGTCAGAATGTAAACCAAGGATCGACATGAATGAATAGCTCAAGTCAGCCAAATGTCAATGTGCAATTTGCATATTTCACACCACCTAGTGGAATTCAAGGCACGCAATTACATGTTCAGTCCAAATTCCAACAAGATCCAAGATACTCAAACACTATTCCTTTTGTGGGAAATACTTATAGGGTCAGCATACCTTTGACCCAAACAGAGATCTTGGCTTAGCAAGTAAAGAATCTCCAAAAATAGATGGCCAACATGCAAACAGTGAATGACAAGAAGAACTATACTATGGAGGATCTTTGTCCTTATCCTTTTGATAGAAATTTGAATATGCTACCTTTTCCACCACATTTTGAGACACCAAGGTTTGACAAGTATAGAGGAAAAGGTGATACCCAAGATCATGTCAGATAATTATTCACAACATGTATAGAAGTGACCCATGAAGACACATACTTGATGCACCTATTCCCCAAAAGTCTTGGAGGGATAGCTTTAGAATGGTTTCCACATCTACCACCTAAGATTGCTTCATTGGGTGAGTTGGATGAGCTATTCATCACAAACTTTTCACATAACATAGACAATCCAATTACCCTAATGGATTTGTGAGAAACTAGACAAAAGGAAGGTAAAGTGTGTAAAACACAAGATACCACTGAGAGGGGGGGTGAATCAGTGGATATCAATGACCTTAAGCCTTTTAAACTTGACTATGTGTACCAGTTAGAAATTTCAAGACTAAGTGAATATACCGGTGAGATAAAGGAAATGATCATAAACAAGAACACATAATAACACAACACACAACATCATATATACAAGGAAAACCCAATGTGGGAAAAACCTCGATGAGAAATATTTTTGGAGTCTACTGGTCCAATCTAGCCTCACAATAAAACAACAATATTACAATGATTTAGGGCACCAACCCCTATTGATATAGGGCACCAACCCAAGGAGCACCAACCCCTACTGATTTAGGGCACCAACCCAAGGAGAACCAACCCTTGCTAATTTAGGGCACCAACCCAAGGAGCACCAACCCCTACAGTGAGCACCAACTCAGTGAAATACAATGAGTGTTATCAAATCAATACAATGGTAATAACCTTGTTAAAAATGAGTTTTGTAACTCTCACAAATATCTCTTTACCTGTTTCACTCTTCTCAGTCGTACTGCTTCTATTCTCTATTGGTTCTTTGATCATTATGACCCACTGCTAATTTTCACCATCGGTACTCTGCTCACCCTCTCTGAATCTTCTACTACTTAGCCTTTGTCATGTCTGACCTCTTCTCACTCTCTCTTCTCTCCTTTGTTCACTGTTGCTTCCTTAACGATTCAAACTCTACCGGTTAGATGAACTGTCAGACCATGCACCTGGTTACCGGTTAAACCCTTCTTACAGGTTCTCTCAAGCACTCAGTCGCTTCAATGTTCGTCGATGAACTCTCAGACTGATTAACTCTATGTTGCACACTCACACTTTATTCTTCATGAACATCTAGCACCACAACATCATCAACTTCGATCTTTGGTCTTCGTATTTATATTTGTACCTTCCTGCCAAAACATAGATTCAACCTTCACGTGCTAGGGTTTCCTTTACCAACTCCATTTGTATCAGATCGGATCTGATCTCATCTTCAAGATTGACAATTTGCAACAAATCAGATGGCACCACCAAATCTCTTCCTTTCAATACACGTTTACTATTTTTAGAAAACCATCAGCCCTGCTCCTGTCAATCACATTAAATGAACTCGTCGTTTCCTACTCCAAATCAAATCTACAAACTGATGTCCTTCATCAATCTGCATCGAGCTGCAAGCCTCTACAATCGACCTGTGATTTTTGCATTCTGCATTAAATATAGACTTATTCAGCAACCACTTCACTGATGCACTCTTCATCTACCACTGCATGTTTGCCACCTAGAGACCATGTGTCAACTTTGTCAAGATCCACCTCAATTGACTGTGTCAGTTTAGGATGAGTCACCGACCAAAATCACTCTATCGGTATACACCTTATACCATCGGTCTTCTTGCCCTACCGGTTATACAGTAACTGATTAATCTTCATGCCATGCACTTCACTATTTTGTCGGTTAGGTCATTATGACCTAGACTGCTCCCAGTTCAAAGTTCATCACTTCACTATGCACATCTCCATCTATTGAGAGTCCTTCACTATGTCTCTTTGTTGGCTTACAAGTTGCCTTACCTATTGGTTGACACAACACGTCAACAATCTCCAATGTAGACCTTCTAGCATACCAGTAGATATGTTTACCGATTGACAATACTCATGCTTGCATACCGGTAACACCAATAAGAACACCATGTCAGCAATATTCAACTATCTCCATCTATGGCAACACCAATCTCCATCAGCATCTCAGTTAACATCAACATCCCATAATGAAACCATGTCTACAAATGCTAAGACTTTCCTTTCTTCTTCATTAGCTCAAACCTCATCTCAACTAGTTTTCCAAAGTGGCAAACACATCACCTCTTATCCTTCCTTTTTGTCCTGGTAGCTCATCATGACTTATCTTGTTGATCTGGTTCATATCTTTAGTTTCATATACTTGAGGCTTCCTCATATTTCACTTTGGTCATCCAATATGATCCTTCAACCACCTGCCTTTAACTTCTTTGATTATCTTATCTCAGAGGGTTATGATGCATTCCATGCATGTTGTGAGATAAGCTAAGCATTTCCACTAACCGGTAGGAGTAGATGGACCAATGCACTTAATCTGTCAATCTCCTGGTGAGAGTGGATATTTGTCACCTGCTCACCAATAACTAGTGGGAACTGGTTGTCATTAAATTGTGCTCTTTGCTTCCGGTATTGTCCCAATGTGACTTCCCTGTTTGAGAAGACACAACATCAACCAGGCATATAACCCGGTTGAGAAGACTCTTTGTCAGTCTTCTCTTCATCCTGTGACAGCATCTTTATCCGATGGGAGTCTTGTTGTATGACAACCAACTACATATCGATTGCCTGCACATTATTTATTGGATCAACCTTGCTTTCTTACCGATCACATGCTTACCGATTTGCATATGACTCAATGCCTTGTTCCTCTATGTTCTGCTTTTCCCTTGCAACCTTACTGGTGGACATGTTTACCGATTGATACAACAACACAATGCCAACACATTACTCACTGGTTGACATTCATTATCAGTATCCCATACTTACACCGGTTAACCCCAACTTGTAACATACCAGTTGACATCCCATACTTACCGGTAACATGCTATACCAGTTGACATCAATTACAACACAATGCTAATGATCTCCCCCTTTGGCATTGATGTCAACAAATGTAGTATATGGTATACTACTGGTTTCCTCTCCCCCTTTGACAACAATGACAAAAGTAACTGACATAAGTTTCTCCCCCTTTGACCATTATACTTTGCATCCTATCATCCAACAACACTTGAGATAGAGGGCTCAAATGCCAACTAATACCACTTGCATATACCAATTTGATATCAAACTGATACCTCTAATACCATTGTGAAAGGTGTGTTAGTGAATTTTACTTAGTTGTCGATTAGACTGCATCTTCTCCCCCTTTGGTATGCAAGAAGTTATTCTGACACCAATTTGTTGTCACTAACACTGATACCAATTTTATATTCTCCCCCTATGCAGGTAACTCTCTCGATACACCAAACTAGTGTTCCTTTCATTTGGCGGTCCAATTGTGATTTATATCAGTACAAGTTGAATGGGAACCTTCCCAAAGTCACTAACAAACTGGTATTATTACATAAATATTGGATTTACCCCTGTGACCAGCATATGGTTCAAGAGCCAGAAGATATGGCTGTGAACTCCCCCTGAACCAATAGATCTCATATCTTCTTTTCCTGTCTAATGTTAAACTGGAGCTCCAATCTACACCTTGTACCACTAGAGTTGAGCATACATGATCTACAGATGGCCTTCCACTTCCATGATATCCATCATCTTTGTGACATAATCTTATATGACCACAATGTCAAGACTCATCAACATTATGTCAACTACCAAACCGGTTGGCCCAATATGATGCATGCACACGAGGTTGACTACCAAACCAACACATTTTCCATTCAGGACCTTCAAATGTCACCTAAGACATAATTTCCTCAATCCAAGCCACCAGAGTCACTGCAATGATCATAATCTATAAATTCGGTTAACATCCATACCGGTAACATACTATACATACCAATTTACTATACCGAACCAATATATCTACCGAAACACCTTCCTCTAACCTTTGTCTTCTTGAGTCAAATGCTACTGCTACCATTTTTCAGTTTAATCCATTCATTAACACTTGCAGCAGTGATCCATCTCACATGTGTAAATATGTAGCTAAGGCAGTAACTACACACACTCTCATCTCATCTTCTTCCTTGAGCCGACATCTCATCTTCTTCCTTGAGCCGACAACAAACAATGCTTCCATTTGTCCATTTCAACTATGGGGGTGAATGATGTGATCAATATGTAGCTTCCCCCAAAACCCTGCATTTCCTTTAAGCCTTAGGGTATATCACCTATGCATTGAATGCACAGTGTCTACCCATGGATATGTTATCTTGCTTTTTTCTCCATACTTGCTTAGTATCCCTCCTTTTCTCATTTGCAGTCTTGGGAGCAGTGTTAATTTGCCTCAGCTGGTTGATCCTTGCTCTACAAGATTTTATAGTATGTCCAAAAATATTGTTGTAGTAACATACTATATGCATGCCAACTGGTTGATCGTAGAGTCTTCCATTAACCTGATATGTTCCTCTTCTCCTGGTCATGCTATTGTAACCGACTACCAAAACTAGTAGATTTCTTGATCTTACAGGAACACTCCTCCTTTTATTCCATGCAGGTCTTTAATTCTCATATGCTCTATAACCACTTCCATATTGAGCATGATTGTTACACCGACTACCATATGATTGAAAATTCTTCTTTCTACATTCATGACTTCTATGGCCAAAACCATTACATCTTTGACAAACTAAATTGTTATTCCTAGGAAAAACATTTTGTCTATTCCTAGATCTCATTTTACATTCATCTACTCTATGGCCATATCCTTTACATGAAAAATAGTAACCGGAGAAAGAGGGCTTATGACTTACACATTTGTTTTTCCAAACATGAGGTGATCTTGTCGATTTGGCTTCTCCATTTCTACTTCTTCGAGGATTGTTCTTGAGTTGTCCAGTTTTCACATTCCTTTCATTTGATCCCTTCCTTTTCCACACTTGCCTTGTCTTGTGGGAAACATCATTTCTTTGTCTTCTACCGACATGAGATCTTATTAATTGTTTTCTCATGTTCTTATTTCTGATGTAGGCATCTTCTCTCAACATCCCTTTCCCTTTTAGATCAACATTATTCCTCCTTGCAGTACTGGTCATCATCCTCATGTCTTCACCAGTTGTAGTTAGGTCAACCTTCTTCCTAGGAGAATTTATGAATGTGAAGGTCTATCCCTTGTCATTTTTACTTGAGGAGACATTTTGAATGTCTTTATTGGAGATGTCCTTTCTTGTGGACCACATACCAACATCAAATCCTAATCCTCCAATATACTTGGAGTGTTTTTATTTGTTTGACATTTTGTCCAAGGCATCTGTGCTGCTATCATACCAGATCCTCACCTTAAGCTCATCCTCGCACTTCTCAAGGTCTTTCCTAAGATTCTCTATTTCATCTTTTAGCTTCTGACAATCTTTATCCTTTGCCTCCACTTCTAGATCCAACTCCTTGCATCTTCTCTTCTTGGCATCAAAGACTAATTTTAATTCATCAGTCATTCCTTTGGCTTCTTCTAGTTAAGTTGTCAATATGTAGATATTTTTATTTGACTCTTCAAGGCATGTTCTCAACTGGTTGCATTCTTCATGAACTGATATTTTATAATTCTTAAAAATGCATTCCTAACATTTTTCAACTCTTCTAGGGCACTTACCAACTCCCCTTCAAGATCAACTTGAGCCTCAACTTCTTCTTCATCATCTTCATCACTTCCAAACACATCTTGCTAGTAGGATATATCTACATTGTCACTTTGAGTCTCTTGAGCAATGAGGAGATGAGTTTCCTCTTCATCATTGTTGTAGTAGTTGACTGATCTAAATTTATCATCTACACATGTGTTTGTTTCATTGTTCTTCTTGCTTCCACAAACCAGTTCTGCAGTGCTAGGTTCATTTCCATATAGCTTCTTCAATCTATCCCACAAAATTTTTGTAGACTTTCGCTTATCCACCTTTGAAGAAACACCATCAAAAAGCCCACAGAGTATAGCCTTCATTGCTTTAGCATTACACTCATGTCTTCTTTTTTCTTCAGGATCGGTAGGAGGACTAGCTGGACTAGAGTATCCATTCACAATTGACATCCAGACATCATAGCCTAAGAGGAGAGGTATACTTCCATTCTACAAATCTAGACATAATAGTTTGAACCTTCAAACACCTAAGTAGGGATTGACTCAAGTTCAGCCATTGTGTTCACACACTAGAATCTACCCAAGCTAGAAAAAGCTTATCTAATAGGGAACCTAAGCTCTAATACCAATTGTAGAACACAAGATACCACTGAGAGGGGGGATGAATCAGTGGATATCAACAACATTAAGCCTTTTAAACTTGACTATGTATATCGGTTAGCAATTTCAAGACTAAGTAAATATACTGGTGAGATAAAGGAAATGATCATAAACAACCATACATAATAACACAACACACAACACCAGATATACGAGGAAAACCCAATGTGGGAAAAACCTAGGTGAGAAATGCTATTGGAGTCTACTACTCCAATCTAGCCTCATAATAAAACAACAATATTACAATAATTTAGGACACCAACCCAAGGAGCATCAACCCCTACTGATTTAGGGCACTAACCCAAGGAGCACCAACCCCTACTGATTTAGGGAACTAACCCAAGGAGCACCAACCCTTACTAATTTGGAGCGCCAACCCCTGGTAATTTAGGGCACCAACCCAAGGAGCACCAACCCCTAGTGATTTGGAGCACCAACCCCTACACCGAGCACCAACTTAGTGAAATACAATGAGTGTTATCAAATCAATACAATGGTAATAACCTTGTTACAAATGAGTTTTGTAACTCTCAAAAATATCTCTTTATCGATTTCACTCTTCTCAATTTTATTGCTTTTATTCTCTATCGTTTCTTTGATCACTCTAACGCACTGCTACTTGTCACCACCGATACTCTTCTCACCCTCTCTGAATCTTCTTCTACTTAGCCTTTGTCATGTTTGACCTCTTCTCACTCTCTCTGCTCTCCTTTGCTCACCAGTGTTGTCTTACCGATTCAGACTCTACTGGTTAGATGAACTATCAGACCATGCACCTGGTTACCAGTTAAACCCTTCTTATGGGTTCTCTCAAGCAATCGATCGCTTCAATGTTCTTCGATGAACTCTCAGACTGATTGACTTTCTGTTGCACACTCACACTTTGTTCTTCAATATATGACACCACGGCATCATCAACTTTGATCTTTGGTCTTCATATTTATATTTGTACCTTCCTGCCAAAACATAGATTCAACCTTGGCGCACTAGGGTTTCCTTTACCAACTCCATCTGTATCAAATTAAATCTGATCTCATCTCTGAGATTGACAATCTGCAACAAATTAGACGACACCACCAAATCTCTTCCTTTCAATACACGTTTATTATTTTTAGCAAACCATCGGCCCTGCTTCTGTTAATCACATTAAATGACATTTTTGTTTCCTACTCCAAATTAGATCTTCAACCTGATGTCCTTCATCGATCATTGCATCACAAATCTGCACCTTTCAGTCTGCATCGAGCTACAAACCTTTGCAATCGACCCGTGATTTTCACATTCTACATTAAATATAGACTTAGTCGACAACCACCTCATCGACGCACTCTTCATCTAACACTACGCGTTTTCCACCTGGAGACCTCGTGTCAACTCTATTGGTATCCACCTCAGTTGACTATGTCAGTTTAGAATGAGTCACCAACCAAAAGGACTCTATAGGTATACACCTTATACTACTAGTCTTCTTGCCCTACAGGTTATACAGTAACCGGTTAACCTTCATGCCATGCACTTTACTATTCTCTCGGTTAGGTCATGATGACCTAGAATACTCCGGTTCAAAGTTCATCACTTCACTATGCACATCTCCATCTAATGAGAGTCCTTCACTATGTCTCTTTGTTGGCTTACCTGTTTCCTTACCTATTGGTTGACACAACACATCAACAATCTCCAATGTAGACCTTCTAGCATACCGGTTCACAATACTCCTGCCTGCATACCAGTAACACCCATAAGAACACCATGTCAACAATCTTCAACTATCTCCATCTGTAGAAACACCAATCTCCATCAGCATTCCAGAATGAAACCATGTCTAGAAATTCTAGGCCTTTCCTTTCTTCTTCATTAGCTTGGACCTCATCTCAACCAGTTTGCCCAAGTGGCAAACTCATTACTTCTTATCCTTTTTTTCTGTCCTGGTAGCTCATCATTCCTTATCTTGTTGATCCAGTTCATATCTTTGGTTTCATATATCGGAGGCTTCCTCATGTTTCACTTTGGTCATCTGGTATGATCCTTCAACCCCCTAGCTTTAACTTCTTTGAGTGTCTTATCTCAGAGGGTTATGATGCATTCCATGCATGTTGTGAGATAAGCTAAGCATTGCCACCAACCGGTAGGAGTAGATGGACTGATGCACTTAATCTTCCAATCTCCCAGTGAGAGTGGATCTTTGTCACTTGCTGGCCAATAACTGGTGGGAACCGGTTGTCATTAAATTGTTCTCTTTGCTTCTAGTATTGCCCCAATATGACTTCCCTATTTGAGCAGACACAACATCAATGAGACATATATCCTAATTAAGCACACTCTCTTTCAGTCTTCTCTTCATCCTATGATAACATCTTTATCTGGTAGGAGTCCTATTGTATGACATCCAACTACATACCAATTGTCTGTACATTATTTATTGGATCAACCTTTCTTTCTTACTGGTCACATGCTTACCAGTCTGCATATGAACCGATGCTTTGTTCCTCTAAGTTCTACTTGTCCCTTGCAAGCTTACCGATGGACATGTTCACCGGTTGATACAACAGCACAATGCCAACACATTACTCACCGGTTGACATTCATTATCGGTCTCCAATACTTACTCACCGGTTAACCCCAACTTGTAACATACCAGTTGATATCCCATACTTTCTGGTGACAATATAATCAGTAACATGTTATACCGGTTGACATCAGTGACAACACAATGCCAACAAATTGTTTGCTACATTCTTACAAAGATGGAGAGCTCTATATCGCAAATGTTTCAGTCACATTCTTGTAGTTGAGCAAGTAGACATTTTTACTGAGAACCTTGTTCCTCAAGTCAAATATCCATTGCAAATGCAATGTTTAAGCACTTTAAAAGAAATCATAGAAAAAGGCATAAAGTGTGAGAAAGGCTTGTTAGAACAAGGAATATTGAAACATCACAAGGATAATGGACCAACCATAAATACAAGCAATGAAAAGCCAATTTTTTTGTCTACAAACAAGAACATTACAAATGATGGGGTTGTAGATGCATGTGTTGTCAATAGAGCTCAACCAGTGGTATCACTTCAAGGACCAATTGATTCTCTCAATAGGAATCAAACTCAAACCAACAATGCAAATGCTAATATGGTTAAGTCAAGAAATCCAAGACCCCCAAGGATCAATGCTTCTAGAAGGAACTATACACCCCTTGGAGAACCAATTGAGTCAACTCTCAAGAAGTTGATACAAAATAATGTCATAACTTTGCCAGAGACTCGGGCATACGAACCTGGTCCATTCAAGCCTGCTTGGTGGAATCACAATGATTTATGAGAATACCACCGTTCCAAAGACCACAAAACAACAAGCTTTTACAAACTCAAGAACCCGATACACGACCTTATTGGTCAAGGGGATATCATTGTGGATGCCAATAAGGAATCAACTAACATAGACCACACCATATTCAAAGACCCTTTTGTTAAGCATGACAAAGGGAAAGCTTCTAGTTGAGGTGCACAAAATAAAACTGCAAATTATACCAATGTGGCATATGATTATGCAATTAGTACAGGAGATAACATAGTGGCCACAATTAAAGTAAATCCAAGAAGCAAAGATCGTGTTGTTATCACCCGAAGATCCAAGGTCACATTGCAAGGGATACCAATAAACCCCCCTCCACCAATAAGAAATTATAATATGGTTGACCAACTAAAAAGGACTCCAGCTCAAATTTCATTGTTTGAGTTACTACGCATCTCACCAGCCCATAAATCAGTACTAGACAAATAATTACAAGAATCTGTTGTTTCCAGAGATATAGATGAGAATAATTTCCAATCCATGGATGGAAACTTGGTAGCTTCCAAGGTAGCATTCATGGAGTAGGATGTACTAATAGATAGACCCATGTACAATGATCCCTTGCACTTAGAAGCTCTTATTCACAAAAATAAAGTTTGAAGAGTGCTCATAGATGGTGGAGCCAAACTCAATATATGAACTTTACATCTAATCAAAGCTCTAGGTTACTTTGAACATCATATTGATCCTACCAAGAGAATCAATATCAAATCTTATGATGATGAGGAATTCCCCTCCAAGGGCATAGCAATCTTATGAGTGCAAGTAGGACCAGTTACCACAAACATCACCTTTCAAGTCTTCGACAGACAATTGGGGTACAACATGCTACTAGGGCACCCATGGATACATGCCATGTAGGAAGTACCATCAAATTTTCACCAATGTGTTAAGTTCCCTTAAAATGGCATCAAGATCACCATACATGGTGATCCAAACCCTTTTCAACACTGCAATTACTTAAGGGCAAGCACGGACAATCAAGTACCCATCAATCAAGAAGCTCCACTCCACATACAATTGTCTAAAGATTGCAAAAACACCAGCATCATCTCGCACACTTGCAATACCTGTCTTCAAATCAAAGATGAAGGGTGTGGTGAGTATTCATGTTTTGAAACATTGCCAGTAGGACAACTATCTCCCAAGTCTTTTGGGAGAACATTACCAAATCTAACAAACAAAAATAAAGGGAAAGAAATTGTCTGGTTTTCTAGTTATTGTTGATTTATTAGCTAGGGAGAGCTTAATGAAGAATCTCTAGACACATATGTCAATGGATGACTATATAAAGAAGAAAATGACACTCCAAACATCAAAATCTCCTTAGAACAATATGGCAATAGTTTTAAGATGCTATAGAGCCATGGTTATGATGGATAAATAGGTTTGGGGGAACATGCACAAGGCATCATACAACCCATACTACCTTTAGAGAATCCAAAGAATTGGGGATTAGGATACACTGGCCTGACAAGAAAAAGAAGAACAACTCAACTAGATACCCCAATTATCCAAAACTTACAAATTATTACAAGTGAAGATCATGACCCTTAATCACCAAGACAAATGGTCTTTCGGCTAGCTTCTCATGTCAATACAATAATGGAAACAGGAGTTGCACCAACAACAAATGCTTCCACACCATCATCACCATCCACTATATCAACAAAAACAAGGATAGCAACAACAAGAGATGGTAATTCAATATTACCCCTATCTCTTATTCAAGCACTCAATGAGGCCTCTATCATAGAAGAAGGGTCTACAAGTTAGGATACTCTCCCATTCATCATCAATACAACCGAAACTCCTCTTTCTACATTTGAATAAATTGATGATGATGGATCAGACAAAGAAATATATAGAGAGAGTATAATGGATTCACATGATTATGAGTTTTTATCTCTACACAGTTGCAACACATATTCAACATTTGGAGCTTATGAAAACCAACAAATTGGGGATGACAACATTAAATATAAAGACATACCAATCAACCCAAAATCATTCAAACATGTTTTCAACAATAGAATCTGCATGATCTCAGCAACATCCCCTCCTACTGAAGAAAGAGATCTTTGTCTCGTGTATCCTCACCTAATAGACTGGGGGTAAGAAGGACAACCACAATTAGATTGGTTCCAAAATGATGAAGCTATAGCTGAATTCTTGGGTGCAAGGGATGGACTTCCCTATGATGATCATAAAGATGGTTTTGTCATAGATCTAGATAGAATTGCATACTTTGGAGAAGCAAGCTCCTCTTCCAATCCAAATGATGAGAATGAAGCAGAATGTATAACCCAAAATAGATTGGATACTCTTATATTGACAAAGAACAGTCAACATTACTAGTTGAAGAAACTAAAGAGGTCAACATCAAAGATGCTGAAATAGTACACAAGATACACCTGGCAAAATCTAATGGAAAAAAAAAAGTTTATTCAATTCTTTACATAGAGGCCAATCAACTTTGCATGGTCCTATGTTGATATGCCAAGGTTAGATCCAAAGTTAGTCTTGCATCATTTACTATTGCTCCCAGGAGCAATACCATACAAACAGAAGCTCAAGAAGATGCATCCTCACATAACCCTGTTGGTCAAAATCGAGTTACATAAATTGCTAGATGTGGGCTTCATCAGACCCATAGACTATGGAAAATGGATCTCAAATTTAGTACCAGTAACCAAACATACTGGAGGTATTAGAATCTACACTGACTTCAGAGACCTCAACAAGGCTTGCCCAAAGGATGATTTTCCAGTACCTAACATAGACATGATAGTGGACTTGCCAGCTATAAATGAAATAATATCACTCATGGATGGTTTTTTTGGTTATAATCAAATCAGGATTGCACCAAAAGACCAACATAAAATAGATTTCACTTGTCCTTGGGGAACATATTTCTAGAGTGTGATGATGTTCAACCTTAACAATCTCGGTGCTACTTATCAGAGGGCAATGACCACCTTGTTTCATGACATGATACATAAAATCATGAAAGACTATGCACTAGTAAAAAAACAACAATACATGACTAAATAAACTACCAAAAATTGTAGATAAATGACTAAATTTGATCACGTGACCACTGGTAGTTTATTGCCAGTCATATGTCAATTTGGTCACGTGACCACTAGTTGTTTTGATTGATCAATTTGGTCATTGATTTGGTCATTGATTTGGTCATCGATTTGGTCATTGATTTAGTCATATATTTAGTCACTAATTTAGTCATATATTTAGTCACTAATTTAGTCATATATTTAATCATTAATTAAGTCATTGATTGTTGTTATCTATTCATTTATTTAGTCATGATAGTCACTAATTTAGTCATATATTTAATCATTAATTTAGTCATTGATTGTTGTTATCTGGTCATTTATTTATTCATATTAGTGATTTATTTAATCATATATTTGGTAATTAATTTAGTTATATATTGAGTCATTAATTTAATCATTGATTGTTGTTAAATGGTCATTTATTTAGTCATCATAGTCATTATTTTAGTCATATATTTAGTCCTTATTTTAGTCATATATTAACATCCATTGTTAGTATATTTAATCATTTTTATTTATTGGTAGTATATTTAATCATTTTATAATGGAAAAATAATATAACATTAAACTCGAACTAGATCATAAAAGAAAATAAAAATATTACATATATGAACAAGCTACATGTTAGAATTAAAAGATTGATTGAACATCATGACAAACAAGGTAATCTACAATAAAAAAAAATATAATGCAAATATGTATATATAAATCAAGTTATAAGATGTCAAATTTGTCTAGGGGTATATATGTAAATATAATAAAAAATGTCAAAGTTGTCTAAGAGTTTCCAACTCTTTCAAAATATTCAAAATACTACGTAAAACAATAAGAAACATGATAAACATATTCAACCATATCATTTTCTGCAAATATTTTAATGGCCACCTTGCGAAGGTTCCCTCTTTCTCTTTCAAATGGACAACTCGATCTATTTTGTCTTCATAAGGAAGAGGTATGTTACTTGTGACCGTTAAAATGTTCACATTTATGTCACCTGTTCCTTTTAAGTTTACTCCATGTAGAATAGATAGGGAGTGAATCCTCCCAATGCCAACAGCAACACTATCAAATGAATCCAACAGCCTAACTTTATCACCTTCATTGAATTTATCAATGTGTTTCTACAAAAAGAAAAAATAACATGTTATATTAATACATATGTAATGATTACCCTCATTTGCATAATGAAACAACCATTAATTTAATAGTACACGTGTTAAAATAACTACAAAAAGAAATTTTCAAAAAAATTGCAATGATTCTATAGCTAAAAAAAAAAAAGACATCTAGCAGACCAAAGTTTATATAAGAAATTATAAACATATGTATTTCATTAAGGGGAGCACATTTTATAAGCATATCAAACCATTGGTGTAGCTTACCCCGAAGAAAGCACCTTAGCAAAGCCAAAGGTCATCTAGAAGTGATTAATTAACCCAAGAAGGGGATAGGAGTTATCCTGATACCCGATAAACACATCGGGAGGATATACATAGACTTAGTAATTACTAAAGTGTCATCGGTGTAGCTTTCACTATCAGAACATGCGAATTACTATTTTGTCGTTAGTCGACAAGACTATCGATAAAACTTACATCGATAGGAAGAGAGACATTAGTCATCAGCATAACTTAAAGAGATCGGGATGTATCATTTCAAGCTATCTTGATACACGGTGGAAATAATAAAGCAGGAAGTTCATCGGAGAAAAATAACTATCGGCAGAAGCTATTCAAGTTTATGTCGATACCCGATGGAGGAATCGAGAAGACACACACCGATAAACAACAAAGTAACTTAAGGAATGAAACATTGCTGACAGCGCCAAGGGAGTAATTCATCGAGAAAACATATATTGATGAGCCGTTACAGATGCAATTCAAAACTGAAACCAAAGTAGCCTATATTTAATGCTTACAATTGAGTAGATTGATGGCTCACACGAGGCAAATTAAGAACCAAATGTAGACTGCATTTTAGTTAAAAACACGCAAGGTGATAACTGTTGCTCAGAGTTCTTCACGCATCATGGAAGCTTCAAGTTCATCAAGAAGAAAGAGGAGTGCTAAGGGCTTGGAATCCACATCTAAAAAATCAAAAACAACAGAAGTCCCCCCTGCACCAAAACTGAATCAAGACATTATTGATCAATTACAGTCTTCAGGTCCAAAATCAAGAAGGTCGAAACAACATTTTCCCAAAAAAGACTAGCTTGAAGACAGTTTTAAAGGGCTTGGAGACGTATGGACAAAGGTGAGAGGTTATGAACTCTTCCTGTTTTATTTTCTAAGAAAAGACAGAGAAGTGCCATTTTGTAACCCATGGATAACCAACTTAGGTAAACTGGTTGTTCCAAATATTTTCGTAAATATCAAACTGATGGAAGTCTTGGTCAAAAATTATAATTCTGTGAAGAGATGCATTTAGTTTCCAAATGGTGAGGTTTTTATCAAATTTAGTCATGGCACCATAAATGAAGTTCTTAGCTTAGACCCTAACCCTGATGTACCCTTGTCATTTGAAGAACTAGAGGAGGAATTTGTTAAAATGGATACGACTTACAAAGGGTGGAACTTAGCATTTCACATGGTTGAGAAGGGCATTCTGATAGAAGATGATGGTCCCCCATTTAATATGGATATGTTCAGACATTACTTACAGTACACCTATATGTCATGCGGACAGGTTGGAGGTATAGAGGTCCCTAATGTAGCTAATGTTGGGCCGCTGGTGTTGGCAGCAAATGTACAGATGTATGAGCTGACACCCTTTGATTATGCTACTTATCTTGCAGAGAAATTACATGAGGTTTTCTTTAACCTCAGAGATAACAGGGAGCCCACTTTTAAGTTTTACTCATTGTTGATGCATTTGGTTTTATTTTATGGAAGATTTCAGGGCATGTGGCCAATGAGTTTAAAATTAAACATAGTGAACAGAGTGGGTAAAGAACAACCAGTGCAAATATGGACATCAATTTGGGACTCACGATATGTGAAGTCAAACTACATTAAGTTTTAAGAGCTAATAGTAAAGCCATTGTACTACATGTATGGTGTCTCGTACAAAGGATCTATTTCCACTGAAGTTAAAAGATTTCTGAAACCTGTTGTTTTTTATGACGGAGGTATTGTCAATCACAACTGGGGTGATTGGTTTGTTCATAAGGATTTTAATTGCTTCAGGATTTATGGTTTTGAAGGAATCCCATATGTGCTGCCAAAATTTATACCAAACAGGATTGCTTATCTGGAGATTGTAAGATAGTTAAGTGTTTCAAATTCTAAACATTTTGGAGATATGCATAAGCAAACTTTCCTACCTGGGACTCTTAGTTTTAGGTATTTTACCATTGTATCCACAAAGGCTTATGAAGTCATTGATAGGAAACTGATTGAAGAATAGAATTTGTTCAAATATACTGCTAGGGTCAATTATGACCCTGAAGGATATATTCGCAATTGAAAAAAGTCAAAATCTGGGAGATTATTTTCATGTTTACTTGGAAGCAAAGGATATGTTTAGAAACATGGAGGAGAAAGAGGCCCAGTTGGCCATTGATGAATTAAACAAAAAATTGGAAGAAAAGAAAAAGAGATTGCAAGAAATGGAAATTGAAGAAGAAGAGAGTGAAGGTGAGTCAGAAGAAGTTGAGATAATATCTAGGCATCAAGCACCAGACACAGTAGAAGAACTTGACTTACAAGAGCAAATTTTTGCCAAGATAAAAATCCATAGTGATGCAAGATACGATGAGTATTCTGCCTTTGTGACTAATGATGTTTTTATTAAGTCAAAATAATTTAAATCCTTTTTATATAATTTCAAAGGTAAAAAATTGAGAGACTCTATCCCAAACGTAACCCCTAAAAAAGAATCAAAATTATTGGGGAAACTAAAGAAAAAAATCAGTTTAGAATTGACCACTATAACCCCTCAAAGGGGAAGACAACTTCTTAGTGAAGCAGGCATCATCATATTTCCAGGATGGGATATGAGTGCATCATACATTCTGAGAATAAGGATTTTAAATTGGATATTCAGGGAGTGAATGATGTGTATATCGGCTCTAGATTTCACCAGAATGAAGAGGCTTTTCTTTTGTGGGCTCTTTACCCTCCAAATAAGAGGCCAAAAATCATTGATGTGGACAAATATTTTGGTCATGTGATGAAATTAAAAGTGAAGTGGATCCTATTGTTACTGCTGACATGGGCATCAATATTTTAAAATTTAATAAAGCACAATTAGTCAAAGTGATCAAAGAAAGAGATCAATACAAGGGGCTATATGAAGAATTGCTAAAAAGAGGAGGACAACCTGTGCCACAAATCCATGATGGGTCTCAATATAAAAGGAGATGTGAAGAAGTGCAATTGGAAAACAAAAGGTTAAAAAGGAAAATGCAAAGTGTGAGGTTGATGCAGCCTTTGTTTTACTGACCAAGAGATTTGAAAAGTTGCAGGGTTTCCTTGAAGATTTTTGGGTTTTTTATTAGAAGAATATGGATAATGCGGTATCTCACAATCAGATTTATAATAGATTAGGAACTTTATTGCATGATAAGACAATGGCCAATGCAGATGCCAAAGTTATTGAAGGAATACAAAGGTTGTTGAGAAAACATGAAGACTTTGACACAGAACTGCAGAATGAATTTGATGAATGGAAGGAAATAGTACAGCATGGTTTTCCAGAGGTTGAAGATCAGAATGGATAGATTAAGGATAAGGATAAATGGATTATAGAATGCCAAAGTCTTCTCAGTGCCTCCCTTAACATTTCCCGGTCTAATGGACTTGATATGACAGATGCAATTGAGCATATGGAAAACTTTGTCACTATGGAGATTGTGGTCAGAGATATCATCTATGATGTAGATACCTACAAATCAAAGGGATACTTGAATCATATTCAGAAGTGTGGTCAAATGCTTGGAGATCAACCATAAATATCAAAAGGGTGTTCAAAGATGTGATTTTATCTTATAGTCTATGAGTTTGTTCATATTGTTAGAGCAATTTTTAGGTAGTTAGTTTCTAGTTATTTTTTTGTTAATTTTAGTTTTAATGAAAGGGTATGCCCTTTCATTTTTCAAACCGAATCCTCATCTATATATTGAGGATCTTTTAGGAAAGACATATATCACAAGTTTATAGTTTTATATCAATACAATCTTTTATGCATTTCTTATGAACTCGTTGTCTGGAAGTATTAAGTTGATGGATGATATATATTGAAATCAACTGGTTTAAGTATCAAATTTTTAATATAAAGATTGAAGTATTTTTTATTCATGATGGTCTCTATCTTATCAATTGATTGATCAGTTCCTTAGATAAATCTATTTGCATAGATTGTTTCATTGTGCAGTCTTATGTTGTCGTAATTAAGATTGATTTTTCAATTTGAACATCAGTTTGAAGGATTGGTTGGCAAACTTCGAAATGTCTTATTGGTCTTTCAAAGTAAATTTAAATTCAATAAGACTAACTGGATGTTATATTTTAATTATAGTTCATATAGAAGCCTCTGAGATGATGGTCTTGTTTCATTAACAAGTTATTAAACTGTTTCTAAGGTTAAACATAAGATTTTTCATTTGAAATGGTATGAAAACAGTAAGGAATTAAGGTACTGGTCTTTTATTGATTTTATATATTTGAATCAAGTATCTCTAGAGCAAGTCTCATCAAATTATCATATTTCTAATTCATACAATCACTACTTTATAAACATTGATTTACAAGCAAGCAATCACAGTTTTCAGATAATAAAAGTGGGTTCAAGAACAACTGCCATCTTGAAGTCACTAAATTTCTTAAATTCGCCATAGAAAAGTCTTTAACCTGCAGATTTAGGTTTCAGGTATAGGTTCACCCACCTTGGTTTAGCAAAGCCTGAAGTGCAGAGGAATTTGATCTGTCAATCATTCCCATTTGTTGGCCAAGACTGATTTGGAAGTCATTAAGAGAAGTGGCAAAACTCTTTGATTTCCAATTTGTGGTTTGGGAACCAACACATCGAAAGGCATAAATCAGCCAAAAAACACAATCAATCCATCGGGAAATATTACACGAATCCAAATGAGTCACATCATCATAAATTCAAAATGCGTTTCTTAATGACCTTTGTAGTACCAGAAGTAATTGATGAAAAGGACATGTCAGTGAAATCCCAAAAGCATCTGCCGAAGCACGAGACTCATCGAAGTGGATATGAAGTGGGGCCCTCTGGTTGGAGTCACGGATCGATGAAATGGAATGAGATCTCATCGAAGTAAAAGGGATTTCGATGAAAACAAGCTATCGAGTAAAGCATTAGAGTGCATGGTGAAATGGGACCTTTCGTCGAAAATCCAATATCGATGAATTCAATGGATAACTCATCAAAATATGGTTGTCGATAGAAAATGTATATTGATAAAAGGTGAAAACACTTAAGTGAAGAGAGAGTTTCATCGAAACAAAATAAATAGTGTTGGGTCTATACTGAATATGGGCATCGATGAAACTAGGGCGTCAAAGAACATGAAAAGAAAGTCATCGAAGGGGTATGTTTCATCGAAATAAGAGTTGCCTTCGAGAAATGTGGTACGCTCATATATCGAAAGGCAGAAATCAACAAAAAAGCACAATCAATCTGCTAGGAAATATTACATGAATCCAAACGAGTAACATCATCATAAATTGAAAACACATTTCTTAATGATAGTTGCAGTACCAGAAGTAAACGATAAAAAGGACATGTCGGTGAAATCCCAAAAGCATCTGTCGAAGCACAAGACTCATCAAAGTGGATATGAAGTGGGGCCTCTTGGCCCGAGTCATAGATCGATGAAATGAAATTAGATCTCATTGAAGTAAAAGGGGTTTCGACGAAAACAAGCTATCGAGTAAAGCATTAGAGTGCATGGCGAAATGGGACCTGTAGACACCTAAAAATGTCTCATTTATCATGTACTAATTATTCCTCTAATTGATTAAATAATTTTTTAATTATTTAATTAAATTAATTAATCTTATTCTTCTAATTTACAATTCCTCATTATCTTACTAATTATTCTACTTCCAATTCTGTCATCATTATATTTCCAATTCTATCATCATTTAATCATTTTAACCATTTTTCTAATGTTTATTAAATATTTATTATTTAATTAATTCTGATTATTTCTGATTAATTCCCCAATTTAAATAATCTTTATTCTTTAAATAAATTAATTTTTCAATTTCTATCTCTTTTCAATTTATAATTAACCATTTTCTAAATATTAATTATTTAATTAATTATGATTTAATTCCTTTAATTTAAATAATCTTTATTATTTAATTAAAGTTCATTTCTAAATAATTAAATAGTTTCAACAAGTTGTTCATGCAGGAAAGCAAAGGCGAAAAGAAATAGGCCTGTTGACATGGAATAAACAGAGACAAGTTGGCAAGATGACAAGAGGTTCGAACGTTCTCGAGTTTCAAAACAGGGTTCCAAGGAATGGAAGATGGCAGCAAGATGACAGTGCAGGATGGCACGGCATGGCAAGGTTTCTAAGCAGGGCTATAGGGAACGGTAGACTGTGGCAAGGTTTCAGTGTCCCCCATCAGGCTCACCAAGGACAGTCAAAGGATGCCACCCGCTTCGGCCAATATTCAAAATTTGACATCAACCCCTTCGCCAAAATCTTTAGGGATAAACCCTTCATCAAACCAATTTTAGACTTACCCTCAAGAAACTGATGGTTGAATTGTTTCGCATGTCTACAAGACCAGTCAGATAGCCCCAACACCTTTTTCAATAGTCCTCTTGCCCATCCGGCCCGCTCATTTCATTCCCATCCTCATAAAGCAAATGGTGACCTGCAGAATCATTTAAACTCCAACACCTTCGTCCAGGGAGCTTCTCTCAACCATGGGGCTCATAAGGTCCCCAAAGGACACCCAGGCCACCATCCACCTTGTCAAAAATCATTCAGGCAGGAAAAAAAATTCAAAATCTTGTCAAAAAGCTTCCACTTCTGAATCCATTTCGATCGAAACACCAAAAGAAACAATCGATTTTTGACATTTGTGAAGCATCTCCATCCATCCCTCATCAGCCCTCTCTCAAGGTTTGCCTTATCGATGGGAAACTAGAGCAGACTAACAAGGAGATCATGGAGATCCCCTCAAGTCAAAACCAACGCACTTTGTGTGGAAAAGAAAACAGGCGGAGTTTAAAGAGATGGACCCCTCTTTCCCCATTATGACTCGGGCTCCGGTTGAGAACACCTCTGATATCAAGATATCATTTCCTGGCCATGTTCTCTCCGGGTCGGTCTCTTTTCTCTGGAAATCAGCTCTCATCGGTAATTTTAATTCTTCAATCCCTCTTCAAACCCTGTGTTCATGGGCAAACAGCCACTGGTTGGGTCTTCGTGATATTTTCTTCATCGAAAGCCACTTGGAGTTTTTTATAGCTTTGTTTTCTTCATCAGAAGATAGAGATACAGTTCATAAAAAAACAAAGGTTGGTTTTGTCAAGGGGCTGGTCTTTTTACCTTATCCTAGATTCCAAATTTTAAACCGGATGCTAATCTTTGTAGATTTTATCCTCACTGGATCTCTTTTCCAGGTTTGCCTTTGGAATATAGAGACCCAGATATTGTGAAGACCATGCCTACCCTTTGAAACTATCCAGAGAGATGTTAGGGTCTGCATTCTCTGTTGGCATTATGTGAACTAGCATGAAGACATAATGATATTGTATGTTGTCATTGATGTCAATATGAGACGTTGGTGTGAACCGACACATGTGATAGGTGAAAAGAGAGAGGAACCGACATATGTATGAACTGGTTTATATGCCAAAGTAAAGCGGTATATTTGTTCAAGGTGAACCGACATGTAGGAACCGGCACATGGAAGCATTGTATGACTACCATTTGGTAGGTAGCTTCCACTTCAGGATTTCTAGTTGGAGTACCTCAAGTCTGTGTGACTTAATCGGTGATCTTCATGTGATGAGTTGGTAGTATAATGGAGGATAGATCATGTTGCCACGTAAGCTCTGTGCACGTGAAGGATCTTGCATGAAGAAGACTATTCCTATCTACCTCAGGAATGAGCAAAGTTTGTCAAACGGTGATAACACGTGATGGGTTATCAGCCGCCATGAAATCAGTGGATAATGGACGATGGAGAATGTCTTGAGATTGATTCAAGATTGTTGCATTTAATGCAGTATGATTCAATGGTCAGGATCGAACCGCTTGAATTGCTTAACCTAACAGGTTTAGGGTTTAGGGTTTTTGCTACCGACCTGTATGTTTCCTATAAGGTCGATGTTGTGTTTCTTTCTAAGGTTGTTGGCAAAAGTTGTGTGTGTGTATCCTAGGGAAGTGATACGTGATTCTTGCTAGACCAAAGGAGAGAAGAGATACCTGCAAAGTGAATGTGCAGAAGGTGAAGAGGAGCCAAAATGGATCTGCATTAGCATTGAGTGTTGTAACCAGATCATTGTAATTCTTGTTGATCTCTAACCATTTCAACAGTTGCAAAATCCCCTAACAGGGTAGCCTTAACTGGCTTGTTGCAAAATCCCCTAATAGGGTGGTCTTAACAGGCTTGATTCAAAACCCTTAACAAGGTAACTCGAGGTTAATGAGTTCTGAGAAGCTATAGAGCTCTGGAGATCCTTTAGTTATTGAGTTCTTGAAATCCTCTAACAAGGTGACCCTACCAGGTTTAACCCTTAACCGGGTATTATTGCTATCCCTTAACTAGGTGATCCCTAACAGGATCGGTTCCTAGCAGAACCTATTGTAATCTCTTTAACCGGACAAGGCTCCTAACAAAGCGGACTTCAAAAGAGTTCAAAAGAAACTTGTGGGTATTCATCCCCACTGTGGTTTTTCCTAGTTGGGTTTCCACATGAAAAATATGTGTGTCATGTGTGATGCTTTTTTATTACCTGTTGAGCACATGATGGTTCTGTGTTTTATGCCTATCTATAAAACATGCTAAACCAACTGTTGTGAAGATCAGATAATAGTTTACATGTTCATGCATGAGGGTGTAATGGTATTGTACTATTGAGCTAAGAGGAAAGCTTAGTGAGTGACCAGTTTATGATTGTTTTAGCAATTCTGGGTCTTACTGGTTGCACTCTGCTTCAGCTAACATCACTGCTTGTAGTCATTTGAAGTATTTGTTGTCCAACCGGTTTTGGACTGTATTTTTGTTTGTACTGATTCACCCCCCCCCTCTCAGTACCGGTTTGGTACTATTGGTTCATCATTGAGTTATCATTCTCCTTGCCTCAAATAAGAACCTACCAAAGCACTTAACCATCTCATCAAAATGGGGTTTGTGGCATCAATACATTGTAT
Organism: Cryptomeria japonica; assembly: GCF_030272615.1. Classification (NCBI taxonomy): domain Eukaryota; kingdom Viridiplantae; phylum Streptophyta; class Pinopsida; order Cupressales; family Cupressaceae; genus Cryptomeria; species Cryptomeria japonica. The sequence continues at coordinate 637,974,528 of NC_081414.1, forward strand.
TGGATAATGTAGAGGTCATCTGCAAATATCAGCATCAATTAGGCCATTTCACGAATTCCTATAGTGGTCATGAGTGCTCAAAGCTTTTAGTCTGTAAAAATCACTACTCAGACCCTCTTCTGTGTACTGCCCATCAACATGAGGTAGTTATGTCTTCTGATCTTGTACAATCATGTCTTGATCCCTCTAAAGCTCAGGATGCATTAAATTTTGAACCATCCTACATTCAGTGGACTAATCAGTTGACCCATTTTTTTATTATGTATAGTTGGATTCTTTATAGCTATAAATCTGCCTCCACACCCACACTGGTTCTCCAATTATGTGACAAAACATCTAATGATAGAGAAACTATAGTTCGGGACCTAATGTTCAATGAATCCCTGATTGATATCCAGAATTTAATGCAGAATTTATCAGTTTCAGGGATAGCTGTCTCAAATAAGGAGGGTCATATCCAGGAAGTAGTAGATGATATCCTGTCCACTTTAGTTACCACTATGATTGAGGAAATTGCAGAGGAGGAAGGTGTTAGTATGACAAATGTAATGTGTCCCTTATGAAAAACAAGGTGTTGTTGCTCAACTACTGACATCTCAGATAAAGGGGAACTCCCCTTGGAAATTAGGCAGGAAGAAATGGAAACCCCTTCACAAGATGGGGAGACAAAAAAATTTATTTTTGACTATGCACAATCCTTATCGGTTGAGCAGAGCCCCAGTTTGAAATCAAATGGCTTCACAACCCCAAAAATGAGAGGTAGAAAACCAAACTCTATGAAGATTCAAGAAGAAATAGAGGCAGGTGTGCAGAGTACTCTTGACGGAAAATTTAAAGTATCAAAAAGAATTACAAGGAGTGCAAAAGGCACTCCCTGTTCACAATGAAAATGATTTCTTGGAACGTCAAGGGCATTAATGCCCCTGACAAAAGAGGGAGAATCAAATCTCACCTTGATTCTTTAAAGGTTGACATTTTTTTACTCCAAGAAACGAAGCTATCACAAAAAATGTATCACAAAACAGTGGCTAAATGGACACAATTTGGATTGGCCCACATGCAAGGTGTTGGGGCCTCGGGAGGATTGCTTACATTATGGAATCCTAAAAAAGTTCAAGTTCACCTATTAGAAAAAAATCATAACTGGCAAATGTTGAAAGCAGTATGCTATGACATGACCTTTACGGTATTCAATGTTTATGGCCCCATCCCCACTCAGGAAAAGAAAGACCTATGGGACAAACTGATTCTATTACTCCAACAAGAAGCACAAAATTTCATCATTGGAGGAGACTTTAATACAATCTTGTCTCATAAAGAGAAACAATGAGGAATCTGCCCACCCCCACAATCTATGTAGGATTTTCTAAGTTTCACCATAGAAAACAACTTATTGGATGTGATCCCCAATAATGGTCTCTTCACTTGGACTAACAGGAGATCAGGCTTCCTTCAGATTGCAAAGAGACTGGACAGGTTTTTCATTCCCTTGGAATGGCGCCTAAATCAGGTCAGTTATTATTAAGACATTCTCCCTATTTTTGAATCAAATCACTTCCTAGTCCAAATTGTCCTTGAATGGCAAAAACAGAACCCCATGCCGGTTTTTGGCTCCTCCTTCAAATTTGAGCGCATGTGGTTTAGACATCCACATTTTCAGGCTTTATTAAGACAATGGTGGGTATCCACCCTTGCATGTAGTGGAACAAAGATGTTCCAATTTTTTTAGAAACTTCAGTTTATTAAGGTCCAGGCTAAGGAATGGAATAGAAAGATCTTTAAGAATGTTTTTGCTCAAAAAAAATCATTGCTCAACAACAGGAAGAAGTTCACCAAAACATAATTTCCAAGGGGTTGGATCAACTCTTGCACTCTACATAGAAGGGTCTTCAAAGTGAGTGGGAAGAAGTCTGTAAGAGAGAAGAAGAATATTGGAGACAGAAATCAAGAGAGCTCTGGCTGAAGCAGGGAGATAAGAACACAAAATTCTTTCATGCTTCCACAAAACAAAGAAAAGCATCTAATGTTATATTCTCAATCAAGCATGAGGACTCAGGGGTATTGATTAAAAATTTAGCAAACATTCAAGAACAAGGAGTAAAGTTTTTTAAGAATCTTTTTGCCCCCCCACCTTCTAATTTAGATCCTTTTTGGAAGGATAATGTTGAGCTTCTATTGCAATCTATCCCACCTCTGATCTCTGACCAAGATAACAGAGCCCTACCGGCCCCCTTCACTATGGAGGAAGTCCACAAAGTGGTATTTTCCCTTTCCCTAGATAAAGCCCCAGGTTCAAATGGGTTCACAGCCCTCTTTTTTCAAAATTTTTGGGATGTGATTGGTTTTGACCTCTTAGAGGTAATGGAAGAATCCGGGAAAAGGGGAGCAATGCTAAAAAGTTTTAATGCAACAAATATTGTTCTCATCCCAAAAACCCCTTCCCCATCATCATTCATAGAGTTTAGACCTATTTCTCTTTGTAACACAATATATAAGATTGTATCTAAGGCCATTTACCTTATAATGCACTACCTTATACCTAAGATCATCTTGCAAGAACAAGGGGGTTTTGTCCCTGGTAGGGAGACTATGGAAGGAGCCCTAGTAGCGCATGAGGTTTTACACTCTGTCCATGAAAGCCAACAAGAAAATTTTGTTATCAAACTTGATATGATGAAGGCATGCGACCGGGTTAAGTGGGATTTTCTTTTAAAAGTATTATCAAAATTTGGCTTTGGCTTCTCAAACAAATGGTGCAAATGGATCAAAACTTGCATCTCAAGCGCGCATTATTCTATTCTAATAAATGGTCATCCCTCAGGGTTTTTTCAGGGTACACAGGGAATAAGACAAGGCGACCCTTTGTCACCTTTTCTCTTCATTCTCATGGCAAATGCCTTGAGCAAATACATCAACTTTCAATCTTCAAAAGGGCTTTGTCTTGGTGTCACTCTTCCAGGTACTTCAATAATAGTAACTCACTCTCTTTTTGTTGATGATACCTTGTTATTTGGTAAGTCTTCTCTAAAAGAAGCCAAGCTCATCAAGAAAACACTGGATATCTATTCTTTTGCTTCGGGTCAGAAAATTAATGCTACCAAGTCTAAGATTTTCATTTTCAACACACCTTGAATCTTGTCACTAAGAATATGCAATATTTTAGGCTTCTCAGTGGACCAATTGCCATCTTCCTACCTTGGCATTCCCTTTTTATAGGATCAAACAAACCATCTTATTGGTATGTTGTCATTGGTAGAATCCAGGCGCGAATCTCAGCTTGGAAAGTAAGGTGGCTTTCACTATCAAGTAGAATCCTTTTTATCAAATCAGTGCTAATAGCAATACCGAACTATTACATGTCTACCCTCAAAGCTCCCTCATCCATCATCCAACAATTGCAGAAACTTGTTAGAGATTTTCTATGGAATAGTAATATGACAAATGAAAGGAAAATCCCCTTAACCTCTCTGGAAAATATGTCATGCCAAAAATCTCAAGGGGGAGTGGGACTTCACAATTTGAAGCTTCACAACAAGGCCTTTGGAGGGAAACTGATTTGGAAAATGTACACTAACCCTATCTCCAAATGGTACTAGATTATGCAAGCTAAATATTTGGACAACACTCAACCATCAAGAGTGTTGACAATTTTAGACCCTCCAAAGGGGTCTGCTATTTGGAATTTTATGATGGATGCAAGGAATCTAATATCTAAGTATGTTTCATGTGAAATCAATAATGGTCTCAGTGCTAAAGTTTGGACAAACTGATGGTGTGGGCATCCTCCTATTGCTCAATTGGATAACATGGAAGACATTATGAATACAGCTATAGCTCATTGGGGTACAAAATTGAGTGACTATGTGTCTATTGCAGAAATATTTTCAGGGAAAATAATCTGGAAAGATCCCACTCTTCTCCCAATATCCATCCAACAATCTTCCTCATTGGCCAATATCTTATTGAATAGGACAGTTATGATGAATACTAAGAAAGGGGGTGAATTAGTATACCAAAAAATACTGTACTTAAACACTTTAAAAGTCTAGCAGTAAACCGGTAAAATAGTTTAGCAAACAAACCGGTTAACACACATGCAAACCAAATAGAAAATAATGCATTCACCCATAGAAGCACAATCACCATAACACAAGAGATTTTGACGTGGAAACCCAAATGGGAAAAACCACGATGAGATGAAACTCACAAGTAACTATCTGCAGAATAATAACTAGACCGGTTAAGGTCATACAATGTTCTTTACCAGAACAGATCTTGTTAGGAATCTCAATCTTTGTTAGGAGATAAGTCCGATTAAAGACTACCTTGTGAGAGGATTTTAGATCCACAGATGTGAACCACCTTGTTAGAGGATTTACAAAGGCTTTTCTGGGCCTACCCAGTTAAGGGTTTCTAACTTGTCAAAGATGTGAGTAATCAACAAGTGAATGATCTAGCAAATGGAACGGTCTGCTTGATTAGATCCATTGTAGCTCATAGCTAGTGCATTTCAGCATTACTTCAGTCTTCAGTTACTCCTTACTTTGTTACAACTCACAAACTTGATCTTCTCAGTTAAGATCGCACATTCAAGAGCTCATCAACCACTACAAACCCTATTAGCTACACACATACTAAAACCCTAGACATGATGTCCTTAAAAGGAATCTAATTTCATGTCGGTCCAATAGGATTACATTGCAAGTTCCTAAGTTCATTGTATCTAGACACATTTGGTAACAGGATACAAAATCACCATCAAAGTGTCGATGGATGGTAACTCGTCACATAAATATACCGGTTGGTAACTCATCACAGAGTATTACTGATTTGTCCAGCTTTCTGGTTACCGGTTAGTGACTCAAAGTAATACCGATTTAACGGATTATCGGTTGACAAAAATTGAAGACTGGGAAAAAGATAACTGTCACTTCTGGCTCCTTTGCTCCACTCCACTTGAGATCCTTAAACCACTTGATCTCTCTAAGCTGCTTGGGTCTTTATACCGTTTGAGATTGGTAAACACTTTCTGCATAACAACAGTAGTCTAAAGACTACAACATGATACCGGTTTGGAACAATTACTGGTTGAGCATAATTCATATATTCTCAAAGTGATCTCATAGCAAGTGTGTGTCCATCAATGATAATCACAACATAATCATCAAAATGCCAACAATCTCCCCCTTTGGAATTGATGGCAACACTTCGGAAAAATTTTGACATCTAAGTGTTTTACAACAAAATTATGCCATAAGTAAAATTACTCCCCCTAAGCATATACACTATCCCTTTTGCAGACATTACAATGTATACTACTTCCTTATTGAGATAAACATGAAAGTATACAAAGCATGCATCAAAATTTTAAATACAAAATACTACTCCCCCTTTGCCAACAATGACAAAGTATAGTTGAAAAACCCTTGTTCTATTAGCATTAAAAAAAACTAATTTAAAAAGTTTATGACAATAAAGAGTGAAACTTGTCAAAAACTGATTTAAAATCCTACATAAATGTCTTCATGGATAAAGACCATGATTCAAGCAATGAGGTAGCAACCTCATTCTCTTTTTGCATCTAATAAACATGCTCCTCCATGGCATCCATGGTACTCATCTCTTGAGTAACCGTTAGGACATCTATATTGAGGTAGCATTTCTAGAGAATTTGCAGTCTTGGCAGTAGGACCAGTTGAAGTTCCTACAAATTACGTGTCCGGTTGCTTATCTCTGCCTCTAGTCTTGCAGACTGAAGTTGAAAGCGGTAAGTAGTTTGTCCATATGTGGAGAAGGAATCATATAGCATCTTGAAGGTGCTAATAAATGACTGCATATCAGATTGTAGTTTGTCCTTCTGAGTGAGCACATCATCATAGAATAAATGAGGTTGACAAATCTCGTTGAGTAGTAGATTGCCCTCATCCATTGCATCTTTGATGTCCTTTTGTGCCTTCTGAAGTTCTGATCATAGCTCATTCAACTTCTTCACCAAGGCAATGTTCAGAGCCTTTTCATGCTCCTTTTTGGCATTTATTTCTGCAACTTCTTCCAGGCTTTGGACCTAGTCTTCCACAACTGTACATAGAAGATTTGATTGGGCAAGTGAGGAATCAGTACTAGGGAGGTTTGTATCGGGTATCAAATTGGTGAGTGTTTCCACCATAGTTTGGATAACATCTTCCTCCTTTTTCCTCCTTAGAGCACCCAATCGCTCTTGAGCAAGCTTAATGCTCAGTAGTAGCTCTGATTCGTTTGCAGACTGGACGTCAATAGGACTAGTAATGTCAGTCAGTTTGGCTTGACTACCAATTGCCTTTGGAGTCTCCATCTGAGTGCTCTATGTCGCTTCTTCTTTCTCTTTGGCTTTCCTCTTGTCTTCTTCTGCCTTCTTTTTCTCCTCTTCTTTCCGCTTCTCTTCATCTTCATCCTTTTTCTTCTCCTCTTCCTTTCTCTTCTCCTCTTCCTTTCTCTTCTCCTCTTCCTTTTTCTTCTCCTCTTCCTTTTCCACTTCCTTCTTCTTCTCTTCTTCCTTTTCTGCTTCCTTCTTCTTCTTCTCATCCTCCTGTTTCTTATTCTCCTCTTCTTTTCTCTTTTCTTCCTCTTTCTTTTTCCTCTCATCCTCTTTCTTCTTTTCCTATTCTTGCTTGTTTTGTCTTTTCTTTCTCCTGTTTCTTCTTCTCTTCCTCTGCCTATTTTCTCTTGTCTTCTTCCTATTTCTTCTTTTCTTCCTCTGCCTGTTTTCTCTTATCTTCTTCCTATTTCTTCTGGCCTTCTATTTCTACTGGTGCATCCAGAGTAACATTGTCACCGTTTAAGGCATCAACATCAATCGGTTCCATTTGAGTGGTGACCGGTTCTCCTTCACTGTTGTATACTTCATCTGGATGAGTGATTTCTGGTTCTTGCTCTGCTTTCAGGTTGGCTTCAGCCACTTCATGCAGTCTTAAAGCTGATTGAGCAAGGGAGTGGGTATCTTTGACCACTTCCGAAACTTTTCCTTCCAATAGCAGGAGTCTTCTTCTCATGAAGAAGAGGCCCTTATATTTCTCCACCACTTCATACAGTTCTATTTTAGGTACATCAGGAAAGTATTGTGCAAATACTTCCTCTCTTATTTCTTGTTCCTTTTCTATGGTAATGCATCAATTGTTGTCTAAATAATTATACAAAGAATCAGGTGCCTCAGATTTAAAGTTTGATGGCCACCGGTCATTAATACATAAATAATTGATAACTTCCTGTTCAATTTATTTCTTTTCATCATCATTAAAATCATCAAAGCACTCTTTCAAATCACCAAGTACTTTTCTTCTAATATTCTTAATTGTTCTTTGACAATGTGTCAAAGGTTTGTAAGAGAAAATATCAATATTTACCGGTGCAGATGATGTCGGTTCACTCTTTGTCTTTTTCCTCATTTGCGTCGTCTTCTTAGGTTGTTCTTCAAAGACAGTGTCCTCTGAGTCTGGTGTATTTCTTTTTGTCTTCCGCTTCCTCTCAAAGACTTTGGTGGGTGCCGCTTCCGGTTTCTTCTTTGTTGGTGACCGCTTGGTCACTTTGGGACTTGCTATGGTAACTAGTGCCAATGCTGAAGGCACTGGCTTTCCCTTCTTTACTGAGGGTTCTTGAACCGGTGTAACCCTTTCCAAATAGGTGTCGGTTCTCTTTTCCTTTGGATCAAGAGGCGAGGCAATTAGGGTAGAGTCATACCCATCTAACATGTCGTTCATTACCTCATATCCCATTGGTTCCACTTCTTCCTGTCTAGGCTCAACTGCCTCCATTATGCACTCATCAACTTTGATGGTGAAGCAGATGTCTTCCTCATACTTTTTGACTATATCATCGGATATTCTTACCCTTTGGTTCATTTTGCATCTGAACTCATCAAATTATTTATTCAGCACTTCCAGATAGCCAGTTCCAACCGCTTGTAGGCTTTCCTTGATTTGCTTTGTCACCAGTTGGTCGGTAGACCACTGAATATCACCTAATCTTGGAAAGTATCCTTGGAAGTAGAAGAACAACCCAACCAATAGTTGTCCAAACTTAAATTTCAAGGCATTGTCCTATTTGATCGACTTGAGGTTCAATAGGAGTTGTCTTTGCATACCAGTGCACAGATCAAACGATGCATCTTCCTTTATCATCCTGTAGGCGGCATTTACCATTGCACCAGAGACAGAGTTGATTTTGCTGGCATGAAACGTCTGGTATCCTATCACCATACATGCATATTTGACCACATTGTCCTTGATTGAATTGACAGTCATTCCCCATGAATCGCTCATAGAACCGGTGAGCTTAGTCATTTATGTCTTGTTAATCTTTCTTAGGGCTGGTACTTCACCGACATTGCAGAAACCAGTGACAGCATGAATCACTTCTGGTGTGATATCATGCGTCCGTTCTAAGTACATCTTATCACCATGTACTCTACTCAGAATAATTCGAATGTGATCATCCAAAAATTCTTTAAGAAAATAGGCTGCGTTGTGAAGTTTCTTCTTTTTCAGAATGCAGAATTCTGGTTTAATCTTCTTATCCTTTCTGCAGAACAGACTCAACTGGGAATGAATCATCAGAGATCCTAGGTCTTCAATCTTGCAGTCAATGAAATCTGAAATGCCTTCTTCCACTATGACACCATCAGGTATTTGAGATAGCGTATTGTATTTTGCCTTTCATTGAATGAAGTCTACAGAATCAACGGGTGTAGTAGAGCTAGCATGTGATGTTGAAGCCATGATAAATAGGGAATTTTGAAAAATACCTTCGTAGATCAAAATTTAGGGCTTCGTAATTTGAACTTTGCTCCACACTCCTTCGGTTACTGAAATACCGCTTTGCATTCTACACTTCTCCAACAGATGTTTTCTTCAGATTCTTCTTCAGGATTTTGATAAATTCTTTGAATCGCAATGTAAATCACTTTTCTTCGCTTTGCACTTGAAAACTTATTTGCTTGAGAAAATGATAGTGAGAAATAATTTGAAAAATCCTTTTAAATAGGTTCTCCACCTACCATAATAAATGCTCCACTATTAGAGTGTAAACCCTAATTTTTCCTTATACCGTTTCCAGTCTTCTGCAAATCTGATAGGTATCTCATACCGGTTAAGGTCTTTTACCGGTGTCAACCCAAGGTTCGAGATATTTCACCATTTTCTCCCCCTAAGCTTTTCTGATGCTTAGTTTGCCAGTTTAGTGACTTCCACACTAGGTGTAGAAACTGGTTCTTCTTGAATCACTTCTTCTAGCTTCTTCTTCCTGGTTTTCTTCATATCTACTTGAACAGTTTCAACATCAATTTTTTCTTTCGAAGTGACCAGTATATCATCCGATATACTCTTTCTACTTTTGCAGAATCTTGCAGAATGACCCAGTTTAATGCAATGATAGCAAACCATTCCAGGTACTCTCCAAGGTCCATTATTCATGTTTCCATTCTTCCTTCTACATGTTGCACCAATGTGACCTTGACCATGACAAATAACACAGATTTCTCTCCATCTGGTTGTCGCATGATAGCTACCGCTACCTGAATGATGACTATAGGTATTAAACCGGTTTGGGTTTTGGTTCCCAGAGGGTTCAGGAAAAACTCCTTGATTCCTTTGAGGATACCTTCTGGTATTGTGCATGACAGACCTGCATTCAAATGCTCTATGCCCAAACTTGTTGCATGCATAACAATTACCATTGAATCTATTGGATCTAGGCTTATCATTTAGAAAATAAGGAAAATTATTGTAAGCCTTACTTCTACATACATTAGCAGTGTGTCCTTCCTTGAGACAGTTAAAGCAAATAGGTTTGAACTTTTTCTTACCTTTATCCTTTGATGTCGGTTGTTTCTTTGATGCTCCAATTTTTGTTCCAGAGGTCTCACCTTCCTCATATTTAGAGACACCAAGTCCATTGGTATTCTTTACCGGTTTAGCTGATTCAAGCTTCTGCTCTAGCTTGACAGAGCTCTTATTGAATTTGGCAAGTATTTCCTTTGACTCAATGAGTTCTTTGGAAATGACAGCATTGGATTCCTTCAAGGTTGCATTCTTAGAGATAGCCATGTTTAGTTCACCTTGCACTTCTTCTTTTTCTATTTTTCTTTCATGAAGATGAGCGGTAAGTGCACTGATCTCTTGCTTCAACTTGGAGATCTCATGATCTTTGTCTTTTACCAGATCTTCAGCTTTCCTCTTGTTCTCAAGCTCTTGACACATTATGATAGTTAGGCCTTCAAGTTCCCTTCTTAGGTTGGCATTGGACTCATTCAATTTTTCAACTTCTTGAATTAGGGCTTCCATGTCCGCTTCATCAGAAGAATTGTTTTCAGTTAGCTCCATCAGTTTTTCAACATGCTCTCTTCTTTTTGCCTAAGAGGCCTTATATTTGACCATAAGTTCATCATAGGCTTTCTCAGACTGAGTGAGCTGATGAGTAAGTTCCCTCACAGTGTATTCCCCCATATCTCTTTCCAAGTGGTTAGACTTATAGAAAGGTTGGCGCAGATACCAATTGATGAATACTAAGAGGGGGGTGAATTAGTATACCAAAAAATATTGTACTTAAACACTTTAAAAGTCTAGTAGTAAACCGGTAAAATAGTTTAGCAAACAAACCGATTAACACACATGCAAACCAAATAGCAAATAATGCATTCACCCATAGAAGCACAATCGCCATAACATAAGAGATTTTGATGTGGAAACCCAAATGGGAAAAACCATGGTGAGATGAAACTCACAAGTAACTATCTGCAGAATAGTAACCAAACCGGTTAAGGTCATACAATATTCTTTACCAAAACAGATCCTGTTAGGAATCTCAATCTCTGTTAGGAGATAAGTCTGATTAAAGACTACCTTGTGAGAGGATTTCAGATCCATAGATGTGAACCACCTTGTTAGAGGATTTACAAAGGCTTTTCTGGGCCTACCCAGTTAAGGGTTTCTAACTTGTCAAAGATGTGAGTAATCAACAAGTGAATGATCTAGCAAATGGCATAGTCTGCTTGATTAGATCCATTGTAGCTCATAGCTAATGCATTTCAGCATTACTTCAGTCTTTAGTAACTCCTTACTCTGTTACAACTCACAAACTTGATCTTCTTAGTTAAGATCGCACATTCAAGAGCTCATCAACCACCACAAACCCTATCAGCTACACACATACTAAACCCCTAGACATGATGTCCTTAAAAGGAATCTAATTTCATGTCGGTCAAATAGGATTACATTGCAAGTTCCTAGGTTCATTGTATATAGACACATTTGGTAACACGACACAAAATCACCGTCAAAGTGTCGGTGGATGGTAACTCATCATACAAATATACTGATTGGTAACTCATCACAGAGTATTACTGGTTTGTCCAACTTTTTGGTTACCGGTTGGTGACTTAGAGTAATACTAGTTTAATGGATTACCAATTGACAAAAATAGAAGACTGAGAAAAAGATATCTGCCGCTTCTAGCTCCTTTTCTCCGCTCCACTTGAGATCCTTAAACCGCTTGATCTCTCTAAGTCGCTTGGGTCTTTATACTATTTGAGATTGGTAAACACTTTCTGCATAACAATAGTAGTCTAAAGACTACAACATGATACCGATTTGGAACAATTACTGGTTGAGCATAATTCATACATTCTCAAAGTGATCGCATAGCAAGTGTGTGTCCATCAATGACAATCACAACATAATCATCAAAATGCCAACAAGTTATCATGTCCAACAAAGAGGATGTGTTATTTTGGGAAGCTTCAAAATCAGGGCAATATTCAATTAAAGAAGGTTACAATGCCCTACAGCAGGGTTGTAGCAGTAAGGCAAGTAGTCGAGCATACTCTTTCTATTGGAATGGCATTGTTTTACCAAAAGCAGGTTGTTTTGCGTGGTTAACGTTGAACAAAATAATCCTAACAATAGAGAGATCAGTAAAACTAGGCATTACACAAGCTTTTAATTGTGTATTCTGTGACTTAGAGGAAGAATCAGTTGATCCTTTATTTGTACACTGCTCATTTGCCTCCCAATGTTGGTTCTTCATCATGAATAAACTCCAAGTTATGTTGCCCTTTCCGAAATCACTGTGGGATATGTTTAACTCTTGGCCTCTTTTATTTTCTACATCAACCTTCTCAGGCACTTGGAAATGTGCTCCCGCTCACATTATTTGGGTCATTTGGTGGGAGAGGAATAAAAGAATCTTCAGAAAAACATCCTCTTCTCTGGATCAAGTTTTTATCAAATTGGAAAATTCAATTGCAGAAATCATTAATTCTTCTCTCACTAATTCCAAGGACATCCAGTCATTTACCCGGTGGGATAAGACAATTACAAAATTAGGGCACGGTATTATTTTGCCAATAGGGATTCCCCCAAATTGGTCCTCAATTCATGTGAGAGATAGGTCGTCCATAAAATGGGTACCCCCAGCACCTAATTGCTTTAAGATCAACTTCGACGACTCTTCCCGTGGAAACCCAGGGAAGTCGGGAATTAGAGTTTGCATTCAAGATCAATTTGGCAAAATGTGTGCTTTCCAAGCTTCAGCCATCCCTCCAGGTACGAATAACTTGGTGGAGGCAAAAGCCTTACTAGCCGGTCTAGTGGTAGCAAGGAAGTGTGGCTTCTCCAATATACACATAGAAGGTGATTCATTAGTTATTATCAACTCAATTACCTCGAAAAGATCTAAGACCTGGAAGCTATCTTATGTTCTGAAGCACACCTTGGATCTTCTCGACACTTTCTCGGACTACATTGTCAGTCACACACTAAGAGAGGGAAACTTCGTTGCTGACATGCTAGCAAATATGGGTTGCGATGGCATTTTAGTGGAGTCGGTTGCAATTCCTACAAAATTGTCTTCTTTTCCCAAATTGCTCCAATTAGTATGAAAGGAAAGTACAACACTCTTATCATAAGCTATTTCCTATTAAATACTTGCATGTTAGCATTTAACTAGTGCTTGTGAACAAGAAGGCTGACATCACACTTGCATTTATGCTTTTAAATTCTTTTTGTAGATGGCATGTATGGAACTTTAGTTCGAAGTACCTTGGGATTTTCATAACGTCACCTCACATGGGGCAAAATAGACAGGCCTATCACACATCCCCTCGACTACATTACGGTCACAAAATTAATGCAAGAATCGCAAATATGATCCTAAAGTTTGATCATTTATTGCACTTTGAGATGGTAATTTTTGTTTATAAATGCAACCATCATGCTCTTACACACACAGCTCTCAGCAGAAATTTTCAAAAATTTAAATTTTTGAAGTATCTCAATGCTTTGCAATATGGAGAATGGCTCTTGCGGAGGATATAGGCAAATACACTAGGAGTATATGCCATGGAGCAACCGGGTTTTAATGCAAATTTCAGAACCTTCAGGGGCTTTTCATGGACACGTCAATGATAGGGACCTCGACCAACTTTTTCTTCTACACAATCCACAATTGAGAAGAGTTGTCAAAGACTTCATCAGTGAGGAGATGTTATCCCCTCAAGCTAAAAGGATTTTGTATCCCTATCAACTTCTCGGTTCCTTCCTATCAAATGCTCTAGATCTCTTGCAATCTATTCCTCTACTTGAATTAGTGTTCTTCAAGTTGGTAAGACAAGATGTGCTTGCTCCAGCCTCGTTCCATAAAGCCCTGTAAAAATATAATATATGGCAGGGGTCGTCTCTCCTTGGGGGCCTCTTTCCACGTCACTTTATTCAATCTAGCCATGCTTACATGGTACTCTATGACCGAATAAAACATGCCCTCGAACGATAAAACTTTCACCATGTGAAGAATGGCTTGCATCAATTCGGCAGACAATTGGATGACCACATTGTGCACAAAGTCAAAATTAAAGTTGGGGCTCTAATGGAGATCCTGGAAATAGAAAATGTTGACCCCAGTTTGCCAATTTCGCAACCTGTGGAAAGGGGACGGGCTACAGATAGGGTTCCAGACCTCAATGTACCGGTGCAGGATGAAGCCATGGGATGGACTTCCCCATTTCTGCCCGCCTTCGATGCCCCTGTAATTTAGACCCATGAAGACGCCGCCATGGATGAGTAAAGTTATTTTGGCTTTGTTTTTTTGCTACTCAGAATATGCTCCTTTTTGATGGGTGGAAAATCTAACGGCAACTGAACCGGTAAAGGATTCATCCTCTTAGCTTGTCGGCTAGCACCGGTATTGGAGGCTTTTCTTTTTATGAACTGGTCATGAGGACAAAATACCGGTATCAAAGTACCGGTACATCATATCCGGAAACTGGTCGTGGTAGCTCTTCAGTGTTTCGATAACCAGATTTCCGCTACTTAGTATCCACGGCAATCGGTTGTGGGGGTCGGTTCTTTATGGCTTCCTCTGGTCTCGTCCCAACCTGGTGCTTCAATTTTGGCCCCTAAGAGGCTCATTCTACGGGCAGACCCTATCTATCTCTCTGGATTCGGGGACTTCTTCTCATAGCCTCCTTTCCTCTTTTTCATTGTATCTAAGCAAGGATATAGGGTTTTCTTCCTGATTCTTTCCCTATTGAGCTCTTGAATTAGTTTTCTTTTCTTATCAATATATATATCAGTGGCTTGCCACTTTTGCCAAAAAAAATAAAAAATAATTAAATAGTTTCTTTAAACTATTTAATTAACTAATTATTCTTCAAATTCGAATTCCAAATCCCCAAATTCTAATTTCATATTCTTCTAATTTCATTTAATTTCATTAATTCTCCAAATTCTTCTAATTTAATTTAATTTCTAGTTTCTCCTAATTTCAAATACATGTGCATGATTTCAAAAATCAAATTGAAAATCAAAGTCAAGTTCTAAATATATTCAAATACTAAATTGAATTTAAAATAAATTCAATTATTAGAATTAAATCTCATGCAAAGATTAAATTGAAAATCCAAGTTGAAGTTCAAGCACATGCTAAATTAATTAATTAATTAAATCAATTATTTCTTGAATCCCTATTTCTATCTTCCACTTTGCTTTTTTCCAAAAAGCATTCAATCAACTTTCAATTAGTTAACTATTTCCTCCTCTTGATTTCCTCCAATCACCCTTTTTCATCCTTTAGTCAATTTTTTCTCAATCAGTTGACTCATTTAATCTATTCAATCTATTATGTTTCACCTCCAATTCAGCAGCTCAACTATCAATCAGCATGTGAGCTCACCTGAGTTCGGCCTCTTGATCAACCTGTTCCATCTTTCAATCAATCCTCTCCAATAATCTATAAATTGAGCATCAATTTCTCACAATTCCTCTGAATCACGAACTTTGAATCTTTGTGTCATTTGTAGGTTGCCAGCGTGATATTTGAGAGCCACCATACCATAAAGAGGAGAAGAGCAATGGAAGCTATACACAGTCTTGGAATAGGGGGGATTGATTGATTTTAATTATAATCTTGTTTCTTGCTTATGTGTTATTTCATTGTTTTGTTTGTTTGAATTCTAACTAGGATAGGGATTCGTGATTTTCCCTTTCATTTCTAGTTTACTTTACATTAGATGAATTTATACATGCGACATTTTGGTGAACTTGACGTGAACTAATAGCAATTTAACCTTACTTTTCTTCTGTGTGATTTTGCAAATCATACGATTTTTATTTTTTTTTGCAGGTTTGTACGGATTTGCAGAACAAATTTTGAATCACGCAATCACGTTTACATCATCACACAATCGCATACATAGTCTCACACAATCGAGATGACCGGGTAACATATTTGTGCGGAACCCATCACGCAAAAGCCCTTACAGGATCATGCAATCGCTCTGTTAGGATCACGCATTCATCAGGAATATTATTGTTCTGTTTACTTTATATTTTTTATTTTCTACTCTTTGTTCTGTCAAATTCTGTATGAAAATAGGTAAATATGAATACGGTTTAATTTTATTACATGTTTAATTGTGACATTTTATGGCACATAATGTACAATTCAGCATTTCAAGTGCCAGGAGGACAAAGAAACAAAAAAGACAAGTCAGACGCTATCAGCAAATCCTAAAGGAAGAAAAGAAGATACAAGATCTAGAGGATCAACCAACCATCGATAGATACAATAGCCTAGTTCTCTCTTATAGACTGAAATATGATTTTCTTAACATAGAATGGATGATGAGAGATCTTGCTAGGGCATCACAATCTGTTTTGCAGGTTCCTCATCAGAATTAGCTTTCTTTTTTATTTTTTGTTTTGTCTATGGATCACGCAATCGCTCCATTAGGATCACGCATTCACTCTGTTAGGATCATGCAATCGCTCTATCAGAATCATGCAATCGATCATACAGAATCACGCAATCGCTCAGGTATCATCACACATTCATTTTTATCATAGTTTATTTCTCTATTTTATGTGGGTTTTATTGGGTTACTGATTATATGTTTGCAACATGTGGCGAATTTACAAAGAGGATCAAATCTTTACTAAATCATAAACACTCATGCTCTCACACTTTAGTTTTGGGCTTAAAATTAACAATGGTTAAAATGGACATGCATGTTATAGCACTTTAGTTTTGGGATTAAAATAAACAATTGTTAAAATTGACATGAATGCATTCACATTTCAGTTTGGTGTTTTAAAATGGGCATGCACATGTCTATCTCACACCTAAATTTGGGTTTTAAAATGAACGTGAATCAGACTGCTCAATAGATTAACTCACATTTCATTTTCTTAAGGGAAAGAACTTTTATTATATTTGGGTGGACCTGCTGTTGCATCAACTACCTTTCCACCCACCTTCGACGTCTTGGGAGAAAGGGAGAAGGTGATAACAACACCCAAATTTTTCATTTTAGTAGAGAGGGGTATCTTTGATTGGGGATTTCATCACCCCACACAAGTACTTTGAATTGGGATGCGTTGGGGATATCATCTCTCCCAACGTACTCTCGAGCAGGTTTTTTGAGCCACTATATGAATATATTGGTCAGGCGGCTAGAATGTTGAGTGAATTTGATGTATGTGGGGGCCTTCCCTGCATCGATAAGTTAAACTAAAGTCTTAAGTGGCTTGCTCTAAGAATCTGTTGTTGGATCGGGACCCTCAAAATTTTATAATAAGAACCAACTTAGTAGCCCAAATCCTACATTTAGTGATTTCGGGAGTGTGGATGGTACCCCATAGATACCCTTCATGTACCTTGCATTATGATATAGAAATCCCTCAGTGATAACATCTTCGGATCTTTGGGGTAAGAGAGACTGGCATGCCTGAGAAGTGTGTGTCGTGGAGTGGAGCCAGTGCTGCTAGACTCTCTATCTGTTCATTTTGTTTCGGTATTTTATTGTAAGGGCCTCATTTGAATGGTTTCCAATATCTAGCCTAAGATTGTATTCTATGTTTTTTATGTATCATTGTACCAGACCAGTATTGAGTCAGCTTTTTTGGGCTATTTCAGGCCCTATCTTACGTATCTCTGAATTTTCAGAATTGGTCAGAACATAGTTCAATCAGCTATACTTGTCTTCAAACAATTGTTCTCAGATTTGGAAAACAACAAATTTGTCCTACACACAGAATTACTGGAAACAAAGTCCATTTTGAAACGTCAGATAGTCCTACAAACTCAAAATTTTATATACTTGTGACCATAGGTAGTCCTTTCATAGTCTTCATTTACATCTGTATTATCATCCTTAGTTCTTACATAGTCCTTGCATAGTCGTCATGTATGTCCTTATTATCATCTTTAGTCCTTACATAGCCCTTGCATAGTCTTTATTTGCATCCTTATTATCATCCATTGTCCTTTCATAGTCTTCATTTACGTCCTTATTATTGTCCTTAGAAGTTGCAGAGTCCTTATTTACATCCTCATTATCATCCTCATATATGTCCTTAGATTTAAGTCCTTTTCTAGACCTCATATACATCTATCTTAGTCTATCATCATTTGCATAAATCATCCTAGGAATTCATAGCATGCATCCTAATGGGTCTCCCAGGTGATGGTTTTCTCCCCTTCTAGCAACCTAATCTAGTGCCAAACGACGGTCAACGAGAAATTATTGATGGTTTAGGTAACTTGGTCTGGCAATAAAAAAGAAATGCACCTCATTATATAGGAGTCGAGTACAAACTAAATATAGAGTATAAAATTGCCCGTAGAATTGATAGAGAAATTGCTGCAGAATGTATGAGAGAAGAACTTGAAAAACTTGCGATGCAAAAAATCTTGAAATACTCAACAAGTCTCATGTCGAAATCCTTAATAGAGAGTTTGGTCTAGTGTGGCATATTCCATATTCAGGTCTAGAGTCTTGCATTAGTGTCATCTTGCATTAGGTTCTAAACCATCCTCATATAGAAGTCTTAAATGCCCATCACAAGGTCACAAAAGGCAAAAAGAAAAATGGACCCAAACAACGACTTGTCAGTAAATCCAACTTGGAACATAGACATATCAACTAGTCAACAGTCAAATTCTTAGGCAATGCCCACAATACATGAACTACAACAAAGTTTAACACGCAAAGAGATTGAATCAGCTCAATAGGCCTCACATGTCTTTATGATCTTAGACGCTCTTATACATAATGATAGGGACAAGTATCTCTCGTTGTTATTACAAAATTGGGCCAAATTACCTAAAGATTTTGATATCACAACAATCTTACCACTAGGAAATACTCTAGGTCAAAATAGCAGTCAAATACCACATATGACACAAACGCAAGCGATGACCTCAAGTTTTCCTTAGAATACATCAACATCATATATACAAACAAATGACATTTCAAACATTAATTCTCAATCAAGTGCATCATCCTCAACAATAAACGTCAGCACACCAACACAGGCTATACCGATGATGTCAAGTGTCTCAGCACCTATTCAAACACAAGTTCCTCATACAACAAGTGCAACCCAACCTCTGGTTTCCTATTCTATATAATCTACATACAGTCATCAGAATGCAAACCTAGGTTTTGCTGATACATTGAGTAAAACTTAGTCAAACATGGGTTCACATATCGCTTATTTCATAGTGCCTAGTGGAACTCATAACACACAGAATTATAATTATGGTACCTTTCAACAACCTCCTAGTTATACTACCACAAATTCTTTTGTGGGAAATATACATGTGCAAAGTGTACCTCTAACTCAAACAGATATTTTGTCCCAACAAGTACATAATCTACAACAATAGATGACAACTATGCAAACTGGTAACGATAAAAAGAGCTACACAATGAAGGACTTCTGTCCTTATCCTTTTGATCACACATTGTACATGTCGCCTTTCCCACCACATTTTGAAACACCAAAATTTGACAGATATCGAGGGAAAGGTGATCCTAGAGATCACATCAAAGATTTTTTTACGGCATGTATAGAGGTTGCAACTGAAGACACTTATCTAATGAGACTGTTTCCTAAAAGTCTAGGAGGCTCAGCCTTGGAGTGGTTTTCACATTTACCACCAACTATCACATCATGGGGTGAATTAGCTGAACACTTCATTGCTAACTTTTTGCATAACATTGAAATCCCAGTCACTTTGATGGACTTATGTGCCACAAAACAATATGAGAATGAAACATTCATGTTCTTAATACAACGATGGAGATCTCTGTATAGGAGATGCAAAACTACTATTCCAGAAACAAAGCAAGTTGATATGTTCACAGAAAACTTAATCCCTAAGATCAAGTACCGGATACAAATGCAATGTTTGACCACATTTAAACAAATTACTCAAAAAGCCCTAAAGTGTGAGAAAGGACTAGTAGAACAAGGTCTCATAAAATATGGCAATAACAACAACAACAACGATAAATCCAAATTTTAGTCGAAAACCAAAAATGTGACCAATGATGGTGTTGTAGACACCCATATAGTGAACAAAACTCAACTAATTTTGTCTTTACAAGGTCCAAGTCAATCATTTAGTCTGCACACAGAGAAAAACATTGTCTTGACAAATGTAAATGTTGTACAAACTATGAACACAAAATTTCCAAGGGTAAATGCTCCAAGAAGGAATTACACACCGCTAGGGGAACCTATTGAATCAACTTTTAAAAAGTTGATACAGACAAACATGATCACTTTTCCAGAAGTAAGAGTGTATGAACCAGGTCCTTTCAAACCTACATGGTGGAATGATAGTGATTTTTGTGACTATCATCGTACTAAAGGTCACAAAAATGCAAGTTGCTATAAAATGAAAAACTTAGTCCAAGACATGATCGATCAAGGTGACATCACGATTGATACCAGCAAAATGTCAGTAAACACAAATCGCACCATCTTTAAGGATCCATTTGTCAAACATGACAAAGGGAAGGCATCTACATCAAGAACACAAGATAATACAAATAACTACACAAAAGTCTCATATGACTACACTATTCATGCCATTAGCTCAGGAGTTGTAGTAAATGATGATTCACAAGAAGCACTTGATAATGATGAGCAATATCAAGAGACTTACAATGATGATAGCCAAATTTGCATGTTGTCAGAAGCATCGAAATATGATGAACACAATAATCTTTGTCTTATGGACTAGGGGCATGAAGAACTGTTTCATTTGGGATGCTTTAAAGATGAACTTATAGCACATATCATGGATGTCAGACTTGCACATGATGACTACAAGAAGGGATGTGAAATAAACCTTGATAACACAACATATGTTACAGATAGTTCCTTCCCAAGAGATGATAAAGTGGGTACAATCATGATAACTCCCAGAGACAGAGATTATGCAATACTTACTCGTAGATCTAAAGTAACTTTACAAGGAGTACCATCAAACCCACCACCAGCAGTAGGGACTTATAATGTTGTTGAGAAACTCAAGAAAACCTCGGCACAAATATTACTCTTTGAACTATTGCGTATCTCACCAACTCATAAAGTTATTCTGGACAAAGCACTTCAAGATTCAATAGTGGACAAAAATATAGATGAAAATGCCTTCCAATCCGAATTTGGAACAAGGTACCCACATTGTATTCACAGAATAGGATATTCCTAGTGATAGACTTCTCCATAATGACCCACTACATCTAGAAGCTTACATACATAAGAGAAGAATCAGAAGAGTACTTATAGATGGAGGAGTTGGTCTCAATATTTTTACATTAAAGTTGGTTAAGGAATTGGGATATTCTGAGATTCATATTGATTCTTCAAAGAGAATAAACATCAAAGCATATGAGGATGAAGAGCATCCCTCAAAAGGTATAGTTACGCTATCGGTGCAAATAGGACCTATAATAACAAAGGTTACTTTCCAAGTGTTGGACAGAGAACTAGGGTATTGATAACTCAATGATGAATAGTGAGTACCAAACTGGTACTAAGAGAGGGGGGTGAATCAGTACAGGAACAAAAACTTTTCCTGAACCAGTTTGATTACAGATTGTAAACTACTGGCGATCCCTAACACCGGTCCAAACCATATTACTACCAATTAAACACAGTGCAACTGTGAAAGACATGAACCGGTCAATCTTCTTAGCTTTCCATACAACCTACTCCCTCATTTCCACTTTGTCCTTATGCATAAACAGATAATCTATCATCAGAGATACAATGATTTACCACTAAACAAGAAATAACAAAACATCACATGAAAGAGGCATCACACATGACACACATATTTATCACGTGGAAACCCAACTAGGGAAAACCACGGTGGGGATGAATACCCACAAGCTATTTTTGAACTCTTTAGAAGTCCACTCTGTTAGGAGCCAAGTCCAATTAAAGACTGTTACATCAGGTTCTGTTAGGAACTGATCCTGTTAGGGATCACTCGGTTAAGGTATGGCTAGAATACCCAGTTAAGGGTTAAACCTTGTTAGAGGTTACCCTGTTAGAGGATTTTATGAACTCAATGGCTTTGAGTCACCCTGTTAAAGGATTTAGAGCAAGCTGGTTAAAGCTACCCTGTTAAGGGATTTTCCAACTGTTGAAGTGGTTAGAGATCAACAGGTATCACAATGATCTGGTAATAGCACTCAATGCCAATGCAAATCCGCTTTAGTTCCTTCCTTTTGCACACACACTATGCAGGTATCAATCCTCTCAATTGGTCTGGCAAGAATCACGTATCTCTGCACATAGATACACACACAACATTTTCCAACAACCTCAGCATGAAACACCACATCAACCTTATAGGAAACAGATAGGTCGGTAGCATAAACCCTAAACCCTAAACACTTAGGTTGAGAAATTTAGTCAGTTCAATCCTGACCATCAAACACTTTGCATTTGAATACAATGGTCTTGAACAGATCTCAAGACATTCTTCATCGTTCGTTCTTCACCGCTTCTTGGAGGCGATAACCCATCACGTGTTCTCCGCCGTTTGCAGAGACTTCACACATTCTCGAGGTAGATAGGATCAATCTCCTTCATGCAAGATCCTTCACGCGCACAAGGTTGATGTGGCGACACGATCTGACCTCCATTACAATACTTACTTCAACTGGAAACCTTGAGACTAAGACTAGCAACCGATAGTCATGCCATATGAACCCTTGATACAAAAAATTCCATATACCGATTCTCGTTCTGACATACCAGTTTCGGTTCACAACATCATACCAGTTCTCTTATTCTCTTTGCGACATACCGGTTCACTTGGACAAACATATCGCTTCACTTTTTCACATATGTTGGTTCACAACATCATACTATTCTCTTTGTCAGTTTCTTAACTTCAATATACCGGTTCACTCAACATATTGACATCAATGACAACATACAGTATTAACATGTCATCATGCTCTGTACATATGCCAACAGGGTACAACATGTTATTGGGTTGCCCATGGATTCACACCATACAAGTTGTACCATCAACATTTCATCAATGTGTCAAATTCTAGTACAATGGCATTGAAATCACCATAAAGGGTGATCCAAATCCATTCCAACACTGTAATCACTTAAAGGAAAGTGTAGATAACCAGGTACCAATTAATCAAGCAACACCACTCACTACACAAATGGAGTCATTAACAATCATAAAAACACAGAAGAATGTGCCTACCACATCTTCTTTGCAGATAAAAGATATTGGTTGTGGAGAATACTCTATTTCAAGTACCTCAAATGGAAAACAATTATCTTTGTCTCCTAGGTCTTTTGGGAAACCTCAAAATGTAGTAATGAAACAAGACAAAGGAAAAGAAATAGTAAGATACTCAGATTCATGCTCTTTCATTAGATGGGGAGATTTACAAGAAGAATCTCTGAATGAAGATGTCAATCATTGGATTTATAGAGAAGAAGATGACATGAGAATACCCAGGTTACCTTTAGATCAGTATGGCAATAGATTCAAGATGCTACAAAAACATGGGTATGATGGTACCACAGGCTTGGGTTTATAAAAGTAAGGAAGATTAAAACCCATTGTACCAAATGAAAATCCAAAGAATCAAGGGTTAGGATATAAACATGTACCAAATATAACGGAAGCAAGACAACATACATTGGATATAGTGAACAGACCAAGGCTACCGTTAGAATACATATCTCAAAGTCAGTCGTCAACACGAGTGTTTCCCTCTTCATCTCAGACAAGCAAGAAAGTACCAACATTGCCTAGTGCAGAATCAGATGGTGAAGATATGAGAAAACTTCTACAAGAACCTAGCACTAATTCACCCAGCAATATAGTATCTGACACATCCACACAAGCAAATATGGTAACAGACATAGGCTTAGCACCAGTAAATGAGCCTAATCCTTGGTTGTTGTCAATACTTCTACCAAGGGAAACTGGTGTAGGAGAACCTCATCAACAAGCTATTCATGACCCTAAGGATGAATAATAGCAACATTAGGATGTGTTAGAGTGTCTTGTATTTCATGTATGCAAATAAACCCCACCATGTAAGCCCATGTCACCAATTAGGTAATTTGAGAAGCCAATTGGGACAATGTGGTAAAGAGGGGTAGTAGATGGTTTAGATTCATGTTTAATCGGCTTTATACATGTTTTTTGTGTGTGTGGTTGGTCCATGTGTGTGGATACCAACCTTAGGAAGTATGACAACTTTGTGAGCAAAATTGCAAAAATGCAACTTTTGAGTGCAAAAGTGCAACTTTTTGTAATTCAGTTGGGGGAAGCCTTTCAATGGATCCAAACTACTCCAAATTTGGTGGGAAACCATTGGAGAGTTTTATAATCCTTTTTGGATTTATTCCCAAGGTTTTTTTTGTTGGAGTTGGAGTTTATGAAGCAATAATACTCAAAACAATTCAGTTTTTCCCAGAAATTCTAAGTTTGTAGGCATTGTACACGACTGTACGAACTGATTGGAACCCCGCCATCCATGGAGTAGATAGGGAGATTAATTATCTTTATTTTTGTGGTGGTCTTAGGTCTTAATAATTTTGGAGTAGAGATAACCCTCCATTTTACTGACTATGACCTGGAAAGTGAGGGTTTGGAGAGGGTTTTGAACCAAAATGGCTTTATCTTGCACTCCAGTCCATTAGAAGACTCTTTCTTTGGAGGGATTCAGGATAAGCCTTTTTATTTTAGTTTTTTTATGTTTTTTTTCAAGGGAGACCTTGTTGTGTGGAGAAAAGAACAGATTTAGGTAGGCATCCTTATGTGACTACCTAAGGCAAGTTTTAGGGTAGTCATCATAATTTGTCTTAACGATGGATTCTAGGTGTGCAAATATTGAATTAGAAGTTTCTCACTAACCCCCACATTCATATTAAATTTATTTTTCATTTGGTCTACCGGTAAAGGTAGTTGCTTTGGAAAATAGGGCTAATTGTCGATATTAGGTCTCTTAGTCTCTAAAGGGAACAAACCTTATATTTGTATATCTGACCAAATAATTTTGGGGATCAATATATCTTCCAAAAGGGTGTCTGAAATGCTAATTTTTTTTTAGGGGTGTGTGGAATATTTTTAAGTTAAAGCCAAAACACCGGTATAAAAGGGCTACTAGCTGAAGGGGTAGGTTTATAAAGGAGGTATAAGGACTTGATACCCAAGATCAAAACCAGTGCTTGAAAGAGGTCTTAGATATTATGTGTGGACAAAATATAAAATCCCAAGGAGTAGGGATCACCGGTAAGATACTTTTGAAGAGTTGAATCCTTTTACACATCTTGAGTAGGCCCATGACTAGTGAGTGTGTGAGTAGTTTCATCCAAGGTGTAGAGTGTTTCCTTGCAGGACCCTTGTGAGTAGTTGAAGGGTCACTAGCCTAACCTCATTTAGGCTTATTAATAGGAGTTTGGGTAGGCCTCTACATCAAGTGGTATCAGAGAAAAGGAGTGTCCTTTGGAAGAGAAGGAGAAGAAAAGATGTCGGAAGAAGAAGGATCCCATGAGGTACCTTCAAGAATGACTAATGCAAAATTGAATGTGTTGGTGAAGAAGCAAATGGCAGAGAGAAGAAAAGTCAGGGCTGAGAATCAGGCCCTAACAAATCAGATGGACTGGTTGAAGGACAAAGTGGAGAGGGGAGAGAGAGACTCTAGAGAAGGGGATGAAGAGGAGATCCCTATGCAGAAAGAGCTAGAGGTACCTGCAGACCAGAGACCCATGATGAGTGTCCTCAAGTCCATGGAGAGAAGGACAATGGATGTGAAGATGGATTTGCCAGTATTTGTAGGCAAGATGGAGCCTGACACCGTGATGGAGTGGATAGACTCCTTGGACATTTTTTTTGAAAGTGAAGACATACCATACCACTAGAGGGTGATGATGGCCCAATCCAAAATGAAAGGGGTTGCACTAACTTGGTGGACTTTCATCCAAGATGAGAGGGTGAAAGAGGGAAAGAGAAGAATAGCTACATAGAAGAAGATGATTGCTTTGGTGAAAGAAGCATATGTCCCAATGGATTACAATATCCAATTACATAGGAGGAGGCAGAATTTGAATCAAAAGGAGATGGATATGAGTTCCTATACCGAGGAGTTCATAAAGTTGTGTGTGAGGACTAAGGTGAAAGAGAGTGAAGATGAGAAGGTGGCAAGGTATCTCAATGGGTTGAGATTTACAATCCAAGAAGACTTAAATCTCCACACCTCCGAGACAGTCCAAAAGTGTTTTCAATTGGCACTCAAGGTGGAGGAGAAGTTGAAGAGAAGGCAGGATCAAAATGGCAGAGGTAAAGGGAGATAGAAAAGAGGAGGAAGAGGCCCTTTTAGAGGTAGAGGAAATGGTTTTGGTTACCAAGGAGACTCTAATCAAGAAGGCAATAGAGGAGAGAGTAGTTATAACCATGGAGGAGTCTACAATCCAAGAGGAAGCTTTAGGGGTAGAAAACCACCCTCGAGAGGGAGATCCCAAGGCAGAGGACCTCCTAAGTACTACAACTGTAATCAAGAAGGGCATATGGCCAATAGGTGTCCGAAGAAGGCTTCTAGCTCCATGGGAGAAAGGAGAAGCAATTTGGTGTAGGAATATGATTGTCAAAGTGTGGCAAGTGCAAGCACTTATCAAAGTGTGAATTCTCTCAATAGTTACGGATATCCTGAAAGAGGAGAGCAGTAACCACCATGAATGTACCTAACAAGGAGCCTACACAAAGGAAATCTCTTTTCAAAACCACTTGCAAGGCAGGAGGAAAGGTATGCAAGGTTCTGATAGACTCAGGTTCCACTGAAAATTTTGTATCACTTGAAATGGTAGAGAAGCTAAAACTTAGGAAGTTGCCTCACCCTTATCCCTATAAGGTTTCATTGGCTCATCATGATGGGTTAAGGAACACCTACTCAATCACCAAACATGGGAAGGTGATAGAACTCTTACCTCTGATACAGGAAGAGATGGAATCAAAAGGGAAGGATACAAGAGTGTTGATAGCAGAAGGTAAATAGTTCATGAAGGAGATTGCAGAGAAAGGTGCATTTTGCTATGCCCTCATGCCTAGTCCCAAGGTAACAAGGAAAGAGCAGTTTACAGAAGAGAAAGAAGGAGGACCTAAGAACATAGACCCGACAGTCAAATAGTTGCTTGATAAACATCAAGGAATTATCTCAGATGGAATGCCAAGGTCCCTACCACCGGTAAGGGACATCATTCATTGCACAAATATGATCCCTGGATCTACATTGCCAAACAAAGCAGCCTATAAGCTCACCCCAGACTAGAATGCAGAAATGGAAAGGCAGATTGATGAGTTGCTTGAATTAGGACTGATTGGCAAAATTCTAAGCCCATGTGCAATACCGGCAGTCCTTGCACCCAAGAAAGAAGGCACTTGGAGGCTTTGTACAGACTCTAGAGCCATCAACAAGATAACCATAAGGTATAGGTTCCCAATCCCTAGAATAGAGGATTAGCTTGATTGCTTAGGGAGTGCTAAATATTTTATAAAAGTGGATACCATCATATTAGAATAAGGCCAGGGGATGAATGGAAAATAAATTTTAAAACTAGCAAGGGGTTATATGAATGGAAAGTCATGCCATTTGGGTTATCCAATGCACCTAGTACCTTTATGAGGTTAATGAATGAAGTCTTGGTGGAATTCATAGGAAAATTTGTCATAGTATACTTAGATAGTATCTTGATCTTCAGTCACACAAGGGAAGAGCACCTCAACCACATAGATATGGTTCTCAAGAGGTTACATGAAGAGAAACTAATGATCAATTTGGAGAAGTGTTTGTTCATGTAGGAAGAGATCATCTACTTGAGTTTTGTAATCTCACAAGGTGAGTTGAAAATGCATCAAGAGAAGGTGAGTGCTATATTGTCTTGGCCTACACCTAGAACTATGAACGATGTCCAGAGCTTCCATGGTTTAGCAACTTTTTATAGGAAATTCATAAGAGGATTTAGTCATATTTGTGCACCCATGCTTGATACCATAAAGGGAGGACAAAAGTGTAGGTTCAGTTGGACCAAAGAGGTAGATGATTCATTTGAGACATTGAAGAAGAATGTTGTAGAACAACCAATCCTTTCCTTAACAAAATTCAACAAGATATTTTAGGTGGAATGTGATGCAAGTCACATGGCAATTGGAGCGGTACTCAGTCAAGAAGGAAGGCATGTTTCTTTTTTCAGTGAAAAGATAAATGATGTTAAGAAAAGATACTCATCTTATGACTTAGAGATGTATGCTCTAGTACAGTCCTTGAAGAAATGGAGGCATTATTTATTGCCTAAGGATTTCATAGTGTTTACTGATAATCAGACACTCAGTTTCACAAATAGTCAAGAGAAGCTTAATCACCGACATATGAAGTGGGTAGAGACCCTACAAGCCTTCACACTTACCCTCAAACACAAGAAGGGAGTCAAGAACAAAGTTGTTGATGCTTTGAGCAGAAGAGTCTTGATTGTAAACCAAATCAAGATGGAGAGTGTTGGTATTGATTCCTTGAAGAGTATGTATGTTGTTGATGAAGATTTTGGAGAAATATACAAGGTATGTGAAACTTTGAATGACCAGTATCATATTGATTTTTTTGAGTTTTTGATACAAGATGGATTGTTGTTTAAAGGAATGTAGTTGTGTATTCCTAGATGTTCCATGAGGTTGAATATTATTAGGGAGAAGCATTGTGGAGCTATGGCAGGTCATTTCGGTCTTGACAAGACCCTAGACCTTGTGAAGAGACGTTATTTTTGGCCTAAGTTGTAGACAGATGTGAGAAAGTTTGTGGAAACATGTGTCATATGTAAGAAAGCCAAGGGGAAGTCTACAAATGCAGGTTTATATCAGCCTTTACCCATTCCTTCTATGCCATGGGAGAGCATAAGTATGGACTTTGTGTTGGGTTTGCCTAGAACAAGGAGAGGATTTGATAGTGTCTTTGTAGTAGTAGACAGGTTTACTAAAATGGCTCATTTCTTGCCATATAAGACTTCTTGTGATGCATCATATGTTGCAGACCTATTCTTCAAAGAGATAGTCTGGATACATGGATTTTCCCTAAACATTGTTTCAGACAGAGATGTGAACTTCATAGGTCACTTTTGGAGGACTGGTGCAGGAGCACCCAGGAAGACAAGGTGGAGCAGGGTCACTGATAGGCCCTATGGAGGATTTGATTAAAAATTAAGACAAACAAGACCTATAAGGTCTTTAAATGATGTAACATGGCCATGTGAGCCATAAAATGTAGTGAAATGCAATGTAATGGTCAAAAAGTGTAAAATTGCCATTTTGAGCAATTAGGCCTACAAAAGGCTAAAATTGGGATTTTGGGGTAGAAGTGTGTTTAGGTGGATAAAATATGTTTATAAGGTCATATAATGACCATTTTAATGTTTTAGAAGGTTCAGATATAGGTTTGGAAAGTTGACATACATAGTTGTCAAACTTGACAACTTTGGAGCAACTTTTTGTTGTCAAAAAGTTGTCAAGAATGCAAAAAGTTGTCATAAGTTAGTTATAAGTTGGTTTTAGGTTGGATTTTGGCATAGAAGGTCTTGAGGGTTATAAATGGATAAAATTTAATGATTTTTTGGTTGTTGGAAAAAGGTGTTTTGATCGGGTTTGGAGTTTTGAAGCAATAAAAATCTAATTTTCACGTGTATTTTCCAGGTTTCCACGTAGAACAATCTGATTTTCCATTGTTTTGACTATTTTTATGAATTCGTTTTCATTCCTTCATGATTGGAGATGTTTATATAATAAATTAAGTTTATTTTGGCTTTGGTTTGAAGTGATTTGGTTTTATTTTGGCAAACATGTCTAATTTCTTGTGAAAACAATCATATCCCTGCCCTAGGGTTAATAGTGAGCATGAAAATGTTTTATATTTTATATCTAGATTGATCTAACCCAAAAAATGGTTATGATGGTGTATTATATTATATATTTTCATATTTTTTGGTTTCAGGAGGCCATGCACAAGATGGCATGTGCATTGTGGGAGTAAAGGTCTAAAATTTTAGGGGCTGACTGTTGCAGAAAATATAGTCCTAATACGGGGGCCATATCTAACATTTCCACAGTTGGATTTTTCTAAGTTTTGGATATATTTTGTATAACCAAGTTTCAAATAATTTCACCAGAGCGATCGAATAAATTTGTTCATTTGCAAAAGTTATGGGTGATTGTATAAGGGTCTATCAATATGGCAGCAAGGTGGTAGTTTTGCAATGATTTTTATTTGTCAATGCATTGAGGAAGTTTGTAAAGTCTCAAAGGGTCATGTTTCTTTTGATTGAGTATTATGAAACCATTTGTGTCAAATTTATCATCAAATATTTTTATATTGTTAAGTTTGAGTTGGGTCCTTTGAAGCTCCACATCAAAGTGGTATCAAAGCAAGCGAAAGGTATGGGATATAGGGGTGAAGATGGAGTTAACAAAATATGAGAAAGAGATAGTAGGTGCTTACCAGAAGTGGAAAGAACTAATGTTTGGTGGAAATAAGAAGAGAGAGGAAGAAGAGTTGAGGAAACAATAAGTACAAGGAACGAAGAGAGAAGAAGAAGAAAAGAAACGAGATGAGTTGAGAAGTTTAAGAGGGGCTTTAGAAACAAATGAAGCAAGATTGGGGGAGCTTAAAGAGGAACTAGAGAGAAAGAGGAAGGAAGATGAACTTAGGGAAGCACAAATGAAGTTTAAATTGGAAAACCAAGAGGGTACAGCAAAGCGTTGGCACTTGAGGGTGCACAAGAAGGTAGTTTGGCCTGTGAAGAGGCTAGTTGCAACACAGAAGAAGGATCATGATGAAGCCCTGATGATGGGTGAGGTTATGGTCACATGCCAAGGAGAATGGCATTTTAAATATGAAGAGATTTCAATGGGTTTGCTGGAAAAAGATGATATTGTAATCAATGAAGAAGATGTTTTTGTTTATCCTAATCTTTTGTATGCAAGTTTGCTGAGTGTTTACAAGGATGATCATGTTGGAGGTGCTTACCTTGAGTACCATTTTTTTGAGAGGAGGTGCCATGAGTTGCCAAAGCATGTACAATTTTTTGAAGGGAATACAATGCAAGTTCCAATGAATTGGAAAAACAGGAAAAGGAGGCAGCCATGCAAGGGGACCTTGCATTCTTTTTATCCCCGGGAGTATGGTGCACGAGCATCCAGGAAGACAAGGTGGAGCAGGGTCACTGATAGGCCCTATGGAGGATTTGATGAAAAATGAATACAAACAAGACCTAGAAGGTCTTTAAATGATGTAACATGGCCATGTGAGCCATAAAATGTAGTGAAATGCAATGTAATGGTCAAAAAGTGTAAAATTGCCATTTCGAGCAATTAGGCCTAGAAAAGGCTAAAATTGGGTTTTTGGGGTAGAAGTGTGTTCAGGTGGATAAAATATGTTTATAAGGTCATATAATGACCATTTTAATTTTTTAGAAGGTTCAGATATAGGTTTCGAAAGTTGACATACATAATTGTCAAACTTAACAACTTTGGAGCAACTTTTTGTTGTCAAAAAGTTGTCAAGAATGCAAAAAGTTGTCATAAGTTAGTTATAAGTTGGTTTTAGGTTGTATTTAGGCCTAGAAGGCCATGAGGGTTATAAATGGATGAAATTGAATCATTTTGTGGTTGTTGGAAAAATGTGTATTGATCGGGTTTGGAGTTTTGAAGCAATAAAAATCTAATTTTCATGTGTATTTTCCAGGTTTCCACGTAGAACAGTCTGATTTTCCATTGCTTTGAGTGTTTTTATGAATTATTTTTCATTCCTTAGTGGTTGGAGATGTTTCTATAATCAACTAAGTTTATTTTGGCTTTGGTTTGAAGTGATTTGGTTTTGTTTTGGTGAAGATGTCTAATTTCTTGTGAAAACAGTCATATCCCTGCCCTAGGGTTAATAGTGAGCATGAAAATGTTTTATATTTTATTTCCAAATTTAGCTAGCCCCACAAATGGGTATGATGGTGTATTATATTGTATATTTTCATAATTTTTTGTTTCAGGAGGCCATGCACAAGATGGCATGTGCATTGTGGGAGTAAAGGTCTAAAATTTTAGGGGCTGACTGTTGCAGAAAATACAGTCCTAATACAGGGGCCATATCTCACTTTTCCACCGTTAGATTTTTCTGAGTTTTGGATATATTTTGTATAACCAAGTTACAAATAATTTCAATGGAGCGATCGAATAAATTTGTTCATTTGCAAAAGTTATGGGTGCCTGTGTAAAGGTCTATCAATATGGCAGCGAGGTGGTAGTTTTGCAATGATTTTTCTTTGTCAATGCATTGAGGCAGTTTGTAAAGTCTCAAAGGGTCATGTTTCTCTTGATTGAGTATTATGAAACCATTTGTGTCATCTTGATCAGTGAATAGTCTTGTATCGTTAAGTTTGAGTTGGTTCCTTTGAAGCTCTGCATCAAAGTGGTATCAGAGCAAGTGAAAGGTCTGGGATATAGGGGTGAAGATGGAGTTAACAAAATCTAAGAAAGAGATAGTAGGTGCTTACCAGAAGTGGAAAGAACTTATGTTTGGTGGAAAGAAGAAAAGAGAGGAAGAAGAGTTGAGGAAACAAGAAGTAGAAAGAATGAAGAGAGAAGAAGAAGAAAAGAAATGAGATGAGTTGAGAAGTTTAAGAGGGGCTTTAGAAGCAAATGAAGCAAGATTGAGGGAGCTTAAAAAGGAACTAGAGAAAAAGAGAAAGGAAGATGAACTTATGGAAGCACAAATTAAGTTTAAATTGGAAAAAATAGAGGGTACAGCAAAGCATTGGCACTTGAGGGTGCACAAGAAGGTAGTTTGGCCTGTGAAGAGGCTAGTTGCCACACAAAAGAAGGCTCATGATGAAGCCCTGATGATGGGTGAGGTTATGGTGGCATGCCAAGGAGAATGGAATTTTAAATATGAAGAGATTTCAATGGGTTTTCTGGAACAACATGATATTGTAATCAATGAAGAAGATGTTTTTGTTTATCCTAGTGTTTTGTATGCAGGTTTGTAGAGTGTTTACAAGGATGATCATGTTGGAGGTGCTTACCTTGAGTACCATTTTTTTTAGAGGAGGTGCCATGAGTTGCCAAAGCATATACAATTTTTTGAAGGGAATACAATGAAAGTTCCAATGAATTGGAAAACTAGGAAGAGGAGGCAGCCATGCAAGGGGACCTTGCATTCTTTTTATCCTCGGGAGCATGGTGCACGAGCACCCAGGAAGACAAGGTGGAGGAGGGTCACTGATAGGCCCTATGGAGGATTTGATGAAAAATGAAGACAAACAAGACCTATAAGGTCTTTAAATGATGTAACATGGCCATGTGAGCCATAAAATGTAGTGAAATGCAATGTAATGGTCAAAAAGTGTAAAATTGCCATTTTGAGCAATTAGGCCTAGAAAGGGCTAAAATTGGGTTTTTGGGGTAGAAGTGTGTTTAGGTGGATAAAATATGTTTATAAGGTCATCTAATGACCATTTTAATGTTTTAGAAGATTCAGATACAGGTTTGGCAAGTTTACATTGTTAGGTCCCGGGGACAACTGAGAGGGGGGGGGGGGGGGGTGAATCAATTGTCAAATAAATTCAAACCAAAAACAACTTAACCAACTTAATGCTTAATACCGGTAAACCAGTTAAGTATTCCAATAGATAGTTTTAATAGTTAATTGCTATACCGGTAAAGATTAGTGCATGAAACATAAACACAAGGTCATCCACAACACATAACACCAATATTTGTACGTGGAAACCCTGTAAGGGGAAAAACTATGGTGGGAAACCTTACCCACAATCAGATGATACTACTGCAGATAGTAAGTGTACATAAAAGGGGTCTGCACATGCAGAAAGGCCAAGCACCTAGAGCTCACTGCTCAATCACAAAATGGGAGTCACACTGACTACAATTGGATGGTTAAATCCAATAAGAATGTACTGCTCAAAATAGTATCTTCATATGTTGGATTCAGTACCGGTGTAATGCTGATATGCTTTCACAAAAACCTAGCTTCACCTTCAAATGATATCTGTGTGTATTGCACTGCTTAATCT
Source organism: Cryptomeria japonica (assembly GCF_030272615.1). Classification (NCBI taxonomy): domain Eukaryota; kingdom Viridiplantae; phylum Streptophyta; class Pinopsida; order Cupressales; family Cupressaceae; genus Cryptomeria; species Cryptomeria japonica. Next base: position 638,008,457 of record NC_081414.1, read on the forward strand.
CGCATATACCTTCACATAATTCTTTTTTGCATTCCACACTTGATCTTACAAATAAGATCTTACATTTATACCATAACCTAAGACCAATTTTAGTAGGTCGGCTCTACAAGATATTACAATAAAAACATTTTACAAGCAATATAATATCCGATGCAATAACCGATTGAACATGTCAGCTTAATGCATTTACAACAATAATTAATCATCTTCATAGTATGTTGTGCTGATCTGGAAAAGATAAACCTGTCGATGTAACCCTGGCTAACCCTGGACCTATTTGCCGGTAAAAGCAAATATGCAAATATGAATGTACCAATGATTAATTCATTAAGATAAGATGTCCACACAATGTCTTTGATATTACCAAGTGTTTTCCATATCTTTCCAAGTGTCTGTGATCATTATATCCTTTCGATGAACCATATACCAGTAACTGTACAATAGTTACTTGCTTGCCGGTGAATGTTGTTGGATCTCCAAAGTGCTAGTGTTTTAGTAGGTGTTGAAATCAATGACAAAACCATACCAAAATACCAACAATCTCCCCCTTTGGCATTGATGGCAACACAAGATGGAAAAACCATCAAAGTGCCAAAACAGAAATGCCAAATACCAAAAACCAACAATCTCCAAAAAGATCATAACCAGAAATCACAATACATACATAGAGTAATAATCTCTCCCAAGCAACAATCTCTCCCCCTAGGAGCAACATATGTTTTCCTTGTGTTTTTCAAAGTTTTTGTGGTTTTCAGAGTTTTTCCATACCAATCTCTCCCCCTTTGACATCAAATGCCAAAGTTACAACAAAACCAAGTTCATATACAAAATATCAATCAATTCAATATACCAACTACTCCCCCTGAGAAGTAGCTTCCTCATCAAAGACCGGAATAAAAGATTTGTCTTTTAATTCTGTCGGTTGATGACAGTCATCAACTTTCTAAGTCTCTACTGGTGGTGGTATGACTCCAAGTTGATCTCTGAGATATTCAAAAGTCTCTTTAGGTAAAGGTTTTGTAAAAATATCTGCAAGTTGTTCTTTAGTATTCACATAAACCAGTTTTATCTCCTTTGCTTCAACTTTTTCCCTTAGAAAATTCAATTTAATAGAAACATGTTTTGTTTTAGAATGTAGTACTGGATTCTTAGATATATCTATTGTTGCAGTGTTATCACAATAGATAGTAATAGGGTCCTTGCATTTTACCTTTATGTCTTTCAACATTTGCTTAAGCCATAGTACCTGTGTACAGTTAATTGTTGTTGCAACATATTCTGATTCTGCTGTTGATAAAGATGTACAACTTTGTTTCTTACTCAACCAAGAAATTAATCTGTTTCCAAGATAGAATGCTCTGTCGGTGGTTCTTTTCCTATCATCCACATCTCCTACCCAATTTGCATTTGTGTATGCACATAGATCAAAATTTTCATCTCTAGGTTACCATAATCCAAGATTTATAGTACCTTGTAAGTACTGGAAAATCCTTTTTACTGTCGATTCATGATTTTCTCTAGGATTACTTTGAAATCTTGAAACAATACATACTGCATTCATAATATCAGGTCTGGTTTGTGTTAAATACAGTAAACCTCCTATCATAGATTTTTATCTAGTTGGATTAATAGGTGTAGATTCATCCCTTTGAGATAATTTGTCATTTGTAGTCATAGGTGTGCTTACCGGTTTAGAGTTCTCCATCCCAAATTTCTTTAGTAACTCTTTTAGGTACTTGGATTGACTCAAGAATATACCTTTATCAGTTTGTGAAATCTGCAATCCTAAAAAGAATTTTATTTCTCCAATCATACACATTTCAAATTCTTGTTGCATTTTAATAGAAAATTCCTTACAAATCCATCTTCTCCTCCAAAGATTATATCATCAATGAATACTTCTATAATCAAGATGTCATCATTAGTTATTTTGTAATATAAATTGTTGTCTGCATTTCCTTTAGTAAAACCAATCTTTAAAAGATACTTATCCAATCTTGCATACGAAGCCCTTGGAGCTTGTTTTAATCCATATAGAGCTTTTCTTAACCTGCAAACCATATCATTGTCATCTGCCAAAGAAAATCCATCAGGTTGTTCAATATAGACTTCCTCTTCAATATCTCCATTAAAAAATGCACATTTAATATCCATTTGATAAACTTTGTAGTTTTTGTGTGCTGCAAAAGCCAAGAATAATCTGACTGCCTCAATTCTAGCTACTGGTGCAAAGGTTTCATTATAATCAACTCCTTCCTTCTGAGAATATCCCTTACACACTAGTCTTGCTTTATTTCTGACAACCTTACCATCTTCATTAAGTTTGTTTCTGAATATCCATTTGGTTCCAATTACATTTTTATCTTTAGGTCGGGAACTAATGTCCAAGTGTTATTTTTCTCAATTTGTTCTAATTCTTCTTCCATAGCTTTAATCCAAAATTTATCTTCACATGCCTCATTAACAGATGATGGTTCAATTTGAGAAATAAGACATACCTCTTCATTTGCCAATCTTCTTCTTGTCATAACTCCTTTAAACTTGTTTCCAATTATATGATCTTCAGAATGATTCAATCTTACATACCGGGTTGTCTTTGTTTGTTGTGGTTCTTCAATTACTATGGAATCCTCAGATGGTACTAGGGTAGCTCGATCTTCATTCTGTACCGATGGATTTAGTGTAGGTTCATTTGTCAAAATTTATGTTGCCAGTTCAGAGTCTATATACCTTGAAGTTCCTCTAAATTGTTCATCAATCTTTACATTTGTACTCTCAACAATTTTCTACAATCTTTTGTTAAAACATCTATATCCCTTGCTCTTAGATGAATAACCAAGAAATATTCCTTCATCACTTCTAGGATAAAATTTTCCAATATACTCATCTCTTCTGATATAACATTTACTTCCAAAGATTCTGAAATATTTAAGAGTAGGAGTATTACCAAACCATAGTTCATGAGGGGTCTTACCGGTTTCACCTTTGATGTGAACTTTGTTGAATGTATAGACCGTTGTACTGACTACTTCTCTCCAATACACATGTGGTAGGTTTGCTTTAGATAACATACTTCTTGCTGCATCCAAGATAGTTCTATTTTTCCTTTCAGAAACTCCATTCTGCTATGGTGTCTGAGGTGCTGATAGTTGTCTTTTGATTCCATTCACTTCACAGAATGTATTAAATTCCTTAGATGTGAATTCTCCTCCTTGATGTGATCTTAAAAATTTGATTTTCTTACCGGTTTCATTTTCAACCATTGCTTTGAACAATTTGAACTTTCCAAGTGCTTCTGATTTTTCTCTGAGAAAAGTAACCCAACACATTCTAGAATAGTCATCAATGATTAGCATGAAATATCTATCACCTTGTAAGCTTTTAGTTCTAGCTGGACCACATAAATTAGTGTGAATCAAATCAAGAGCATTATTTGATTTTTCTGGAATACTTTTGAAACTAGCTCTAACTTGTTTTCCAAATTGACATTCCTTACATATTATATTATGAGGTTTGACAATTTTAGGTAAATCTCTAACTGCCTTAGTAGTACTGATCTTTACCATGCAATCAAAGTTTACATGACAAAGTCTCTTATGCCATAACCAACTTTCATCTATATGTGCAATCAAGCATGTCTTTTCACTATTATTCAAATGAAAGATATTACCTCTAGTCTGATTACCAGTTGCAATTTCTAAACCAGTTCTATTCATGATTTTGCATTTTCCATTCTTAAATTGTAACTGAAATCCTTTCTCAACTAATTGACCAACACTTAAAAGATTATGCTTTAATCCTTCAACATAGTAGACATTGTCAGTGTTATGCTTACCATCAAGAGATATTGTACCCTTACCTTTGATTGAACAAGCTTTGTCATCTCCAAATCTTACTAAACCGCCATTGTATTCTTGAAAGTTCAAGAATTTACCTTTCTCTCCTGTCATATGATGTGAGCATCCTGAGTCAATGATCCATTCATCCTTTACTTCGACTTTAGCTGCTAGGGCTTGTTCTACCAGTTGAGCAGTAGGTGTCAGTTGATCTTCTGTTATAGCAACAAAAACCCATCCATTGTCTGTTGGATCCTCATCAGAATCATCAGTCACACCTTCATCAGCAATGTAACAAGATTTGTCTTTATTCTTCTTAAATTTGTATCTCTGATATTCAGGGTTAGGCTTGTACGTTCTTCTAGCTTCTTCTCTTAGTCTAGCATGTCTATCAGGGCATCTTGAAGCCATATGACAAATCTTATTGCAGTTAAAACATTTAAAGGGTGCTTTACCTTCATACTTACTTCCAACTGGACCTTTAAGCATTTTCCTTGCAAATAGTGCTTCAAGTTCTTCATTTTCTTTCCTGCTTTCTTCAAGTTCTCTTGCATAAAAGGCTTTCCAATAAAATTTGTTAAATGATGGAGCAGATGATGTTGATGCTTTAAAGGCCAAATCTGTCTTAATAGTAGCAACAAGACCAAATTCTTCAATTTCAAAAGCTGAAAGTTTCCCAATCAATGTATCCCTAGTTACTGATGTATTAGGTATTGTTCTCAACTCATTTATAGCAGTAACCTTCATTTTGTATGCCGGTGGCAATCCTCTTAAAACTTTTGAAACAATTTCATCCTCACTTAAGGTTCCTCCACAACATTTAATACCCAAAACAATTTCATTTACTTTTTCCATAAAAGCATAAATCCTTTCATCTTCTTCCATTTTCAGATGTTCATACCTGACCCGGAACCTTTCAAGTTTTGCAATTTTGACTGTGGAATCTCCTTCATTCAGTGTTTCCAAATGATCCCAAATAGCTTTAGCAGTAGACCTATCTGATAGTCCCATGATTTGTTGATCTGATAATGCACTCAGAAGTGCTTCTCTTGCTTTGCAATCATTTTCTTCATCTTTAGTCAAGTTAGCTGGACTGGGCTGACCTGGTACAGCAGCAGTATAACCATTCTTTGTAACATCCCAGATGTCCTTTCCAATGCAATTCAGATGTATCTCCATTCTGATCTTTCATATGCCATAGTTGGTTCCATCAAGTTTAGGATTGTCCTTCTTGAAATAGTTAGTAGACATTGGATCTCCTCAAGTTGTTAAACTTCTGCAAAAGAGGACTAAGCTCTGATACCAATTGTTAGGTCCTGGGGACAACTGAGGGGGGGAGGGGGCGGTGAATCAGTTAGTTATAAGTTGGTTTTAGGTTGGATTTCGGCCTAAAAGGCCTTGAGGGTTATAAATGGATGAAATTGAATCATTTTGTGGTCATTGTAAAAATGTGTTTTGATCGGGTTTGGATTTTTGTAGCAATAAAAATCTAATTTTCATGTGTATTTTTCAGGTTTCCACATAGAATAGTCTGATTTTCCATTGTTTTGAGTGTTTTTATGAATTAGTTTTCATTCCTTAGTGGTTGGAGATGTTTCTATAATCAACTAAGTTTATTTTGGCTTTGGTTTTGTTTTGGTGAAGATGTCTAATTTCTTGTGTAAACAGTCATATCCTTGCCCTAGGGTTAATAGTGAGCATGAAAATATTTTATATTTTATTTCCAGATTGATATAACCCTACAAATGGGTATGATGGTGTATTATATTGTATATTTTCATAATTTTTGGTTTCAGGAGGCCATGCACAAGATGGCATGTGCATTGTGCGAGTAAAGGTCTGAAATTTTAGGGGCTGACTGTTGCAGAAAATACAGTCCTAATACAGGGGCCATATCTAACATTTCCATTGTTGAATTTTCCTGATTTTTAGATATATTTTGTATAACCACACCGAAAAGAATTTCACCAGAGTGATCAAATAAATTTATTCAGTTGCAAAAGTTATGGGTGACTGTATAAGGGTCTATCAATATGGCAGCAAGGTGGTAGTTTTGCAATGATTTTTCTTTGTCAATGCATTGAGGCAGTTTGTAAAGTCTCAAAGGGTCATGTTTCTCTTGATTGAGTATTATGAAGCTATTTGTGTCAACTTGATCATCAAATAGTTTTGTATTGTTATTTTTGAGTTGGGTCCTTTGAAGCTCCGCATCAAAGTGGTATCAGAGCAAGCAAAAGGTCTAGGATATAGGGGTGAAGATGGAGTTAACAAAATCTGAGAAAGAGATAGTAGGTGCTTACCAGAAATGGAAAGAACTAATGTTTGGTGGAAAGAAGAAGAGAGAGGAAGAAGAGTTGAGGAAACAAGAAGTACAAAGAACGAAGAGAGAAGAAGAAGAAAAGAAATGAGATGAGTTGAGAAGTTTAAGAGGGGCTTTAGAAACAAATGAAGCAAGATTGGGGGAGCTTAAAGAGGAACTAGAGAGAAAGAGGAAGGAAGATGAACTTAGGGAAGCACAAATGAAGTTTAAATTGGAAAACCAAGAGGGTACAGCAAAGCGTTCGCACTTGAGGGTGCACAAGAAGGTAGTTTGGCCTGTGAAGAGGCTAGTTGCAACACAGAAGAAGGATCATGATGAAGCCCTGATGATGGGTGAGGTTATGGTCACATGCCAAGGAGAATGGCATTTTAAATATGAAGAGATTTCAATGGGTTTGCTGGAACAAGATGATATTGTAATCAATGAAGAAGTTTTTTTTGTTTATCCTAATGTTTTGTATGCAGGTTTGTTGAGTGTTTACAAGGATGATCATGTTGGAGGTGCTTACCTTGAGTACCATTTTTTTGAGAGGAGGTGCCATGAGTTGCCAAAGCATGTACAATTTTTTGCAGGGAATACAATGCAAGTTCCAATGAATTGGAAAACCAGCAAGAGGCGGCATCCATGCAAGGGGACCTTGCATTCTTTTTATCCCCGAGAGTATGGTGCACGAGCACCCAGGAAGACAAGGTGGAGCAGGGTCACTGATAGGCCCTATAGAGGATTTGATGAAAAATGAATACAAAAAAGACCTATAAGGTCTTTAAATTGTGTAACATGGCCATGTGAGCCATAAAATGTAGTGAAATGCAATGTAATGGTCAAAAAGTGTAAAATTGCCATTTTGAGCAATTAGGCCTAGAAAAGGCTAAAATTGGGTTTTTGGGGTAGAAGTGTGTTTAGGTGGATAAAATATGTTTATAAGGTCATATAATGACCATTTTAATGTTTTAGAAGGTTCAGATATAGGTTTGGCAAGTTGACATACATAGTTGTCAAACTTGACAACTTTGGAGCAACTTTTTGTTGTCAAAAAGTTGTCAAGAATGCAAAAAGTTGTCATAAGTTAGTTATAAGTTGGTTTTAGGTTGGATTTAGGCCTAGAAGACCTTGAGGGATATAAATGGATTAAATTGAATCATTTTGTGGTTGTTGGAAAAAGGTGTTTTGATCGGGTTTGGAGTTTTGAAGCAATAAAAATCTAATTTTCATGTGTATTTTCCAAGTTTCCACGTAGAACAGTCTGATTTTCCATTGTTTTGAGTGTTTTTATGAATTATTTTTCATTCCTTAGTGGTTGGATATGTTTCTATAATCAACTAAGTTTATTTTGGCTTTGGTTTGAAGTGATTTGGTTTTGTTTTGGTGAAGATGTCTAATTTCTTGTGAAAACAGTCATATCCCTGCCCTAGGGTTAATAGTGAGCATGAAAATATTTTATATTTTATTTCCAGATTGATCTAACCCCACAAATGGGTATGATGGTGTATTATATTGTATATTTTCATAATTTTTTGTTTCAGGAGGCCATGCACAAGATGGCATGTGCATTGTGGGAGTAAAGGTCTGAAATTTTAGGGGCTAGTTGTTGCAGAAAATACAATCCTAATACGGGGGCCATATCTCACATTTTCACCTTTGGAGTTTTCTAAGTTTTGGATATATTTTGTATAACCAAGTTACAAATAATTTTACTAGAGCGATCGAATAAATTTGTTCATTTGCAAAAGTTATGGCTGACTGTGTAAGGGTCTATCAATATGGCCGCAAGGTGGTAGTTTTGCAATGATTTTTCTTTGTCAATGCATTGAGGCAGTTTGTAAAGTCGCAAAGGGTCATGTTTCTCTTGATTGAGTATTATGACAACATTTATGTCAACTTTATCATCAAATAGTCTTGTATTGTTTAAGTTTTTGTTGGGTCCTTTGAAGCTCGGCATCAAGGACTCTTTGGAAGAAGTTGGGAACTAACCTAGCTTTTTCATCCGCCTACTATCCTCAAACGGATGGGCAAACTGAAGTTGTCAATAGGTCATTGGGGAACCTATTAAGGTGTTTAATAAGTCAACATGGAGAGAAGTGGGATAACATTTTGTCACAAGAAGAATTCTCATACAATGACACCATAAATAGGAGTACCGGTAAATTTCCTTTTTCAGATTGTTTATGGCATACACCCAAGGGGAGTGTTGGAGTTAAGATATCTACCCAAAGAAGAAGCCATTAGTGCAGATGGTGAAGATTTTGCATCAGACATTAAGGAGTTGCATGACCAAGTCAACTCTCATCTCCAACAATCTGCAGTGAAGTATAAAGCTCATGTTGATAAGAAGAAGAGAGATGTACAATTTAGTGTTGAGGATTTGGTATGGGTACATTTGAAGAAGGAGATACTCCCAAAAGGAAAATACACCAAACTCATGCAGAGGAAGATTGGACCATGTCAGATATTGAAGAAGTGTGGATAGAATGCTTATGAGATCCAACTTCCTCCTGATCTTGGATTATCACCCATCTTTAATGTGTGTGATCTTACACTTTTCAAATGTATTGATAATGAAGAAGAGGAACCAATATAGGTTGCAACAGACATTGACATTCCAAGGAAAGAATCACCTAAGTTGAGAAAAGTGATTGACACTAGAATCACAAAGAAGACAAGGAACAAGGAGTATATTGAGTACTTGGTGGCTTGGCAGGATAAACCAGATTCTGAGGCAGTTTGGATGACAAGTGAACAAATATGCAATCATGGTGCATATTTACAAACTCTGATCTCAAGTGGGCTTGAGTTCTCTTCTCTTAGGGAGTAAGGTGTAGGATAACCTCATCAACAAGATATTCATGATCCTGAGGATGAAAACTAGGACCATTAGGATGTGTTAGAGTGTCTTGTGTTTCATGTATGCAAATAAACCCCACCATGTAAGCCCATGTCACCAATTAGGCAATTTGAGAAGCCAATTGGGACAATGTGGTAAAGAGGGGTAGTAGATTGTTTAGATTGTTTAGATTCATGTATAATAGGTTTTATACATGTTTTATGTGTGTTTTCTTTGTCCATGTGTGTGGATCCCAACCTTAGGAAGTATGACAACTGTGTGAGCAAAATTGCAAAAATGCAACTTTTGAGTCCAAAAGTGCAACTTTTTGTGTCCAAAAGTGCAACTTTTTGTAATTCGGTTGGGGGAATCTTTTCAATGGCTCCACCCTACTCCAAATTCAGTGGGAAACCATTGGATATTTTTATAAGACTTGTGGTATCACTTCCCAAGGTTTATGGTGTTGGAGTTGGAGTTTATGAAGCAATAATACTCAAAACAATTCAGTTTTTCCCAGAAATTTTGAGTTTATAGGAGTTGTACATGACTGTACGGACTAATTGGAACCCCACCATCCATGGAGTAGATAGGGAGATTAATTATATTTCTTTTGGTTGTGTTCTAAGCTCTTAATCATTTCAGAGTAGAGAGAACCCTCCATTTTACTGACTGTGACCCGGAAAGTGAGGGTTTGGAGAGGGTTTTGAACCAAAATGGCTTTATCTTGCACTCCGGTCCATTAGAAGACTCTTTCTTTGGAGGGATGCAGGATAATCCTTTGTATTTTAGTTTTTTTATGTTTTTTTGTAGGGGAGACCTTGTTGTGTGGAGAAAAGAATAGATTTAGGTAGGCATCCCTGTGTGAGTACCTAAGGCAAGTTTTAGGATAGTCATCATAATTTATCTTAACGATGGATTGCAGGCATACAACCCTAGAATTATAAGTTTCTCACTAACCCCCACATGTCTATTAAGTTTATTTTTCATTTGGTCTACCAGTAAAGGTAGTTGCTTTGGAAAATAGGGCTAATTGCCCCTATTAGGTCTCTTAGCCTCTAAAGGGAACAAACCTTATATTTGCAAATCCGACCAACAAATTTTGGGGATCAGTATATCTTCCAAGAGGGTTTCTTAAATACTAAGTTTTTGTAGGGGTGTGTGAAATATTTTTGAGTTAAAGCCAAAACACCAATATAAAAGGGCTACTAGCCAAAGGGGTAGGTTTATAAAGGAGGTATAAGGATTTGATACCCAAGATCAAAACCAATGCTTGAAAGAGGTCTTATATGTTATGTGTGGACCAAATACAAAATCCCAAGGAGTAGGGATCACCAGTAAGATACTTTTGAAGAGTTGAAGCCTTTTACTCATCTTGAGTAGGCCCATGACTAGTGAGTGTGTGAGTAGTTTCATCCAAGGTGTAGAGTCCTTCCTTGCAGGACCTTGTGAGTAGTTGAAGGGTCACTAGCCTAACCTCATTTGGACTTGTTATTAGGAGTTTGGGTAGGCCTCTACATCGAAACTAACTCAAGCTCCACCTAATGAATCAGATGAAGAAAGACTACAATGACTTATACCAGGTTTAAGAAGGAAAATCCCCATACAAAGGAGGCCCACCAATATACAACAAAATCAGATGCAAGAACAAGAGGAGATAAGTGATACAACCTTAAAAGCCAAAACAAACATAGAAAGTGAGATAGATTCTCATGACTGTGAATTTTTATCTAACCATGATTCCAGCCCACGAACAATTGACATGATAAGGTATCCCAAATCGCCTATAGATGATGAAAATATACTAGGTCCCTCAAATAACTAGGTATGCATGTTATTAGAATCTATTACAATATAAGGGAGTAATAAATTACCCCTTGTACACTCACATTTTATTGATTGGGGATGAGAAGGAAAACCAACTCTAGATTGGTTTGAGAACGATGAAGCTATTGCAGAATTCCTTGGTGTAAGAGAAGGATTTCCACAAGGTGATCACAAGGTAGGATTTTCTATAAAACCTGGATAGAACAACATACTTTGGAGAGGCAAGTGCCTCTTTAATAGAATATATGGATCAAAGTGACCGCAATGGCAAGAGTGAGTTAGACAACCTCCCTATTGAAAAAGAGAATTCAGTGTTACTCATGGAAGAGATTGAAGAAGTGAATATAGAAGAAGGAGAAGTTGAACATAATATCCACTTAGCAAAATCATTGAATCGGGAAGAAAAGGATAAATTAATATATTTTTTCAAACAACGCCCTATAAATTCTGCTTGAACCTATGCAGATATGCCAGGCTTAGATCCAGAATTGGTGTTACATCATTTACCCTTGCTACCAGGAATTAAACCATACAAACAAAAGCTAAGAAAAATGCATCCACAAATTGGATTACTGGTCAAAATAGAACTCCAAAAGTTGCTAGATGTGGGCTTCATTTGACCTATTGACTATGCAGAATGGATATCCAGTATGGTATCTATGACTAAGCCCACTAGGGACATAAGAATCTGTACTGACTTCTGAGATCTAAACAAAGTATGTCCCAAGGATGATTTCCCATTACCCAACATAGACATGATAGTTGATTTAACTACTAGGAATGAAATGGTTTCATTAATGGATGGTTTCTCAGAATATAACCAGATTAGGATTGCACTGGAAGATCAACACAAGATGACATTTACCTGTCCATGGGGAACATACTGTTGGAACGTCATGTCGTTTGGTCTTAAGAATGCAGGAGCAACATATCAAAGGGCTATGATGATACTATTTTATGACATGATCTGCAATATCATGGAAGATTGTGTGGAGGATTTATTGGCTAAATCACATACCAGAGAAGGTCACCTTGAAGTCCTTGCAAAGATATTTGATCGATTAGAGCAGTACAATGTTAGGCTAAACCCTAAAAAGTGTGTGTTTGGTGTAACAACAGGCAAACTTTTAGGGTTTATTGTGTCTAACAAAGGAATTAAAGTAGATCTTGCAAAGGTCAAAGCAATCATGGATATGCAACCTCCATCGACACTTAAGCAGTTAAGAGGGTTACAAGGAAAACTACAGTCCATAAGGAGCAGTTAAGAGGGTTAGAAGGGAGACTACAGTCCATAAGGAGATTCATAGCATAACTAGTAGATAAATGTCATCCATTTCAGTATTTACTCAGAAAAGGAGTTACCTTCAAATGGATAGAACGGTGCCAAGAAGCTTTCCAAGCTTTAAAAGATTATCTTCTGAATACTCCAGTGTTAGTTCCACCTGCTCCAAGAAAACCCCTATTACTATATATATTAGCAACAAACTCATCTTTAGGATCCTTTTTGGTACATCATGATGATCAAGGAAAGGAAAGAGCAATCTCCTATATAAGTAGAACCTTAATTGGATATGAGATTAATTACACTCCTATAGAACAAGCATGTCTAGCAGTGATTTTTGCATCTCAAAAACTTAGACATTATATGATGAGTCACAAGGTACAACTCATCGCACGCTTTGATCCACTCAAATATTTGTTAAGAAGACCAACATTGACTAGGAGATTGGCTAAGTGGGTCATGATTTTAAGTGAGTTTGATATAAAGTATGTGGACAGAAAGGCAATCAAATGGCAGATTATAGCAGATCAATTAGCAGAGGCTCCTTTGCAAGACAATCACCTACTACTAATAGACTTTCCTGATGAATCTATGTTTACATTGACAACATCTACCATGTGGAAATTATCCTTTGATGGGTCCTATACAAATCATGGAGCTGGAGCTAGGATTCTTTTCATCACCCCTCAAGGTGATTCTATCCCTAAGTCATTCAAAATAAATTTTCCCTGTATGAACAATATATCTGAATATGAAGCTCTCATCATAGGACTTTGTACTGATGTACAATGGAGGATAAAAGAATTATAGGTCTACGGTGACTCATTACTGATTGTAAATCAAGTCAATGATGACTACAACACAAAAGATGATAAACTGCTTCCTTATAAACAAATGGTAGAAGATTACAAAGAACATTTCAGTAACATCACTTTTGAATAGATTCCAAGGATGCAGAACAAAGTAGCGGACGTTGTGACTACAGTAGGATCCCTGCTAAATATGCCTAATAATGAAACTCAGTTTTAAGTTTATTATAGAATAATTGATGATACCAACATATGAGATTCCCTCATTAGAATATATATGTGTAATTGTGGGTCCAGAATCCTCGTGGTGTAATGAGATATACACATACTTACATACTCAGTATATGTCTCCTGATTTGTCTAGAAATCAAAAGAAAACTCTTATTCGTCAGGCATCCAGACACACTATAATTGCTAACACATTGTATAGAAAGGGTTTTGATGGAACCCTTCTCCGATGTCTTGATGAAAGAGAAGCTCAACTTTCCCTAAAGGAGGTACATGATGGAATTTGTGGGGCACATCAAAGTGGCCCACCACTATCAAAGAAATTGTTAAAAACATGATACTATTGGCCAACTATAGAAAAGGATGCCAATAAATATGTACAAAAATGTAAACAATGGCAAATGCATAGAGACCTCATTCATGCACCGACACAAGATCTTCAGCCTATTTCATCACCATGGCCATTTTCACATTGGGGGTTAGATCTAGTTGGTAAAGTCAATCCTACTTCTTCCAATGGGCACAAATTCATCTTAACAGCTACTGAGTATTTTACAAAATGGGTTGAGGCAATTCCCCTTACATACACCACTGGTAAGCAAATAGCAAAGTTCATGCTTAATTACACTATCTTTCGGTACGGGATTCCAATGTGCATAGTGACAAACAATGAACGTCCATTCAAATATCAAGAAATGAGAGAATTGTGTGAAAAATTTCAAATACAACAGAGATTTGCAACACCATAATATCTGCAAAGCAATGGACAAGCAAAGGCAATAAACAAGACAATATTGAAGATCCTAAAGAAAGTTGTCACTGATGCAGGATGGGACTAGCATCTCCAGTTAAATCCCGCTCTTAGGGCTTACAAAACAGGAGTACACACCCCTATTGGAGAAACACCATATTCCTTGGTCTATGGTACAGAAGCGATACTACCTATTGAAATATAACTACCGTCTTTAAGAGTCTCCTTAAAAAACATCATATCAAAGGAAGACTATCGGGTTGCAAGATTAGAAGAGCTTGAAATGCTTGATGAAAAGAGACAAATTGCTTTAAATCATTTGCAAGGTTACCAGAATAGATTGAGAAGGAGTTACAATAAACGAGTACGCCCAAGAGATTTTGAAGTGGGAGATCTAGTTCTCAAGGAGAACCAAAGGAACCTAGCGTAATGAGAAAAGCCAGGGAAGTTTGAACCTAACTAGCTAGGTCCTTTTATCATAACAAGGGTTATAGGAAATGGAGCATACAATTTGGCTACCATGGAGGGAGATCCACTCCCTGACCCTATGAACAACATGCACCTTAAACGATATTATATCTAAGGGCTGGGTTATTTTAGGTTTTACTTTCTGCATTGCTTATCATTTTTATTCAAAGCACTGCATCGCATATAGTTTCTTTTTAAATGCATTGCATTCACAAATTTCATGGCATATATCAACATCAATAAAACAAGGCAATTGTCCAAATTTATCATATGTTTGCATTCAAGAGAAACAAGGGTCATCTCCTTTCTTATATATTCGAACATGAAGTCTTTGAGATCCTAAGGTCATTCATTTTCAACATTACCCTGTGACGACGCTTTACTTATGGTTGGGTAGTGATTTCACTATTTGAGACTTGTTTACCCAAAATCTATCAATTTCTATATCTCAAACACATTAACAAAATCTCTAATTCATTCTAGACACCTAGTTGATCATATGACTAGTGAAAAATCTAAAATTCTACTTCAGCACCGCTATAATTGTCACACCAAAGTAGGTTTCATTACTTAAAAGTCAAGGAAAGAAAATAAAAAGAAAAAAATGCTATGTCAAATATCCATCTCAAGGTAAAAGAGCAATGATATTTAACTGAAATATCATGCATACAAAGTGCAACAAAAAGCTTGACTATGGGAACATGCAAGTAACTCCATCAGGGCTATGAACGCCTGTTGGAAATGGAGCAATATTTGAGAAATTACAGTCTATAACCTCGTCGGAGCTCTAAAATATTGATGGAAGTGAGGTTCTATTCGGGATGCTTTTGAAGTTAGAATAATCCATGTAGCTAGTCATATAGGATGTTAAGGATCTTTAGTGAATATAAGAGTAGGAATTAACTCATTTGCACACACATGGGTGAAAGAAGATCAAAGTTTCAAGAACCAATGGGGAATTTTTCCACGTCTCTATTTGTAAATCCTAGTCACTAAGTGTGTTAATTTGGATGTTCCAAGGGACCTTAAGGGTCGATTGACTGCTTATCTATGAAATGTTTTGTACCTCCAGTTCAATTGGTGTATTACAACATGCTAAACAAATACAATCATCCTTGTTCGAATAAGAACTGCATCTTCATCATGCATATTGCATTAATATAGGTCATGTCAAAAATTCATTGTCTCCACACACCTTCTGCAGATCATCATTTCATATAGCCCTGCACACTCGGGGCATAACTAAAAAAATCCTAAAAACCATAAAAAAGTCCTAAAAAAATCAATCAAAAACATTCATATGTAACCCATAAAATCTAAAAACATTGTAAAATACTTTAAAATACCAAAAACAATGAAAACATAAAAATACCAAAAACATTTGAAAACCATAAAAATACCAAAAATAGTGAAAACACAAAAATACCAAAAACATTGAGAAAGCATAAAAATACCAAAAACATTCAGAAAATGTCCTAAAAAATCATCAAAAACATCCATATAATGTCTTGAAAAAATCAACCAAAAACATTCAAATAATATCAATCCACAAATATATCAAAAACATCCATATAAAGTCCAGAAAAAATCAACCAAAAACATTCAAATATTGATCCACAAAATCCAAAAAATATCAAAAATCAATCAAAAAACTTGCAATAAAATGTCTCACAAGAAACAAATACCCTAGCAGATATCTAGCAAATGCTTCGCACGAAGTTAACAAAGGATACAACTATCCAATCAAACATCTACAATCAACTGATCAAATTGTCTTATCAATTGTATCATATCCATATCAAGTGATCATTATCTTGTCTTAAACAGAAGAGGATACACTCGAAATCAGATAGGTCAATCTTAAATGGGGTCCACAACTTTCTAAGATCAGACATTATCAACCATCACATCAAGCAACTGAGAACGAAGGCACAAGGTCAGTATAGCTACTGAATTTTGTCCAGGTCAGTATTTATCTTTTATCATTTGGCGACAGATTATGTTCCTATGCTACTCAAGGATGTCCACAAGTGATTGGAGGAGCCATGATGGGCATTATCTTTTTCTTTGTTTTCTATTTATGGTGTGAACTGATGAAGTTCTAGGGAAATTTCTCTAGTGGGTGTCTATGATAGGAGCATTCAGCTAGTGAATGCCACACATACCTCGACCCCTAGTGTGTTTCCCCGAATGTAGGGGTTCACTCCTTGTATGCTATGTGTTTGTTTCTTCAATGAGATATCTTTACATCTTGGTTACTTATACCCTGATGTGCTAAGCTTCATTGTTAAATAATAAGGCTCAGTGATGAATATATATTGTGCAATAAATAATGACACAGGTTCATTAATCATTCATTCTCATTCTCATCTCATCTGTTTATTGATGGTTTGTTGATTTCTCATCTTCTCTCTAAATCATTTTCTTTTCTAACATTATTCTTTCATCAATCTTTTCTTTCTTTCATTTTACTAACATTTCTTCAAGATACATCTAAGTTAAAAGAATATTCTGGCATTATCATACAAAAAAAAAGTTTCATCCATAAAGTTGCATCCATAAAATTGCATCCATAAAGTTAAAATTGAATTCATCTAGTTTAAATTGCATTTAATAGCCATTGCATTCATAATAGTATTCATAAATCATATATAAATCATGCAAAAACCATTGCATTCATAAATCATATACACATGCATTGCATAACTCATAGCATCATGCAACATACATAGAAAACAAGGCATAATAGATCGTCGCCAAAACAAAACTGAATATCCTATATATATAACTCAAAAATGGGAATGTTTCTGAATACAATAATCATAAATAAGCTCGAAGGCTCAGATAACATGATCTAAATGTCTCAACCAACATGATCTAAATGATCTAGTGGGTAGGATACCCACTAGATCCTACCTGAGGATGTCGAAGTGGACCCATAACACCACCACTATTGGTCCTTCATGTAGAAGTCCTACTAGAACCAGAATGACCTCTAACCTCACTAAAGTTAGGAGCTCTCTGTCCCTTAGGTACAGTGTCATAGTAGAGTTGTCGATAATAAAAATCCTCTTGTGCAGCATAGTAGAGTCTATCAAATTGTCTGCATGCATAAGTACCTAGATAAAAATGTTGATCATAGGAATCTTGAATCATCTACAGTCGTCTAACTTCCTCATCTCTCTCCCTTTGGAGATGATCTCTCTTGGTCTCTAATGCACCATAGTCTCTGCGGAATGCCTCCCTCTCAGTATCTCGTAGTTACCTAAGTCTGGAAACCTCATCCTCTAGACTCTGGATCTATGCTCTGCAAATCTGCGGATCATCCTCATATTCATCACCACCCTATCCTCCTCCCCCCTCTGCAGAAGGCACGTCCTCTAGCTCTAGCATATCATCATCATCCTTGTCCTCACTGCTCAATGACTCTGAAGAATCATCATCATCTCCACTGCTCATAGACTCGGTGTCTCCACTAATGTCTACATCCTCATGTCCCTCCTCTCCTCCTCTTCCCTCCTCTCCCCTGT
Organism: Cryptomeria japonica; assembly: GCF_030272615.1. Taxonomy (NCBI): domain Eukaryota; kingdom Viridiplantae; phylum Streptophyta; class Pinopsida; order Cupressales; family Cupressaceae; genus Cryptomeria; species Cryptomeria japonica. Next base: position 638,026,326 of record NC_081414.1, read on the forward strand.
CATCTCCCCCCCTCTCCCCCATGTCAATCCTCAATCGCTATCTAGGATGTAGTATTTTTTGTGCTATGATCAGAATAGTCAGATCAGTCAGTGGAATAGGCCTATGTTTGGCCCACCATCCATCATACTCAGGAGTAGTCCCTGGATTTGTTGCACCTGCACTCCAACCCCACTGTAATACCTGAAGAGCATCAAAATTGACAGCTACCACATGTGGTTGTATGCATACACCCCAATCAGAAACCTCATGAGAAACATGAGCAAAGTGTAGACACCCAAAATTGTCATGTGTAATTAAATAAATATTTTATTTATTTAATTATCTAAGCTTAATTCTTCTATTAATTAAATAAATCTTTATTTATTTAATTAATTCATTTATCCTCTTCTAGCCTTATTTCTCATTTAAATAAATACATTTATTTATTTAAATTATCCTTTTCCTAAATTAAATAAATATTTAATTTATTTAATTATCCTACTTCTTCTATTAATTAAATAAATATTTATTTATTTAATTAATTCATTAGCTTTTTCTACACATGACACATGTCATTCATCTCTTAATTCCTACACTACCTACCCCTTTCATTATTTTACTATTTCTTTTACCTACCCTCTAATCCTAGCCGACCTCATTTTTACACCTCTCAATCTTATCCCTCCATTTCTTATTGTGTCTTCTATTTAAGGAGATGTCTTCTTCATTATCAAACCCTAATGAATCATCTTAAGGACTTGACTACACTATGATTCTACTTGCAACCACATTCCGTTCTTTGTTGACCTCTTGTGCACATAAAATCTGAGAGCAAATATATCAAGCAAGATCAATGGAGATAGGAAGAATGGAGATCAAAACCCTATTGGACATGTGATGGTATAATCTTTGTGATTTCATGTGATTTGCATTGTCTTAGGTAATCTTCATATGTTATGGTGGATCTTTGTTGATTGTTAGGCTAGGGTTTTGTGGTTGAATTCATTTAGTCTTTCAATATTGTTATTATTGTTATCCATTTTCACCATATACATTTTGGCACGCCCGGTGGGACTCTTGTCCCTTTTACATTAACATCTTTGTTGCAGATTTTGTGTTTGAAGTTGCAGATCTGGCATTTTCGACAACATTTTTGACATTCCCGCGTCTGTGCACTTTCGGATCGCGTCTTTGATTTTCTGGCGCGTTTATGGTATCTGGAATCGTGTCTGTGTTTTCGACAAATTTTATTTTGCAGGTTTCAGAAAGGGGCGTCTGTGTTTCAGAAACGCGTCTGTGTTATTTATACCCGCATCTGTGTCAGAAAGGAGCGTCTATGATTTTTAGGCGTGTCTGTGCATCACATAATCGTGTCTGTGTTTTAGATAAATTTTATTTTGCAGGTTTCAGAAAGGGGCATCTGTGTTTCAGAAACGCATCTGTGTTATTTATACCCGCGTCTGTGTCGGAAAGGAGCGTCTGTGATTTTTAGGCGCATCTATGCATCACATAACCGCGTCTGTGTTATCCAGACGTGTCTGTGTTTAGGGTAACAACATCTGTGTATTTACTGTTTCAGAATTTGGAAGTTTTCATTGATTCGATTTTTGGATTTTGTACTTAAAGTTTCAGATCTGGTTTATTTTCGGACTAACACTTTCAGATCTAGCTAACAAAATTGGTGCAGTTTGCCTTGGAAGCTAAATCGTTTGGTTGAAGGCCCCTATTTTCACAAAGTCTTTTGGGTTTTAAAATTTACCTAACTTGTGTGTCTGCAGGAAGGGGTGATTATTTCAAACAACCCAAACTACTAACAACTTTTGTTGCAAGTCCTTGGCTAGGGTTTTGAATTTTTATTGTGTGCCTTGTTTTCATAGACTAGCAAACACTTCCATTGGTGCACTAAAATTGAATCATTGTCTTTTGTGTCTTGAGCAATAGGCTCTTTTTGTTTAATCTTTAGAGGGCCTGTCTTCCCGTGTGGTCATTAGGACTACTAGTGAGAAGAGGACGACCCAAGTGGTAGCGAGGAAAACCCACCTCATTCGAACCACTATAATCAAATGTATTCATGGTGAAAACTATGGATAACGTGTGCTGATTAGTTCATACCGACACTATGTCTCCCCATAAACCCGTTTGATCAAATTTATTTGATCATTTGTAGGGCGTAACCCCTATAAGCTAGGAGCCTTCTGTATTTACAGAGCTGAAAGTGCCGCATGTATGGCCACACGAGCGGATGCCCTTACTAGCACCATTTTGTTTTAGAGGCCCAAATCCTTCTAGTTGTTGGGGTAGAAGGTCGGACCTCTGCTAGTGGCCCACACACATACGGTTCTTAGTAGAGATACAAAGTTCGCCATGGGGAGTTTTCATGGGGACTGATGCTTGGCTGACCCGAGAAGTGAGTGCCGAGGGTGGAGCCAGTGAGGTCAAGCATCTAAGTATCCGCTCTGAATAGCGTAGCCTTGGGGGTAAAACCCCATGTGGGATCAACAACTATTGTCTTGGCCAGCCATAAGAATTGTGCTTGACTTATTTTAAACATTCAAAACATTCAAGACCAAACAGCAAAACATTGTGTCTTTTGTGTTTTCAAGTGTATGCAAAACATTTTTACATCAAACAACACACTTTTTGGAGTCATTTTGGAGTCTAAACACTTGCAAACATTGAGTCCTCATCAACACTGTGTCCTCTTGTCACGAAAAACAGTCAAACAAGTCAGATTTGGTCACAACAAAACGACTTCACAGATTGGAAAAAAATTGCACAAATTTTACAGAAACACGTCTGTGTCTGTTTTAACCACGTCTGAGTCATCTAAACGCGTCTGTGAAGGGCAGAATAGCGTATGTGTTTATAACAGCGTCTGTGTTGAATATAAACCCGTATGTGTCGGATAACAGCGTCTGTGCAGTATACAGTCGCGTCTGTGTCCAGAATTGAAAAACTGTTGCAGTCTAGCAAACATAAACAAGAAAATCGTAGAAGCGCGTCTGGGTTAGACAGAGTAGCTTCTGTGTCTGGAAACCGCGTCTGTGAAGTATAAAGTCGCGTCTGTGTTCAAAATTGCAAGAAAATTTCAGAGTCCAACAAACAAAAGAAATCAGTTTCGGAATACTTGAGCTTCCTAGGTTGTTTCTTCAGGTTTCATCTAGCATTCAACCTGTCCTTGGGTCTCACATAGTCCATCATTACTTCACATCTCATTTTACATTCATACTTGTCTAAACTTGAGTCAAAAGGTCACTTGCTTGTCCTCACTATACTTTGTCAACACACTACATACAACAACACTTTGCTAAGTGGTCCCTCATCAAGGTTTCTTACCTTTGGGTCTCATTTGGTCTTACTTAGAGTCAAGGTCAACTTACCTCATCAAGAGAAACTATCCTCTCTTTGGAAGTCACACCTACTCTACTACATACATACTTGGTCTTACACTTTGGACATTGCAAGTACACTTCAGACTCATTTACATTCCATCCAACTCTTGGTCTTCCATACTCTTTCCATTTTTCATCTAATCTCACACATCTTGATTAATACCTAGTTCATGGTTGAAACCCGTCTTCAAAAATCTAGGAGAGAAACTAAAGAGGCTCAAGAGTCCGCAAACATGAGTTCTTATGAGTATGACAATGATTTATTTTTCAATACTGATCACACTACATTACCTGACATGGAGGCTTATAGAAACATTCCAAATGTTGAGAACATGGACACTCTAAACAACAATGCTACACACAATGACAATTTGGACAACTTATCAATACATTCAGCAGATGTGGAAGAATCCATTATGAATCCCCATTTCAATCGACTGATTGAGGAGATAATGAGGAGGGATAGACAATACTTCTTACACATGATGGCACAAAGTGGAGCCAAGATACCTCATGATTTTGACATGTCTCAAATAATGGAACATAGACCTTTGCAACAACCTCACTCCAATATGGATCAAAGGAGACCTAATAGTGGAGGAAATAGAGGACCACACATGGTACCTAAATCACCATCAGCTTTGCTTCAAAAACTAGAGGTCCCACATACACATGGTCAAACATATGATACTCATCTTCGCAGACCATTATGGAAGTCTTATGGGGAAAAATATGCTCAATCACATATCAATGCTAAGGATCAACCACCAAAGCAATGGGATATTCCAAGGCATGCTCAAAATTTGGACACAAGGAAACCTCATGTCAAATTTGGGGGCAATACAATAGAACATGACATGCCTGTAGAGTATGGTATACATGCACAAAATAGATATGGTGTTCCTTAACATGAATCTATACCAAGTGGTCCATATATGCAACATCATTACAGACCTCCTCCATATGAACATGTGTATGATCAATATCAGCCATATATGCAAGATGCACCTCCTCCAATAAGTACCTCAAACATAGGATATGGTCCAAGAAGTCAATCTCCACCTAAGAGCAATTTGGAGCAACAAATCCGAGACTTACAAAAGAAAATGGAGGACATAAATACACCGAAGCCAACATACACAATTAGAGACATATGTCCCTATCCATTTGACAAGAGCATTCCAATGCCTCCATTTCCTACACACTTTGTGATGCCTAAATTTGACAAGTATAGAGGAAAAGGGGATCCTAAGGCACACATAAGACAATTTTTCACAGCTTGCATTGAAGTGGCTTCAGAAGAGACATATTTGATGAGATTATTCCCACAAAGCTTAGGCGATCAAGCTATGGAATGGTTCTCCCAACTTCCACCTGGAATTAAGTCATGGGGTGACTTAGCAGAGGCATTTATTCAACATTTCTCCTACAACATAGAGACAGACATATCAGTCACTACTTTGTGCAACACTAAGCAAAAAGAGGGAGAATCTTTTGCATCATTTTTACAAAGATGGAGAAATCTAGCCAGCAGATGCTCTTGCGAAATTCCACAAAAACAAATGGTAGAAATGTTCACCCAGAATGTTAATAAAGACATTGGCTATGATCTAAGGAAAGCTTGTTTGTCCACCTTCAAGGACATCATTGAAAAAGGCTTAGCAACAGAGAAGGTCCTAATTGAGCAAGGAGTCATTAAGATATTTAAGGAAAACAAAGATGACTTTAAAGGAAAAGACAAGCCAAGATTTTGGAATAAAAACAAGAACACAGTCAATGATGGTGTTGTTGATGCCAACACAGTGCGACCCAAAGTCATCTTTTCAGGATCAAGTTCTACAAACAATCAAGTGAATACTCAAACAACTTCCAGGTCACGAAGGAAGTACACTCCTTTGGGAGAACCACTTGAGTCAGTCTTCAAGAAGTTAGTGGCAAACAAGGTGATCACAGTTCCAGATTTTCCTCCATATGAACCAAAGGTTAAGCCGAATTGGTGGAATGATGATGAGTATTGTGAATTTCATAAGAGCAAGGGTCATAAGACAGGAAATTGTCATCGACTGAAGAACATCGTGCAAGATCTCATTGATAGAGGTGATATTGAGATTGAGGGACACTCATCCAATCAAGAACATGAGATGTTTAAGGAACCATTCCCAAAGCACGACAATGGAAAAGCTAAAGTCATAGATGATCAAGCCAACTATACTAGAGCACCTTACAACTATGATTCAACTATCAATCATATCTCGATGGACAATCATATCTCTACTATTACCATCAATAACAAAAACCCTGAGAATCCTCCTCATTGACCCAAGATTGTCCTAAGAGGTGTTGGATCTTCTTCCGAACCTACTTCTGAATGTCAGGTTACAACCCGTCGAGGTAAAATTACTTTGCCAGGTGCTTTAACTAAAAACACCGCTTCTCCATCAACCAAACCTGAGTATGACCTTGTAGAACAGTTAGGGAAGACACCCACGCTCATCTCCATCCTTGAGCTCTTACGCATATCCTCTACTCATAAAGCTATTCTTGACAAAATCTTGAGAGACACCGCCGTTCCTACTGATCTGAACGTGGACCAGTTTCAAGCCATGGTGGGATACCTTTCCATTCCACATTCCCTTACATTCACAGAAGCTGATGACGCCTCCGTAAGTCAGCCACATAATGCACCATTACATATTGAAGCCTTCATACACAAACATCGAATAAAGCGAGTCCTGATAGATGGAGGAGCTGGTCTAAACATTTGTACATTGAGCACCATTAAACAATTGGGATATTCCGATAAAGCTGTGAATTCAAAAAATCAAATCACCATCAAGGCATATGACGATGAAGAGCGCTCATCCAAGGGCACAGTCACCTTACCTCTCAAAGTTGGGCCAGTTACAAAGGATGTGGTTTGTCAAGTACTTGATCTTGATCTCACATACAACATATTGCTAGGACGTCCTTGGATTCATGAGATGAGCGCAGTCCCATCTACATATCATCGATGCGTCAAGTTTCCACACAATGGAGTTGAAGTGACCGTCAAAGCGGATCCAAATCCATTCATATATTGCAACAATCTGCGACCTAGATCAGAAATAACAATTCCAGCTAATCAAGAAGCTATTCCATCTTCAGCATATGTGGATCTAGAATCATTAAAAGCTTCTACATCAAAACAAGCAGAGATCAAAGAAAAATTCAAGGTTAAAGACCTAGGATGTGGTGAGTATATATTTCATGTTGATCAACTCCCACTATCTCCTAACACATTTTGTCGACAGGAACAATCTATAAACAATTTACAAGGAATTGGGTGTGAACCACCTAGTGTTGTGGCTACTAAGTCTGAATGCAAATCTCCTCTAGTGGTGCAAGCATCTCTTGATATCAATAGTCCTAAGAGTGGTTCCAAAAAGGAATCTATTGAGCGTATCGCCAACCCTCTTGAGAACTCACATAGCTTTACTATTTCATCCACTCCTTCCATTTCCACTCCACTTCTACACTTGGATCAACAAGAATTACAAAAGCCCTTACTCATTGGGGATCAAAAATCAAGATTTGAAAAGAAAAATCTAAAAGTCAAAAATAAAGAAAAGTCCTTTAGTCCATATCAAAATCAAAAGTTATTGGACTCTACAAAGATCAAAGTCAAGGATAAAAATCCTATGAAGCAAGAAGACAAAGAGTTGATCTCCCCTCATATCAAAATAACTGGGGGCAAAAGTTCTGAAATTTCAAGTCAAAAAGCATACTTGTTGATCATAAGTCTCCATCATGTCATGATACTTTCACTTCTTTTCACAATCATAAGCCTTCATAACTCATCCACTTGTTTCGCACATCCTTTCCCTTCTGGCAATATATCATGGACCTTTAATGGAGCTTCCTCGAAGAACTTTGTTATCAGAGATGCCCAAACTTCTTTAGGTGACACACATACAGGCCTGCGTAGTCCACACACTAGTAATTCTATCTCAGTTCCTTCATCAAGGAAGATAGTCACTCAAGCTACACATCATTCAGTCAAGGAATGTTGCAGTTACAATTATAAAGTCAAGCCTCGCACACTTGAGGTAGGTGACTTAGTCCTCAGAGAAAATCCTAAAAATCAACAAGACAGAGAGAAGAAGGGCAAGTTCGAACCAAATTGGCTTGGTCCTTACGTCATTACAGCAGCATATGGATCTGGGGCATATCAGCTCTCAACTACAAAAGGTGAACCTTTGGAGGATCCTATCAACAACATGCACCTTCGCAGGTTTTACACATAGCTCTTCAGAGTATCCTAATTCGAAAACACAAAAAAATAAAAAATTTCAAAAATACAAAAAAATTTATAAAACAAAAAAAAAATCGTTACTTGGTGAAAACCTGGCAAACAGGCACCTTGTGACACAAAAAACATTGAAAAATCAAAAAAAGTAAAGAGAAATAATTTCGTCCAACGGTGAAAACCACTTCAGTGGCGCCCTGGGCAAGTACCATGGTGAAAACTGGGTCACCAGCGCCATGCGTAGAGACATTGCTCCTCCCTCCTTCAGGATTCACTTTCATCCTTTCACTTTGCACACACTCACAACCTATTCGTTCATAATAAACTTACCTAGTCCCATCATGGCTTGTTATTGATCTACCTAAGATTGGTTAGCCATTCATAATAAACCTCCCTTTTCACATCCCTTTCCATCCATAATAAATCAGATCCTATCTGTGGCTAAGGCAAAATCCTACGTCTAGTAATGGGTGTGGAACTGAGAACATCACATGTTTCGAGGAGTACAGTTTCTTCCAGCTTTCTTCAGTCTATTCGCGCACAATCCGCAATAACGCAACATCTGCATCACAGATCCACAATAAAGTTTCGTCTTCTCTGCAATAAAGTATTAGTTTCATGGATTCAGTCAGTTTCAGATGAGACACAGCAGCAACAATGGGCTTCAACAAATCAAATCTTTCAACAGACTCAGACAACATTATGGTTCAGTGCTATCTATCCTTTCTGTGAAAGTAAACATTGTGACCACAATCAAATAAGACTTATACAAGTGACAAGAGACACTAAACTTGAGGACTACAGTGGGTGTTGGTGTCGAGTCTTGGTTTTCTTTTGATTTTATCTTTCTGGTGACATGTCTTTTAGCTTTTCCAAGATGTCTCTGACTAGAGATTCTATCTCCAGGATGTCTTTGACTAGAAAGGCGAGGATGGGGTATTGTCACCTATTTGCATTTGCTGTCTGTGGATTGTCTCTTAGTAATGCTATGACTTGTCCAAGGATATGAGGACACTGTGAGTCTAGTATGAACTGGGGTATTCCTTGTTTGTGACTGTCTTATCTCCATGCAAATGGGTGCAATGACTTTCTGGGTCGAACATATGCCTCGATTGTCATAACCTACTTGCCATAATAAATCTCAATGATGATAACGCACAAGAAGCTCTTTCACGTTCATATCTTCTATCTTTCATCCCCCTTTCTTGATTGACTTCCATCATCCTTCTTGAGTCCACGTAGCCTGCTATCACATGACTGAGTATAATGACACACCAAAAACATTTGCATTTCATGTAGTTGCACCTGCATTACCACATATAAGCATTTCATACATACATATAGATATCACAACTGCATCACATCCTGCACACAACACATGTTAGCACAATAATCATTTGCATTTCATACATTCACATTTGCATTGGCATAACATTTTAAAACATTAAAGAACAAAAATATTGCATTGCATCATATACATATTTGCATCCATATCATAAGCATCACATAAGAACATCTCATCACATAGGTACACATGCATATAGCTGCCGCAAAGATGCATCATCTCATATATATATATAAAGTGTCATGATACAATGATGTCAAAATCATATGGCTACAATCACCCGCAGGTGTCTACATCATTATACAAAATGGTACAAAACTGATACAAAGGAACTCACTAATCACTCCTGCCAACACTATCGGTAGTGCTAATCCTATCCATGTCATGGTATCCCATGCCACGTGTCCCACCCTCATCTCCAGTCTTGGATCCTAGAACACTCATCTAAGGGCATCCCTGTCTTCGTCTCGATCGTACGGAATCAGCTCCCCATCAATCGGTATCCGCATAATCCTATATACATCCTCCAGGGTGACTGTCATCTCACCCATCGCCAGATGAAACGTGCAAGTCTTGGAGTGCCATCTCTTCGCTAGCACAGTCAACAATCCCATGTTTGCCTGAAACTCAGGCACATACAAAATATTTCTCAATCCCATAGCCTCAATCGCAGCTCGGTCCTCAGGTCACAACCTCTGAGTCGATGGGAATCTCTCCCGTGACTCCAACATAGGCAAATACTCCTGCAGTCAAGCAAATCAATCATCTCAGTCCTAGTGACACTCACTGTTCATCACAAAGTGTTGCTGATTATCCTAGTGGTACTCTCTGTTCATCACAAAGTACTACGTGTGTTGCACTCCCTGTTCATCACAAAGTGCTGCTCACATTTGCACTCCCTATTCATCACAAAGTGCTGCTCATATTTTAGTACTCCCTGTTCATCACAAAGTACTCTATTTTGGTACTCACTGTTCATCACAAAGTGCCTTGATCTATCCTAGTCTTCCCTAAAGGACCTGCTTGAGTGTATCCTCTCAGCAGCATATCCAATCGACAGCGTATGTTCATCACAGAACTGCCGATTTGACCTAGAAGACAAAAATTCACATTTTTGGACACAAACGCGCTTTCCTGACATAAATGCGCATTTATTACATTACCTAGTATGCATTAATGACAACAATAAATGCATCAAAGTACGAGGAGGTTCTGTGGTACTCACCGGCTCTCCTGCCTCTGCTGGCCTCTAGAATCGACGAACGTGGTTGAATCTGTGAACCAAAGCCATCATTGCTGACTGTTGCTGCTCTTTTCTCTCTCTACATTCTAATGTCTTAGAGGTGTAGATGACAATGAGGATGTATTTCCCTCACGGTCTATCTTATAGACTACCCTAGCCCTAGCCCTCGCCTCTCGAGTCAGTCTTCATTATCCCGTGACTCTGTCACTTTATTCGGTCAGTCCATTCTAGCCCGTCTTTCTTATCGAGAGATTGTCTACAATCTTTTCAGACATTTTCATCCAATCTCTCAAGGGGGCATATTATTCCCATTCTGGGGCACCTTTGTATCAGTTCATCTTATCTTCTTTGAAACAATGCGACAAGCCGGATTGTCTCAAAGAGGGGCAAAATGTAGACACCCAAAATTGTCATGTATAATTAAATAAATATTTTATTTATTTAATTAATTCATTTATCCTCTTCTAGCCTTATTTCTCATTTAAATAAATACATTTATTTATTTAAATTATCCTTTTCCTAAATTAAATAAATATTTAATTTATTTAATTTTCCTACTTCTTCTATTAATTAAATAAATCTTTATTTATTTAATTAATTCATTAGCTTTTTCTACACATGACACATGTCATTCATCTCTTAATTCCTACACTACCTACCCCTTTCATTATTTTACTATTTCTTTTACCTACCCTCTAATCCTAGCCGACCTCATTTTTACACCTCTCAATCTTATCCCTCCATTTCTTATTATGTCTTCTATTTAAGGAGATGTCTTCTTCATTATCAAACCCTAATGAATCATCTTAAGGACTTGACTACACTACGATTCTACTTGCAACCACATTCCGTTCTTTGTTGAGCTCTTGTGCACATAAAATCTGAGAGCAAATATATCAAGCAAGATCAATGGAGATAGGAAGAATGGAGATCAAAACCCTATTGGACATGTGATGGTATAATCTTTGTGATTTCATGTGATTTGCATTGTCTTAGGTAATCTTCATATGTTATGGTGGATCTTTGTTGATTGTTAGGCTAAGGTTTTGTGGTTGAATTCATTTAGTCTTTCAATATTGTTATTATTGTTATCCATTTTCACCATATACACAAAGTACGCTATAACAATAGGTGTCACCTGTATCTCTCCAAACTATCTGAGTACCCATCCTGGAAGAGACATCTCAATAATCCTCTGAGTCTCAACGGTCCTCCCAATAAGATATCTCCAATGTCTGCAGAAAGCCAAGTGTTGTGCATTATCTGCCCAACCGGGGCAATCTAAATATGGTCTCCAAATGAAATGTTGCACGATACCAAGCTGATGTCACCAATACAAGGTGTTACCCGAACCCCTGTGTCTAATACCAGGTGTGTATCTGTATGCATAGGGCTCATCAGGTTGCAATTCAACATGAATAACTGGTCTCGAGATAGAAATGTGCTCCCACGCCCAAGTCTAGAGCAATGTCACACCACAACTGATAGATCGGTATCCCAGGTATACAATGTCATGCATTTGATAATAAATCATGGCTAAAAGACAAGGACCCCAAGTATATACTTGATGATGAACAATCATATCATGGAGCACTCTGCCCCATCCAACTGGAAAGACATGACCTCATTTGTCATGAATCAACAAACCGCCTATGGTACTGAATAATACTATAGTAAGATCATCACAGTCCAATCGAGCCCAAGGGATATCATAATGACCACTGATCTATAAATCTTGCTCCTCACACTCAATAAGGGCACACAGTCCACCAACGCCATCGCCATGATCATATATAACTCTCGCACCATGAATGGGAATATGCAATATACGCCAAACATCCTCTAAGGTAACGGATGCCTCACCAGTAAGAAGATGGAAGGAACATGTCTCAGAATGCCAGTGCTCTACTAACGCTATAATCAAGGCCCTATTGGTCGTAACCTCTGGCAAATGTAAAACATGATAGAGACCTAGATGTAGGATATGTGCAATCTCCTCATCAAGTAAATCATCTTGAAGATCAAGTCCACTGGGTCTGCTTTGTCGGTAGTATAACACTCTAATATTCTCCTACACAGAGAAAATATTGAAAATGTCAAATATCGGATGACACGATTACAAAAAATTATTAAACGCATGACAAAAAAATCAATTAACAACGAATGCGTGAAGTTAAACACTTATGCATGACATTTAACACCATTGCGTAGCATTTACAACTAATGTGTGAACAGATAAGTGAATGCGTCATACTAAGCACCTATGCATAAAACTAAGCACCAATGTGTGACACTTAAGGTTTTGCGTAACACTTAGCACTAATGTGTTAAAATCGACAGGCATATGCGTGATGAATAAAAAATTAGCTCTTTGGAATTTTTTTGAAAAAATTGCAAAAAATCAGGCAAAAATTTAGAAAAATACCATGTTGCTAGTCCCCGGAGATCTCTGATAAGAACATACTCGGTCAGATAAGTGCACTCATACCCTATAGCCAGCCATGATGATCAAATACTCACAGGAAAACAAAAAAAACTCGCAAGGATCTCTAAGAATTGACCACAATGCAAATGAGCAAATGAAAAGCTAAAATCTCTATTTATAGCTAAAAATTAGGGTTTTTTTTTTCCACTTCGATGCCCGTGGTCCCCGTCAACTTCAAACAACTTGTAGGCTACTCAAACGATCTTGAAAATGAATGAAACTTCACATGATTGCTCATTATACAATATCAAAAATATGGTCTCAATTTCTGAATTTTTCGACCACCTTTTCTAAGGGGGCATATTTACACTATACAGTGGTACCAAGGCATATTGGGGCAGAATTTTTTTTTGTTTTCTTTGAAACAACGTCATTCTGACATTGTTTTAAAGAGGGCCAAATGTAGACACCTAAAAATGTCTCATTGATCATGTACTAATTATTCCTCTAATTGATTAAATAATTGTTTAATTCTTTAATTACATTAATTAATCTTATTCTTCTAATTTACAATTCCTCATTATCTTACTAATTATTCTATTTCCAAATCTGTCATCATTTAATCATTTTAACCATTTTTCTAATGTTAATTAAATATTTATTATTTAATTAATTCTGATTAATTCCCCAATTTAAATAATCTTTATTATTTAAATAAATATGTTTTCAATTTCTATCTCTTTTTAATTTATCATTAACCATTTTCTTAATATTAATTAATTGTGATTTAATTCCTTTAATTTAAATAATCTTTATTATTTAATTAGAGTTCATTTCTAAATAATTAAATAGTTTCTTTCAATTATTTAATTAACTAATTATTCTTCAAATTCCAATTCCAAATCCCCAAATTCTAATTTCATATTCTTCTAATTTCATTTAATTTCATTAATTCTCCAAAATCTTCTAATTTCATTTAATTTCTAGTTTCTCCTAATTTCAAATACATGTGCATGATTTCAAAAATCAAATTGAAAATCAAAGTCAAGTTCTAAATATATTCAAATACTAAATTGAATTTAAAATAAATTCAATTATTTGAATTAAATCTCATGCAAAGATTAAATTGAAAATCCAAGTCAAAGTTCAAGCACATGCTAAATTAATTAATTAAATCAATTATTTCTTCAATCCCTATTTCTATCTTCCACTTTGCTTTTTTCCAAAAAGCATTCAATCAACTTTCAATCCGTTAACTATTTCCTCCTCTTTATTTCCTCCAATCACCCTTTTTCATCCTTCAGTCAGCTTTTTCTCAATCAATTGACTCATTTAATTTATTCAATCTATTTTGTTTCACCCCCAATTCAGCAGTTCAATTATCAATCAACATGTGAGCTCACTCGAGTTCCACCTCTTGATCAATTTGTTCCATCTTTCAATCAATCCTCTCCAATAATCTATAAATTGAGCCTTAATTCCTCACAATTCCTCTGAATCACGCGCTTTGAATCTTTGTGTCGTTTGCAAGTTGCCAGCGCAATATCTGAGAGCCACCATACCACAAAGAGGAGAAGAGCAATGGAAGTCGTAGACGTATAAATCTGACCACTTTCCTAAGTGAATATTTAATATTCATTTTAACCACATTCCTCTATTTAATTAAATTCTTCACATTCATCTATTTGATTAAATAAATTACTTAATTTATTTAATTAAATTCACCTAAGCCTTTTCTAACCTTTGATTAAATAAATCACTTTATTTAATTAATTCACCTTTCTCCCTTTTTAATTAAATTGATCCTTGCAAATAAATAAATCTAATTTATTTATTTAAATCCCCCACTTGTATTTATGCAAGTTGCATCTATTTGATTGAAATAAGTAATTTTATTTTAATTAAAATCCTTTTCCCTCCACTTGCATTTTCCTACATCTCCCACTTGCATCCTTAACCCCTTCTAGATTCTTCTAATCACTTCCAATTTAGCCAAATCCATCTCCTAAATATTGTCACAATCTTAAACAAAGAGAAGTCACTTCTCAAAGCCTCTAAAGTCTTTGAAAACCATTAAAGACTTTATGTCCTCAACAAGTTAATCCTCAAAGTCTTCCAAACCATTTAAGGCTCTTACATAACCATTAATGGTTAGCTCAACCTTCTTTTATGATTAGAGACTTTCTCTCTAACTCGACCCTCATCTAACCCAAGGGTCTCATCAAGCATTCATGGCTTTAACTTTGGTTATCCCTTTAACCCTTGCACAAGAGTTTACCCCTTGGGTAAAAGCTTTATCCATTGGATAACCCTAGTCTAACCTTAACCCTTACCTCCTAAGGTAACCTCCATGTCTTCTCAAGCATTTAATGCTTCTTTCATCTCCTCTCAAGAAACCTCTTGTTGACAATTGTCACCATTTCATTGGTGAGAATTGTAATCATGGATTGATTAACTTTCAATCCTGTCTCTTGTTAAGATTATCCAATCTTGACCATCCATTGCCCTATTTTTCCTATAAATAGAGCTCTCATTCTCTCATTTTGATATAGAAATCTTTGTGTATCAAACTTATATTCATTTTGCTAATAGAAGTTCCATGCATCAAACTTATAGTCTAATTACTAAGCATTTTAGCCTCTCTTTGATAAATCATCTTAATAAGCATTTAAAAGCATTCTAATATCATAGAATATCCATATTAGACTAGTATATCATTGCTAGGATAATTAGCTAACCTTATCATCATCTTTATGCTAGCTTCATCATCATAGATTTAATAGCATGTATATCTAGGAATGCATTCATGTTTATAATCAAGCATCACTTGTTCTTGGAGTTGTCATTCCTAAGTCACTTTGCTCAGTGATCTGAGAGCAAAGGCATTGACTTCAGGGATCCTGTGAGATAGAGAACAATGGGACACCCCTTTGGAAGTTGAGCTATTAAATATAGTTCCTATAACTTGCACCAAGAGTCTCATTGGTGTGTGGGCCCTTTGAAACTGACTTTTACATTTATGTCGCCCTCATTTCCCGCACACAGAAGCTATACATAGTCTTGTAATAGGGTGGATTGATTGTTTTTAATTATAATCATGTTTCTTGCTTCTGTGTTATTTCATTGTTTTGTTTGTTTGAATTCTAATTAGGATAGGGATTCGTGATTTTCCCTTTCATTCCTAGTTTACTTTACATTAGATGAATTTATACATGCGACAGGACCTTTCATCGAAAAATCCAATATCAATGAATTCAATGGATAACTCATCGAAATATGGTTGTCGATAGAAAATGCATATCGATAAAAGGTGAAAACACTTGAGCGAAGAGAGAGTTTCATCGAAACAAAATAAACAGTGTTGGCTTTGTACTGAAGATGGGCATCGATAAAACTAGGGCATCAAAGAACATGAAAAGAATGTCATTGAAGGGGTATGTTTCATCAAAATAAGAGTTGCCTTCGGGAAATGTGGCACGCTCATGCATCAAAAGACAGAAATCAACAAAAAAGCACAATTAATCCATCGAGAAATATTACACGAATCCAAACGAGTCACATTATCATAAATTCAAAATTCATTTCTTAATGATTGTTGCGGTACTAGAAGTAATTGATGAAAAGGACATGTCACTGAAATCCCAAAAGCATCTGTCAAAGCATGAGACTCATTGAAGTGGATATGAAGTGAGGCCCTCTGGCCGAAGTCATAGATCGATGAAATGGAATGAGATCTCATCAAAGTAAAAGGGGTTTCGATGAAAACAAGCTATCGAGTAAAGCGTTAAAGTGCGTGGCGAAATGGGACCTTTCATCAAAAATCCAATATCGATGAATTCAATGGATAACTCATCTAAATATGGTTGTCGATAGAAAATGTGTATCGATAAAAGGTGAAAACACATGTG
The DNA here is from genome assembly GCF_030272615.1 of Cryptomeria japonica. Taxonomy (NCBI): domain Eukaryota; kingdom Viridiplantae; phylum Streptophyta; class Pinopsida; order Cupressales; family Cupressaceae; genus Cryptomeria; species Cryptomeria japonica. The sequence goes on from NC_081414.1 coordinate 638,042,904, forward strand.
TGAAGAGAGAGTTTCATCGAAATAAAATAAATAGTGTTGGGTCTATACTGAAGATGGGCATCGATGAAACTAGGGCGTTGAAGAACATAAAGGAAAGTCATCGAAGGGGTATGTTTCATCAAAATAAGAGTTGCCTTTGAGAAATGTGGCACGCTCATGCATCGAAAGGCATAAAATAGCAAAAAAGAACAATCAATCCACCTAGAAATATTACACGAATCCAAACAAGTCACATCATCATAAATTCAAAACACATTTCTTAATGACCGTTGCAGTACTCTGAGCAATCAAACTACTCGGATGCCAGAATTATTTAGACGGATAAATTCGTCAAGGAAAGAAGGAACTGGTGTAGCAGGGGTCACAAAATTCTTCATGAAAAGAATTAAAAACTGTAAGTGCTTCTCAGAATTTCTTGTCTTCTTTTGAATTGAACATAAAGATGGAATCTTTGTCGTCTAGGAAAGCTAAAACAAGAAGAACAAAGAGCCTCACCCTCCTGAAACCAAAGAAGAAAAGCCAAAATGACAAAAAAAAGGAAGGTCGGCCCTTAGACAAGAACCTAATAGACCAATTCCCTCTCTCAAGTCACCGGTCTAGAAAGATTAAGAATGATGATGAGGGATTGGAAGATAAATTTGAAAACATAGGGGACATTTGGAGAGAGGTTCAAGGGCATGAATTATTCATTTTCAACTATGCTAGAAGGTTTGTAGTTGAACCAATATGCAATATTTGGAAGTTGAATCTAGGGAGACTTGTCGTTCCCAACGTATTTGTGAATGTAGAGCTGATAACAACGTTGGTAGATAGGTATGACTTACAAACGCAAACCATCTGCGACTATAAAGGGAGCTGCTTGTTGTCGATTAGTAAAGAGTACATTGAGCAAGATTTTGGTTTGGAATGGGGGCATGAGGACAAATTTGACACCAAAAAGTTGGTGTACGAGTATTTAAACATGGAGAGAACATATAAATGATGGAGACTCCCACCACATAGACCAAAGACCAAAGGAGCTTTGACTTTGTTTGTAGATACTGACAAAGCCCCATTTGATGTTAACTTGTTTTCTCCCTACTTTAAGTTCACCTATTACTGTACTGTACAAGTGTTGGGCATGGAAGCCTCCCCATTAATGGACATTGTTGCTATGGTTATTTGTGTCGACATCCAATCAAAGGACCCAAGGACCTTTGATTATGCTTCTTACTTAGCTCATTCCATCAACCATGGGTTAGAAAAACTAAAGGGAGACAGGGTTAATGTGAATTTCAGATACTACTCTCACCTTATGCATATGTTACTATACGTTGGTCAAGATATAGGGCTGTGGACTCAAGGTCTGTCCATTAGGGAGTATGATAGAGCAAGAATTTGCAAGATAGTGCAATTATGGTTATCAGCTTGGGACCAAAGATACATTAATAGCCAATACATGCACTTTGAATAACATTTTGTGAAACCGTTATACAAATTGCTTGGACATCCATGTGATTTTTCAATTTCCCCTCAGGTTAAGAAATTCCTTCGACCTAAAGATTTTGATGAAGAAAGCCACATTACCCATAACTAGGGGGATTGGTACTATTCTTGGATTACACACATATTAGGGTGTATGGGTTCAAGGGAGAACCTTACTTATTACCTATGACTATCCCAGACAAAATTGCTTATTTGGAAATCATTAGGCAACTGTCTATAGCCAATGCCAAAAATCTTACAGATCATGGGAAGTGGTGCAGGGTACAAGCCTCAATTTCATAATTTATTGTTTGAACACTTCATTTTTTTGATAGAAAGGTGTTGGGAAGGATCAAAGAATCCTTTTTTTGTGTTTTGTTTTGTAATAAGGTCCTAATTGCCCATTTTGTAAGGCCTAGTGGCCTAGGGTGCATTATAAACCCTATGGTCAATTGTGGTCAAAGGGACTTAGGTTGAGTAGAATTATGGATTCAAGGTTTTTTTGGTCTATTTATATCCATTTCAATGTGTTTACGTCCCTAGGTTGATAATAAAATTAGTTTGAACGACAAAATGCAAAAAATGTCAAAAATTAACAAAGTTGTCAATTTGTAAAGCAACTTTTCAAAAAGTTGTTGTAATGGGTTGCCCAATTTTCATAACCATATAAAATTAGTTTTAAAATGTTGGGAAAACTATAAAATTCCTTAACAAACTCATGTGGGGGGTGGGTGGAATTTGTAAACTTGATATTTGAAATCAATAAAAAACTGCATTTTTCCAGAAAATTTGTTGTTCTTTCGGTTGGTATGGAATTTAACGACATACAAACTGAAAAATTATTTCATGGGGAGTTAGAGGGGTGAAATGCCTTTCTTTTTAATCCAACCAGAGGTCTAGAGGTGGAGTATTGAGAGAGAAAAGTTGTAACAGATCCAAACAGCCCGTGAAAGTGCCCTTTCCTAGGGTTTCAACTTCAATTTCCCATTTCTTCCAAATTCACCATGGGAAAATTATAAAACTTCATGAAATAGAGGATTTGGGAGTTTATTTTAATATCCAAAAGGTTTTAGACTTCAAGGATGCATTTTGGGTGATATTTTGTTAAATTTGGCCAGGCATCTCTATGTGACTGGTTGTGGGAATTGAATAAAATTCATGAACAGTCCCCATAACTTTAGTTTTAATGCAAAAAATAAGCTATAACTTTGTATTTGGTGATGATGTGGATACCCAAAGGTTATACAATAGTTAATTTGGTGGATTTTCAGGTTTGGAGGGTAGTTCCTTTGTTAAGTGCTTAAATTAGCCCTTATTAGCCTAGATGAGGGTTTAATAGAAATGGTACTTGCAAGAGGTTCCAGAACTTTTCCTTTGTTATAAAGTGCTACCCTAGGTTGTTGTTCAATAAAATCAAACAATATTTTCCTTTCCTTTATATTTTTGGGGTGGGAAGCCAAAAAGTGAGTTTTGAAGGCTAATAGGTCTAAGGAGCCAATTTGCACTTTGTGACTTTTGGGACTTGAACAACCAAATCAAAGGGTTGTTTGGAATAATTTGAGTTTTTAGGAACCTATCTTGAGCCTTTTTTGGCCTATAAAACCATTTGGAGGGGTTGTGAGCAATTTGAGCCATTTTGAGCACTTTTGCTTGTGGGATTTGAAACCAAATATTGATAACCTTGCACACTGTCCCATTGTGGGGTTATGGGGATGGAAATAGGTGATATGGGATTTTGAATTGATACTCTTAAAGGTTCAAATATTGGTTGGAGTCAATCCTTAAAAGGAGGGTTTGTTGTTTGGTTGAGCAAGTGAGTAACTTGGAGCATTTTCAAGTTGTTTGAACCATACCTATACATCAATTGGTATCAAAGCAAGTGTGATCTTTAGGAGAAGGATTGTTTTATTTTAGCCATGTCAGGGGAAGAAGATGAGGGTGATTTGTCCTCAAGGATGACTAATGCAGAGATAGTGAAGTTTTTGAAGGATCAAAACTTGGTTCACAAGATTGATTCCTTGCAGAAGGAGATTGATAGACTTAATGGGGAACTTCATAAGAAAAGTGGTGGAAACTCTTATGTTGTTGAAGAGGGGAGTGATGAGGAACCCCTTGGGTAGAGTGATGAAGAAGAAGTGTCTGTTGATCAGAGACTACTTGTGAAGACCCTGAAGGCCATGGAGAGAAGGACCATGGATGTTAGGTTGGACCTACCTTCCTATAATGGAAACTTGAATCCAGATGTTGTTGTGGATTGGACTGATTCCCTCACAAGCTTCTTTGAATGTGAAGACATACCTGAAAGTTGGAGAGTTAATATTTCTAAGTCCAAGTTGAAGGGATCAGCCCTTACATGGTGGAATTTCACTCAAGATGATAGGGTGAAGGAGAAGAAGAATCTAGTGACCACTTGGAAGAAGATGGTTGCTCTGATCAGGGATGCATATGTTCCTGATGATTATGAAGTCCAACTTCATAAGAGGAGAATGAGTTTGAGACAAAAGGAGATGAGTGTCTCAGATTATACTCAAGAGTTCCATAAATTGGTGATGAAGTCCAATGTAGTGGAGCCTGAATGTGTGAAGCTTGCAAGATACTTGCAAGGGTTGAGAGTTACCATTCAAGATGAACTCAGTCTAAGCAGCCCTCCCACAGTCCAAAAAAATTTTCAACTTGCTTTCAAGGTTCAAGAAAAACTCAAGAGGAAGAGTGATCAAGGTGGAAGAGGGAGAGGGCAAAAAGACTTTGGAAATAGGGGCAGAAATATGTCTCAAGGAAGAGGACAAGGTTCCAAAGACCTTGGTGAATAAAGTCAAGGGAATGAACAAGGGAAAGGTATCTCTAGAGTATCTTTTAGAGGAAAGAGAGGAAACTTTAGAGGAAGAGGTGGTGGAAGAGGCCTAGAAGGCATAAAGTGCTATAGATGCCATCAAATGGGGCATGTTGCATCCAAATGTCCAGAGAAGGCAAACAAACAAGGTGAAATGAGAGAAAATTTGGTGAGAGATTAGGACACACATAGTGTTCACTCTCATGGATCCTTTGTGCAGCCCGAACAAGGAGAGATCATGATGATGAGAAGGAAATTGATCAAAGCACCTAGTCCACCAGAACCACCCCAAAGGAAGACACTCTTCAGGACTACTTGTAGAAGTGGTGACAAAGTATGTAGTGTGGTGATTGATTTAGGTTCTAGTGATAATTTTCTATCCATTGAGGTAGTAGAGAAACTAAAATTGAAGAGGATTAAGCATCCAAGACCCTACAAGGTATCATGGCTTACAAAGGGGTAGCAAACAGTCATTGAAGAGCAAGCATGGGTGGAGTTTTCTATTGGCAAGTACAAGGACAAGGTACTTTGTGACATTGTACCCATGGATGCATGCCATTTGTTACTTGGAAGGCCATGGCAATATGACATGAAGTCAAAACATGATGGTGAGAAGAACACATACACCATCCGGTACAAAGGTGAGAAGGTAACATTACTACCCCTACCTGATAATGGTGAGGAACCAAAAGACTCTAAGTTTTTGTTTGTAGGAGAGAAAGAGTTTTTAGAATGTTTGAAGGAGGAGGATACTCCTTGTTATGCTTTGGTTGTATTGCCAAAACAGGAAGAAAGAAAGGTGCACAAGAAAAAGGAAGAACCTAGGAGGATAGGACCAAAAGAGGTGGCAGATTTGCTTGAGACCTAGAAGGATATTGTAACCAAAGAGTTTCCTAGTACCCTACCTCCAATTAGAGAGATTAGCCATAATATTGATCCAATCCCAGGGGCTACACTCCCAAATAAGGTTGCTTATAAGTTAACACCCCAACAGAATAAGGAAATGGCAAGACAAATCCAGGAACTCTTAGATAAGGGTTTGATTTCTAAAAGTTTGAGTCCATGCGTTGTTCCATCCATGCTAGCACCTAAGAAAGAAGGTACATGGAGGTTATTTATGGACTCAAGGGCCATTAATAGGATCACTATCAGGTATAGGTTCCCTATGCCTAGGATTGAGGACTTGTTGGATCATCTAGGGGGTGCAAGGTGGTATTCGAAGGTGGATTTGAAGAGTGGGTACCATCAAATCAGAATAAGGGTTGGAGATGAATGGAAGACAACCTTTAAGACTAAAGAAGGCCTTTATGAGTGGAGAGTGATGCCATTTGGCTTGTCCAATGCACCTAGTACATTCATGAGACTCATGAAAGAAGTTCTAAAACCTTTCCTTGGTAAATTTGTTATTGTTTACTTGGATGATATTCTTATTTTCAGTAAGAATAGAGATGAACATATGCAAAATTTGAATTTGGTCCTTAAGAGATTGCAGGAAGAAAATCTCCTAATCAATGTGGACAAGTGTCTTTTTATGCAGGAAGAATTGGTGTATCTTGGTTTCATAGTTTCAAGTGGAAGCATCAAGATGGATCCTGAGAAGGTGGAGAGCATCTTGAATTGTCCTTCTCCAAGGTCAGTGACTGAAGTTAGAAGCTTCCATGGCTTGGCTTCCTTTTATAGGAAGTTTATAAGAGGTTTTAGCCAAATTTGTGCACCTATCTTGGAAACAATCAAAGGGGGGTAGAAGTGCAAGTTTGTGTGGACCAAGGAGGTTGAGGAGGCTTTTCAAAGTCTCAAAAAAAAGGTAGCAAAGCAATTTGTACTTTCTTTTCCATATTTCCAAAAGGTTTTTACAATTGAGTGTGATGCATCTAATGTTGCTATAGGGGTTGTTTTGAGCCAAGAGGGTAGGCCCATTGCATTTTTAAGTGAGAAACTCAATGAGGCAAAGAGGAACTATTCCTCATATGATTTGGAAATGTATGCCTTAGTCCAAGCCTTGAAAAAATGTAGGCATTATCTCCTTCCAAAAGAATTTGTTGTTTTTACTGACAATCAGGCACTTAGCTTCTTGAATAGCCAGGAGAAGTTGAGTCACAAGCATATGAAATGGGTAGAATCTATCCAAGAATATACCTTTACAATCAAACACAAAAAGGGAGTTGCAAACAAGGAGGCAGATGCCTTGAGTAGAAGATCCTTGATAGTGCAAGAGGTGAAGTTGCAAAGTGTGGTGATTGACTCCTTGAAATGTATGTATGAAGGTGATGAAGACTTCCATGAAATTTATAAAGTTTGTTCTTATTTTTCTGAAGAATACCATGTTGAATATGCTAATTAATTGATCCAAGATGGTTTATTGTTCAAAGGACATCAACTATGCATTCCTAGGTGTTCAATGAGGGAGAATATTGTGAAAGAAAAGCATTGTAGAAGCATGAGTGGACATTTTGGGTTAGATAAAACCCTTGAGCAAGTAAGAAGACACTACTATTAGCCTAAGATGCAAAGTGATGCGAGAATATTTGTTGAAACATGCACTATTTGTCAAAAGGCCAAAGGTACTTCCACTAATGCAGATTTGTATCAACCATTACCCATACCTACAAGGCCTTGGGAAAGTTGTAGTATGGATTTTGTAATGGGGCTGCCTAGGACTCAAAAAGGCTTTGACAACATCTTTGTTATTGTAGATAGGTTCAGTAAGATG